>NC_051179.1:27118497-27285847 GCF_013339695.2 Rhipicephalus sanguineus
TCGGGTATACGCCGGCTCCGCGGTGTAGAAACGCGTCCTTGTGAGGCAAGGCGCGGGGGTGGTACACGTAAAACGCGTACGTGTGGGGTTAAAGGACATATATGCGGTATAGTTTATGCTGTCCGAACGCGTCACGCTCTCGTTTCAAGTGGTCCACGTCATAGATTCGCGTCGGCGTTTACCGGTTTCGTTTGCAGTTGCGTTACGTTACGTTACGTAACGCGTGCTGTCGCGTTTCCAATTCTGGCACTTATATACCTTTGCCCCCGCTCCTCGCAGTCGTTGATAAACCGCACAGACAGGCAACTGTGGCCTTCCCGCTGCTTGCGTCACCACTCGACTTTCGAGTAGGAGGCGTAGGGGAACGTGAGGGATGTGCAACCGGACTCTATATTATACTGAAAGAAATTCGTGGGCACTCGACTGGTTGCGTCACTTAGATAGTGGAGTTTCTTTTCTCGGACGTATCCCTGCTCAGTATCGACGAGATAACATCCTTGCAATACGCGAACCCACATGTGCCCCAAGCAAGGCCCTTGTATAGAAATATGCATGTCGTCTCTTCTTCGCAGTCAGAAATTGTCGTCGGTCCTGTGTAGGATTCTCACATGACGTCATTAGCTGAAATTTTCAATACACCTTCCATATTACAAAGCGTAATTATACGTACTGCTCGAAAATTGTTGTTATGTTAAATTATGTTAAATTATGTTAAATTGGGGTTATGCGCTTTTACGTTGCCTTATAGGGAGAATTCTGATCGTCTTATAATAGCAAAACTCTGAAAACGTAATGCACCGTCCTGACGGTGTGCGGCTTCAACAGGTTCCATATATTGCCCGGTCTGCTTTATTACCTTTACTTTGACGCACTTAACTGGAAAGTTCCCTTCTCAATGCGTCCGACTATTCTCGACGCTCTATTCCGGTCCGGTGACCCGTGCAGTCCATTCTTATATAAAAGGACTTCCGGGTCCTTTTCATTTCCAACTGATTGGAATAGAAAAATCATTCCGATTTGTCGCAGAGTGTAGTCGCGTGCGTGTGTGTAGGTATAGGACGGGACCGCAGCGACGAAGACGTTGCACTGCTGCTAAGCTTGAGGACGCGGGTTCGATTCCCGCCACCTGCGGGAGCACTTCGATGGGGTTGGGGGGGGGGGGGTGAAATGTATAAGAACAACCGTGTACTTGGATTTTAAAGTGCACGTCAAAAAGAAACCCAGGTGGTCAAAATTAATCCGGAGGTCCCCCATTACGGCGGGCCTCATCATCATATCGTGGTCTTCTGGCGCGTAAAACGCTGGAATTTAATTAATTACTGATTGTACTCGCCACGGAGCGTGTGTTTCCGCATATACGCTAACGCGCAGGAAGCATGCGCGCGCACGTTTTGCGCTTCCGACCGTCCGTCCTCGTTTCCTTTCCCAGTCGACGGGTGTCGATGAAAGTTGCCCTCCCTCTGGCGCTACGAGCGTTGGCCGCGAGGAGCGCTCTCCTCAACATGCATCGCCGCGGCCGCCGCTTCGCCTCGAAAGCGGCGCGGCTTGCACTGAGAGCACGCACGCGTGCATGCAGGGTGTGGGTACGAGGCCAGGCTAGGCTGGCCGGCCACGGCCGCTTTTGCTTCTTGCGCCTTTCTCCCCTCTCCCTTCAGAAGTCGAGACAATGGAAGCCGACCGTGCTCCGCCACGGCGGCGGCGTAGGAGCCCCGACGCCGTTCCCGTTACTTCTCTGCCGACGTGCCGCGGAGTCCTTGCCTCGCGAAGTTCACGCTCGCTGCCCGGCTAAACGCTTTTCGTTTCGGCGCCGCGGCGTTGGTCGATTCGTAAGCGCAGCAGGCGTCTTTCCGGCGAATATGGTTCCCGTCGACTCTGCTTCGAGCCGCTTTCAGACGTATATCGTCAGCCGCGTGCCATGGTAACAGGCGCTCGACGACTACGACGACGACAACAACAAGAACAGCAGCAGCAACAACAACAAAAGCTTTATTCCGGTGTACAGCGAACACTGCAAACCGAGGAAATTGTGCTAGAGGTGTTTCAATACAACTTACGAGGACCCGACTTCCCTTGGGTAGTTCGCGCGTAGGTATAGGCACCGTGCATACGTTAGGAGCCGCCACAGTCGCGCGCGGCCTCCAGCGCCACAGCGGCCATGGCAGCAAACTTGACGGGATATGGGAGCAGACGACGCAAGCGGCAGCAAGCCTCTGCGCCGTGTTCTGCTGCTTCGCTCGACGCGTTTTCGTTTCCGCTCGCTTTCAAACGACGTTAAATTGTTAGCAGCTGCCACAGACCCTTCATGTTAGAGGGTATGCTTCTTTTCGCCAGACCTCGTGCACCCTCAGGGGAACGCGGCAGCATAAAATGCACGAGCAAGGGAAGACGACACGGAGGCTACGAGCTCGTTGAGCGAAACTGCGCGCCGCTTCGTTCACTAAACGATCACAGCTTGTCACCCTCAGGCTAACGTGGCAGCAGACTTGGCGGCTGCTTGAAAGAGACGACAACACCGGCGATTGCATTGCGTTCACTGCGCCGATTTCAACCAGTGCAGCCGAGCGGTCGTCACAGCGGCTGTTAGCTAGCCATGGCACTGCAAAGCGTGTCAATTATTATTACATTTGGGTTCAGAGAGCTACGTGCTATAGATGGTTTCTTCCGAGGAGCTAATCTAAATAAGGGCAGAGAGCTTCTCGATCGAAGCGAGGCTGGCGAGGCATGTTCACGGCTTCGTGAAAGAGACGTTGCACGGCGGATCGTCAGTCACGGGGAAGTGCGCACCACAGATGCGAATGAACGCGCCGGGAAGATCCGTGAAAATCGAGGTATGTCGCATAAGTTTGCTTTTTCTTAGTTACAGGTCATGTAATGTTTTCTTATCACTTAAAGCAGGGACATCCGTGCGGCCAACTGGGAGTGCCGTGCCGGAGTCGCAGGAAAGTATAAAACCGCCGCGGCAGTTCCATTGTGCCTGAATAAATTTACTTGCGCATCGAAGACAAGCAAACCGCGATCATGGGGCTTGCCTTTAATTAAAAACGTCTACCCGAAATACTTAACTGTGGCAATCACAAAAAAAAAAAGAAAAAAAAGTGAGCGAGTTTTTTTTTTTTCTTCTCTCCTTTTGTCAGCTTCATTACAAATAATCTGGAGGAACTTCTGCCTCTACAGTTAGGGCAAAGAGCATCGACGTCGAGCACGTGCTGAGGTTTTTCGGCAGCACTGAGTGCACTTTGTCTGACGTGCTCCGGGCAGAGGCCAGCGACGCGGCATCGCAGTCCCACCTCATGCTCCTTCCTGCCTCTACTCAAGCGCTGAACTTGTTTGTTTTGAAACGGATTATTTGCTCATTTTTATGTAGGCTCTCAGGCAAGCTGCTGAGTATATACAAGCAGTATGTCGAAGTGCCACATCAGGAAGTGGCCGAACTGTCAGCACGCATGTTATTAAACAGAAATGCTTCGGCAAATGAGCGTTTCTGCATAATTACTGCGACAAAGGTGTGAAGTAATACCTTTTGACACTTCGTCTTGGCAATGAGTCTGCTCTGCGATGTACATTTAGTGCACTTATTTAGGCGGGCACATTTTTTTTTCTTTTTTGTATCTCCAAGGCGCACAGGGTAATTGACATGCTAGGCAAACGTGCAGATTGCGTATGGTATCTGATTGGAAACCAGTAAAATCGCGTACCTGGAGAATTTCTGTAGGTGTTACTGCACCCAACAACGCAGCAATTATTCTTAGAGTTTGGCATAACCGACACAAAACGAACAGCCCGCGAGAAGGCCGCGCGCCGTCATCGCGGAACCGTTGAGCGAGCAGGGCGGGCGGGTGAGAGTATCCCGTCAAGTCTGCGCTTGTTGCCGCTAGGGGCGGCTTCATTGGCGGCGGAGTTACGTCTGCACGGAGCCTATAGCCGTGCCCACTATAGCCATGTCCCGGAAAAGGTGCCGCTATGCTGCAAGCAGTGATGTTTTGGGCAAATGTATGTACCAATATAAATTCTTAAAGGCAGCGGTCGTGTTATGTAAGGAGCCTTTCATTTCCTATCACTTCTATAATTTATTACTACAAGGGTAGCGATGCGGGCCTTTGGTCTGTCATGCCTTCGTCCTTGTCCTTGTCCCCTTCGTCCTTGTCTTTTCGCGCCCACATCCAAGAATTATTACTACACCTATCAAGACTTGCCGAGAGTCATCGCTTCGCTCCACTGACATTTGACTGTGATTTTACTGTGGACTTCTATCGTGGACTCCGAGCGGCTCTATGTCCCTTTACCACGTACATTGGGATTAAGCGACACTTTTCAAAGTTAATTAGCACTTCTTTTCGACCTGCAAGCACTTGTGTTCTGAAAGAAGCAGGATAGTGGAAGAACGCCAGAAAAAGAGGAATGGCTCGCGAACGTTTAGAAGTATTATTGGCACCGAAATGTTCATGTTCCTTCTGGACTGGCCGCGCATGCTGGTTCTAATAACTGCACTCCTCTCACAGTGCTGCCAGAGTCTGGACCGATCGATCCATATTGACGCACTCATTCAACGCGGAAAGAGATACATGCGCAGAGAGGATCTATCGGTCCTTCAAGACTTGCAGGCTATAATCAGTGCTTAACGACTCCCTTTATTGAGGGAGCGGTGGACAATATTTCTCGATGTGTGCCCCCCCGCCCCCCCCCCCCCCCGGTTCCAAACACACGCGCATGCTGTTTGTATGTATGTGGGTTTGCGTTAGGGAGAAATTCGTTATGCATATGTACAGTATACACTCACGGATTGAAACGCGACATCGTTTGGCTTAGCATAACGAATGCTACGAGCAATTGCTCGTGATAACCGCGTCTTGTCGTTGCACATATGAACTCTAAGGGTAATGTTGGCTCTGATGGAACTGTTAAAGTCAAAATCACGCCTATATGAGACGAACTGTAGACGATGAAAGCGAAAGCACGTGCGTTACTTATCCCTAAATTTTCGCGTATCATTCCGGGAGTCTTCTGCATTTATTACTGACCATCAGGCGAAGGGAGCCGGCCTCTCACCGTCCATCCCCCTTTCAATGCCGCCCCCCCTCCCCTACCCCCGACATTGAGCCCTGCCTGTAGTAGCGACACCATCGACCAGTACAGTCACTTGTATTCGGGGACCTCATTTCTGCAGGTTGTGCCGTTGATATGTTTCAAAATCTTCGTTGCAAAATCTTCGTTGCGACCGTGGCGGCGTATACGCCTAATTAATGAGAGGCCAGCGGCAGGTCCCTCGTGCGTTATAGCATCGGTCCCTCCTCCTACCTGTCGCCGAAATTCCTGCAGCAAGACGACGAACCTCCCCACGTGATCGGCGTATTGCGTTATATTAACTGGGCTCGCGTGAATGAATTCGCCCTGGGCATCCGTCCTAGATCCCAGTCTTCGTGCGTCGACGGCCCGCGCGTATACACACACACACGCGAGTGCATGTCGCAACGGACCACATACCTGCAGCTGCCGCCGACGGCGCCGTTTAAGCAACGTGTTTCGCTTGTCGTGTGAAGTCGATCGTTGTGACACTTATTCGATATTTTTGTATTCTTGCGTAATGTTCTGGTAGACTATCTTTTGATAGAATTCCGTACGGACTTCACGTGCCCGAGCAAGCGAATGTACAGAACCGTCTACATCTATTGATGTGGCGGCTAACATGATAGTAATACTAATAATTTTGGGGGTTTTACGTCTCAAAACCACGATATGATTATGAGAGACGCCGTAGTGAAGGGCTCTGGAAATTTCGTACACCTGGGGTTCTTTAACGTGTACTTAAGTCTATGTGCACGGGTCTTCAGCATTTCGTCTATATCGAAATGCGGTCGGGGTTCGACCTCGCGATCTTTGGGTAAGCAGTCGAGCTTCATAACCACTAGTCCACCGCGACGGGGGTGGCGGCCAACAACTTTCTTCATGCGAACGGAAATGAAGATTAATTGATTGGTTAAAGTGTCACTCCGCTTATTATGCGTTTCCTGCCTTAGATGATCACTGTAATAGAGCTTTTTTTTTTTTTTTTTTGCCTCGAGTACGATGGCGTTATGTATACAGACTTCGAGCTGTCGGTACGTATAATACATTTGTGATGAACTTTAAAAAAAAATGTGTTTCTGCGGTTGGATGTATTGCGTCAGCGATTTCTCTTTGGTTCGTGTGCGGTCTGATATGTCGAGCAAGTTTAACGGTCGATTGAACTGTTACAAAAATTGTTTCGTCAGAGACTCAGAGTAGGTCAAAGGAGTTCGTGCTATTTTATACCACATAACGGTATACTAAAACTATTTATCCACACCTGCACGCATGATAGTGATTCTATTTATAGCGTTGGAAGAAGGGCCTCACTTTATATTATTGTGTGTACACTGGTTCAAACTTTACGACGAAACGACACCGACAAGGAATTCCAGGAACATGAGGTGGACTAATCGAAAAGCTGTTGTCGTGTACGGGGAACTCCTTGTAAACGGCTGAAGGTCGGCCAGAGATCTGTTGGAGGCAGTGCAGGTCGCACATTTCGCCGAGAAACGTTGAACGAGAGAGTGATAGAGCGAGGGAGATGCTAGAAGCGCACATATGCATTCCGACCTCGGTCTAATGACTGTCATCATTCCGCATTATGTACGTCATTGGCGGGACGGGCCGTATCTCGTACCCTATACGCTGAACCATGCACTCTCATCTTCTTCAGGAGAAAAAAAAAAAAAAGCAGTATCGTGTGTGTGCGTCTGCCTGCGTGCGGTCCTATCGCAGCAGTGGACTTGAGGAAAACACCGTTATAACGAGGCAGAACCACTTTCTTGCTTGTTGCGGATATATCTGACCAGACAAATATACCAACTGTAACCTTCAAGGTCAGGCATGCGCTTGCTGTGGCCAGTCGGATGCATATATACGCACCATTAAACTTGACCGTCGTGAGGATCTTGAGCTTCTTGTTCTGCTGTGACGTTGATGTGTGTGTTGGAGAAGCCTGCATGACGCTTCGGTCAGCACAATGGACGATTCGCGAACGATACGGAAGTGGAAGAGCTCAGGCTGAGGAGATGAGTGTTCTGAAGGTCGCGGCCCTGTGCTCTGTAGGGGGTATTCACGTGACGTCAACGTGCGTGATATTGTCGCATGACCATGTGCCTGTGAAGACAAACAGATTAATATAAAACGCAGCTCATCTTGGTCTTGATTGTACAACAAGGTGACAGCATAAAAGACTCCGGTGCGTGCTCTGTGGTTCCCATCAGTGCTCCCGAAAAATCAGATCACGTGAGAGCTCCCCAGCCAGGCTTTACCGGATTTCCGGGATTCTTGACTGCCGGAGTCTCAAGGAGGAATGTGGGCCTATGTACAAACAGGGGCGCCGGTATACTTTTTCTCTCTCTCTCTTTTTTTCAATATTTTGTGTTTGATCTCTGGTTGCATATTTTGGTTCCTGGGTGCTACGAAAACGCCCCTTCAAACAGCCTGAAAGGCAGTCATGCATACAGGAAGGTCCAGGCTGACGCACAATGCACGTCCAGAAAACGTCCAGACGTCATGCACACGTATACAATTGCAAAAAAAAAAAAAAGAAAATCCAGGGGCACAAACACACACGGCAAACACACACGCACACACGCGCGTAAACACAGTGAACACATACGTATTCACATATATTAACACACACAGTAGGACACGAGCGTATACACAGGTTTCAGGCACGAACACAGACTCCAGACTACGCACAAACTATCCCCCTCTCTAAACACGCACACAAAAGTACACTTGCAGAGGCGAATACGTGCATATATACATGAACACAAGTACAGACACAAACACAAATACGCTCTTTTTGGGCACATATATACACGTGGGCATGCGCATTCCTTCTCAGCACCTATTCCTTCCGTCGAGTCTTCGAGATCGTCGGCAGCAGAAGCCACCGGCCAGGAAGGAAACCCCCCACGATCCCCTCTACTCACGAGTATCATAATTCACGCGTGCGGGTGGCAAGTCTTCGCTCAGGGCGTCGTGCCCGTCTGCCTCCCTTTTTGCCTAGCTACAGGTCATACTGGCCCATAGGGGGGCGGGTAACTTTGGCGCCGCGACCCCCGACTCGTATTGGGGGACGGCTGTGGGAGGGCTCGAAGTGGGGTGGGGTGGGCAAGCCTCTGTGGAGGGAAGCTTCCCGTGAAAAGGTCAAGTCAAATTTGCTCCAAAAAGAGAGAACCCAGGGTGCTGCGGCGTCGCTTCTTGTTATATTTAGTCTAAAAGAGCCGACGAGATATTTTTTCAAAAATGTATAGACGAAAACGCGGAGCTTGAAGAAAGGTTCCAGGGTCAGTGGAAAGCGAGAGGGCCGCCAGTAAGGTATACGAGCATCGTCCGGTCTTGGGTACAGGTTAACGCTGCTTGTGCTTCCATCTTCTTGTATTTCTTCTTCTTTGGTTATGTATTTCTTTCCCTTTTCCTTTTGACGTCCTTTTCCTTGTACGAGGCTTTCTTCTCGCAGAGCCACATTTTCCTGAGCACCCGAAGCCTCGCATTGTTTCTCCTCGTTGAAATTGGCATCCGTCTATTGTTTACCCGCATGCGTAAACGGTGCAGGCTCCGTGCGAGTCATCAAGTAAAGCTGTTTGCTTTTGTTTTTGTCTGTTATAGCTTTTTGGTTGCGCATTGCGTTAGTCTATCGTCGATGGTTTGGTTATGGTCTCCCTTTACTGATGGCGATTGCTTCCTATATGAGGAGGATGGCCGAAGGCCGAATGGAATCCACAGAAAACAGTTATGGCTAGAAATGAACGTTGGCATTTCGAGAAGAGTCAAATGGGGGTTGGGGGGGGGGGGGGGGGGGGCTGACGTAACATACGAAGAACTTAGCAAATAATAAATAAATAAATAAATAAATAAATAAATAAATAAATAAATAAATAAATAAATAAATAAATAAATAAATAAATAAAATATCGCCTACAAACATATACAAGTTCATCGAGTTTAGGACCACTTCGTTATTGCTTTCTTTTTTGTGGTGTCGGGTGCAACCGAACTTGTATTTGGTACTTGTCGCGCAGAGTCACACGTATACATTGACGACAAAGCTAAAGACAGTTGAGGTGAGTTAGTTGGTACCCTTCTCATCACTGCCGAGTTAATTTCCAAAATTTCTGCGACAACGCAAGCGGTTGCGTAGCTACATCTACTTAGTGCCCGGGGTTTCCAAAAGTGCATGGCCTCACCAGCTGTCAGTGCAGAGCATCAAGCGCCGCCTTCGGGCAAACACTTGGGTGAACGAACACACAATCTGCGCGTGTTGGGCCTCGCTGATGGCTTCGTATCCTATTCATTTACCTTGCACCCCCCCCCCCCTCTCTCGCTCTCGAGCGCTCTTTTTGAACAATAATGCGACATAATCGAATTGGATGCGCACAGGAGCGCCTTTGACGCGAAGCCGGGCTCTCGCTTGGCGTCGTTAGCCGCCGTCGGCGTGTTGTTATAGCAGGAGCAGCGAGGAACAAAAGAAACTCCGCCGCGCGTTGCGTTGAGATATCGCCGTAGAACCAGGCGCGTTGCGCAAGCGTTTTCATCGGCGACGCGGCCGCTGCCACGGTCGCCGGCGAGTTGGGCTACCTCTTCGCCTCAGATGTACGGCCGAGCGCGTAGCCGCAGTCGTTAGCCGCTTTCCTATCCGATCCATGCCGCTGACTCCTCTACTCTGAATCCTCACTCGCCGCTGGCTCTCCGATGATGTTTGATCTTGGCTGCACGCATTCCGGTGTTTTCCTATCCGGCTTAGTGTCGCAACGTCCACTTTTCTTTCTTTCTTTCTTTCTTTCTTTCTTTCTTTCTTTCTTTCTTTCTTTCTTTCTTTCTTTCTTTCTTTCTTTCTTTCTTTCTTTCTTTCTTTCTTTCTTTCTTTCTTTCTTTCCATTCCTCTTCCGTGGTGGATCAACGCCTTTCCCGTAATCTCTCTTCCTTTCTCTGTCTCAACTTTCTCATCAACTTATTCTTTCTACGGCTTTTTTTTTCCCCTGCTCTTGCGAGTCTGGTGTGATCACATGCTTCAGCTAGCTTCTTTCCATGTAATTTAACTATTTTTGTTTTTCTTTCTTGTCGGAATACATTCGCTTTCGTCTGACTCGTACGTCTGGTTATGGTTACGAAATTTAGCTAGCTTGCTTTCTTTTCATTTTATTTATTTATTTATTTTTTATTCTGCTTTTCGCAGTCGGGAAATACTCTGACAGGAGCCCAAGAAACAGCACTCCTGAGGTTGTGCGTGTACATCTCTTATTTTTTTTTTTAACTTTAGACGTGAACCCTCCACTCCGCCGATAGCCCTTCCAGGACTACAGCATCTCTAAAAAACAAAGAAAGAAAGAAAATGAAAACCCTTCTGGCTTTCGCTTGACTCGGAGCTGTTAAAGTCCCTTTAGGAGCTGTGCCCGCAATGCGCTCGCTCGTGCGAACAGTGCAGGAATGCGTGCGCTTGAACTTGCACGGGGCGGAGGAGAAACTGGCTCGGCTACGCGAGTTTTGGGTCTCCGCCGTTAGTGCCGTGTTTCGTCCTTATGCGAGCTTTCTTGTTCGAGAGGACGGCGGCCTTGCGAGGAGAAGCCAACGC
This sequence comes from Rhipicephalus sanguineus, assembly GCF_013339695.2. Classification (NCBI taxonomy): domain Eukaryota; kingdom Metazoa; phylum Arthropoda; class Arachnida; order Ixodida; family Ixodidae; genus Rhipicephalus; species Rhipicephalus sanguineus. The sequence goes on from NC_051179.1 coordinate 27,129,125, forward strand.
GCGGCGGAATACGGAAAGAGCGAGAGGTTGTGGTTCCCAAAGGAGCGGTTTGGCGCGGTAGTTCAAGAAGAAAAGTAATAATGAATAAATAAAAGACAAAAAGAAGCCATCGCGCGGATCGTGTGCATGTTTTTTCCTGAGCGGGTAAACCGGGATACTCCGGAGGTCACGGAGAAGTCGTGTTTCGCTGTCAAACTTCTGTTTCTTCTGCACCTTTCTTTCTTCTTATTCTATAGTTTCGTTATTAAGCGTTATGTTTTCTGTGTAGCGAGTAATCGCTACTCGGATTCAATCCATCTTCCTTCCTATAAATACACGTGTGCCTGCCGTTATCGTAAATTGCGTCGGTACGACACGGTGCAAACCGTATTCTCCGCTGCATGTCTCTTCTCCGTTGAACCCCTTTAAAACAAGTTTCTTTTTTTTTTTTTTTGGGGGGGGGGGGGGGGAGAAAGATCGAAGTGGGCATCGACAGAGAATGAAGTTGTGAGCACATTTACGTTGTATGGTCTTCCCAATCTATAATCATCGTCCCCCTTATACTGTGTAGTGCGGTGATCATGCGTACGTTTCCGGAAGGGTTTGCTTTGGAATCGTTGCCTTTACTTGCAGCTGGATGCAACCTATGAACCGTTGCTTCGTGTGTGGGCCACATTTTATGTTCGCCTCGAATCGCGACAGTGCAGCGACCGCGAAACTACCCAGGGCGATTCGACATGTTCCCTGTGTACCACAAATAGGCAGTGACTTGTTTGTTGCACCTTTGTGTTTGGCTTTTATTACACGATAAGAAAAAAAAAACGAGTAATTTGACTTCTTTTTGTGAGTCCTGACTTGCCGCGTGCTTAGCGACACGCGAACTCTCCTTCGCGATCATTATACTTTCGTCGTGAATCTCAGTACCCAAGTGAGCGTTAACGTGTCTCCTTAAAGAGGCTCGTATGCGTGGCAAGTCAGATACTCACTGAAAAGAGTAACACATACTCTTTTTTTTTCTCTGAGCGCATTTGGTTACTTCAGAGCTTTACCTTGCATTTTTACTGCATCATTCCTTCCTGTTGAAACACTGTAGTTGTACTGGAAAACTTACAACCTGAACCCATAGACTACTTGTTCGAAGGGAACGTGCCGAGCCTTAACGTTTCGTAGAAAACGTTAAAAAAAAGTTTGAAACTAAGGAGTCTAGAGGGAGGAGGGGTTAACCGCTTAGAAGACTGCTCTCACGGACGACCAAGCTAGGTTCTTACGATTACCGCGATGATCGTCATTGAGATGCCGGGATGTTTCACAGAGATCTTTAAGTCCTCCTCCGATGACGTCACGCCGAATTCATGCATCTAGGGGAAAAAAAGGTAGGTGGTCTTACGAGAGTATACTCACACCCGTACAGAAAAGACGCGTTATACTTCTATGATTCGTTCTTTTATTTTTTATTTTTTTCTTCGTCTGTTCTTCTCGGCTCTTTCGTTCTGTCGGCAAGTCTTCGAATCTGTCGGTCGCACAGCCGATTCAACGTGACCGCGCATTGCCTTCTCGACCGGCATGATTATTTGGGGATGTCATCGTCTCGAACTAAGCGGCACGCGAAGCCGATGACACCCCTTCGCACAGGACCACTCAGTGATCTCGACTACCGCCGACGTATTACCTTCCCACAGCCGGTGGATAGTTCCAGCGCATAGGACTGGGTGCCGACGCGCCATGCGCTTCGGCCACGTTAGCGCACCGGTTGTGCGTGTGTGACCGCGCACCCTCCCCTTTCAAGCCGGCCGGAGCGACTCGCGCACTCTCATTTCTTCCGCAAGGGCAGAACACGCTCGCGCTCCCAAAGCTCATCTCTCTTTCTTTCTTATTACCTGTTTCACTTTTTGCCTCCGCTTCGGTTTCTCGAAGACCGCCCTGAGGCTTTTTCGTGCGAACAAGATCGGACGCGCAACCCCACGGGCCCGACGCAGCACTGGCAGCAGAGTGCAGCCCTGGCCTATAAGGTGCTCATTTGTTATGTGGGATAGTGGTTGTTGTCCGGACGGAATGATTGGCGGGGGGCTCTCTTCTCCCCGCTGTTCTCTCCTCTATATTCTTGCACATACGCCATCTTCGTGTTCTCGCGCCGGTTTCTCCCCAGGGTCTCGGAAGGCCACGCGCCACCAACCTTCCTACCCCCCCCCCCCCTCCCCTCTGATCAAACCTAAAAAGAAACAAAACGCGAAAGAAAGGCAACACAGACCCCGGCAAGGACGACGACGTCAAAACTGAATACTACCGCGGTGGCGGCAGCACCGGCGGAAGGAAGAGGGAGAGGGTGCGAAAGGGTGAAGCAGGAGGAGGGGTGAGATCCCTGCGTGTGTCCATTTGTTTCTCGGAGCACTTCCGGCAGGCCAGCTTGCGATTCCAGTTCGTTGCCGCCTTGGCGGCGGGGAGCTGGCCGCGTGCGCTTCTGGCAGAGCGGCTTCTCTTTGCTTCCCCCCCCCCCTACCCCCTTCAATGGGTTCGACCGTTTTCTAATATATCTTTGCTGTTTGTTTGTTTCTTCATTTCTCTCTTCGTTTCATCCCGTTTCTTCGTTCTCCTTCTCGTTAAACTCTTTTTTTTTTTTTTTCCTTCCCACTGCGGTCGTGTTCGGCAACCACTCCGCAAGCTCCAATAGCGGGCCTTTTGTTTTCACCGGGAGCCTCTGTATGTGCAGCCCGTTCGGTAAACACGAGCGTCCGTTTAAGCGGTGCGCGGAACGAGACGTTCGGCTCTCCGTTATTAATTCTTAGCGTCGAGCCTACGTTACAGCTTGAAACAGACATTGAGAGCCGAGAGAATGCGTGCGTGACGATCTTGCGGCTTCCGCGTACGTGCCTCGTACCCGGTGTTTGTGCACCGAGCACATTCCGACGACGTCATCCTCGTATCATCATCCCTCAATGTTCCGTTGCCTCTTACACTGTTTAGCAGTACGCTGGAAATTTGCGCTGGGTGTTCGCTGTTAGCTGCACACTCTTTAAGTGTTAGGGGTACTTAATGAGTTCGAGTTGACTTCTAGAAAAACGTTTCGTGTTGTGTGTTCCGGTTGTACGGTTGCATCCGGCTGTTGTAGGAGTGGAGCAAGTGTTCTAATGGAGGTTCCTCAAAGGTCGTTAACCTTCTTTATCGGTGACGTGTATTGTGAAGAAAAATGTAGTAATTTGGTTGGTTTACGCACAAAGGTGCGTAAAACAAATCAAATCTTACCCAAATTTTGGTTTGCCCGAAACAAGCGATGTTTTACAAGCGTGTTTTACCCGAAGCAAGCGATGCCTTTGATAACGTATTGCCCTCGAGAGCATGCCCTTACCTTTCACTATCAGCCTATCAATTTCTGTTGGTGTAGTCTCATGTTAGTTGAGGGGTACGCTGCTGGTAATTAACGTAACGAATGTCAAGCCTCATGCACAAGTTCGCGAGAAAGACATGCGCACAGACAACCTTGCCGTTTGGAATTATAAATTTTGTATCGTTCAAGTTGAAAATTCCTGGATATAATTAATAAAGTTTTCCGTTCGTAAGTGCTCATTATTATTGATTAATTGAATTCGCTAACATTATGCCCGGGGGGTGGGAGTGGAGGGTAGTGGGAAGGTGTCAGAGATCGCGTTGAGAGGTGATGTCCTGCATATGAACCAAAATGTGACGTCACTATCGTCCGGGCTTCTAGTCGTGGATTAATTCTTTCTCGTGTGCCGCTATGCTATCTGCTATCGATAGCATTCTCGTTAGCTCACATGATAGAGCGACTACCCCGGAAAGGCGTTGGTTTAGGGTTCGAATCTTCATTCAGAGCGATTTTTTTTTTTTTCAAATGCAAAGCTTTATATCTTACCAACTATATCAAAGTCTCGCGACTTTGAGACCTCCGTCTGAATCTGTATTTACCACATGCAATGTATCATTTGTATTCTAATTCTAATAAACCAAAATTCTAATTCTATATAAATCAAACTAGTACGGGTTTACCCGTAGCTTCTTGCTACAAATGGGCGGATAGCAATTTTCCTTCCCCTTTCTAGACGTTGAGGTCATATAGTACTGGACTGCGTACGTCCGTCATGGAAGGTATGATTAAGCTTTTTTCATTTTTTGGAACCGCGACTCCTTCCCGTCTTTGTGGGCAATGAACCGCCGCCACCTCCAGTGGCGGCCGCGAGCACTGCGCGCGGAAACACAGGAGTGGTTCTTCTTCGCGCTATTCACGCGTTTTCTTTTTGCGGAGGGAGGACAACGACACTGCCTGGCGGGGCGCTGCGCATATACGCACGCGTGCACTCGCGAGAGCACGGCCAGCCCTCGGAGAGCCATGCGACGTATATATATTTTTATATTTCATTACTTCCTTTTCTTCGCGAGGAGACCCTCTATATGCGCACGTTGTCTCTCATTCTGCCTCTTTCCAGTTTTTGGCGCATTTTGTTTGTTTGTTTGTTTGTTTGCTTGTCGGCAGGGCTCTCGCAGTAGTACTGTACTGCACAGTGACGTCGCAGCAACAGCAGCAACGTTGTCGGAGAAGAAGGGGGGATATGAAAGATCCGAGGCAGCGCGGCGTGCGTCGTGATCGGACCTGACAGGGATCGTGAGCTGGGCACGAACTCTTTCCTCCTCCTCAACTGTCTCCTCGCATCCTCTTTTGTTGTTTTTGTTGTTGTTGGCTGCACATATGCAGCGAACGCAGGAGGAAGCGGCAGAGCAGTGCGATATATATGGGAAGGAGAAGTTGCGGATGGCGGGAGAGGGAGTTTGTCCTGCGGAAGAAGAGAAGCGCGGCTTTTCTTTTTCTTTTTTTTTTTTTCTTGTACACGGGCTTCCTCCTCCGCTTCTTCTCTCAAGAAGGACTCCACTCGCGACGACCGTGGCAGGTATACGTAAGTCTAAAACCGCAGCGCGCAAAACCAAACGACAGCGTCGCCTCAGCGGGTAGACATCTCGTCCCTGTCGAAAACTAGCGAGCGACAGAGAGAGAGAGGGGGGGGGGGGATTGCAGGTATCCTCACAAGTCGATGCAGAACCCCCGGAAGACAACGAGGAGCAGCCCGTATTGAGAGAGAGAGGGAAAGAGTCAGACATAGAAAGAAATCCTAGTCACGATGGTTGCGGAATGGAAACATTGGAGGAATGGCGGAGGAGATACTCTGGGCTTGGAAAGGGATGGAGCGCGCGAGGCTGTACAGCAGCAAGGCGAGGAAGAGAGACGAGTGACGTTGCGTTGCGACCACTGTTTCGATTTCCCTGCGTGTGCCTCTGTTTGTTTTTGTCTTCGCTTTCCCCCATCTCCCTTCCCCGATTCCCCTCTCCGTTTCGTCGACAGGTATACGCACCGCCACCCTATCTATACCCCCCTCGTATTCACTCACTTATACTCACGACCACCTTCGCGTCATGTCATTTCGAATGCATGCTCTTCGTTCCGAAGGGTTCGTCTTGTCTTCGACGACGCGAGACCTGGAGGAAGAGGACAGGCCATGCATGCATTTCGGCGGGCGGTTAGAGAGTGACGTTTTTGATGTTAACTTGTACGCCTGTCTCTCTCCCATCCTCTTTTGTCTTTGCGGTTGTGCGGCACTTACCTGCGGCGCGGGAAATCGAATCGTGACGCTACTTCCACTTTCATCGCCGCCTTGTCTGCCACCTTGTTTGAACGTTGTTGTGTATCGACAGAGGGAGGTTGGCAAGACGTAAGGAGGGGAGGTATACATGTGGCAGAGACGCGAGGGCTATCAAAGAAAGGGAAAGGACAGGATATAAGCAAGAATTACAATAGCGTTCTTCTTATTGCCTTCTTCGTTCACTTCGCGGCTTGTCTGTCCGTCCTTCGTTCGTTCGTCGTGTTTGCGTGTTCTCGTGTGTGCCGCACATGTATGCAAATACGCCTGCCATCGCGTCGAGTGTTTATGGCAGCGCGGATCAATGTTGCCTGTCACGCCCCCCCCCCCCCCCCCCCCCCCCCCCCCCCCCCCATATGTATACCGCCGGACATCGCGATCGCTTTTGGGCGGTAGGGGGTCCTCCGCATCTATTAAGAAGCCCGCTTCGATAAAGCGAGAGAGAAAGAGAGAAGATCGTGGTCAATGCTGCGCGCCTGTCAAGGCCAATCTTGCATGCGCGGTTGTGTGCTCTACCGGCCGGCGGTCGTTTCTGTGTACACCCTTGGCGTGGGACTCTATGACATGACGTTTTCGTTTTGATGGCCGCGTTCTTACGGCGCTAAATGCTTGTCATATATACCTGCGCTGCCATCGTTCTTTCTTGTATTACCGGCGCAACTTTCTTTCTTTCTTTCTTTCTTTCTTTCTTTCTTTCTTTCTTTCTTTCTTTCTTTCTTTCTTTCTTTCTTTCTTTCTTTCTTTCCTTCCTTCCTTCCTTCTTTCTTTCTTTCTTTCTTTCTTTCTTTCTTTCTTTCTTTAGTTCCACGGCCGCCATGCGAAGGACGACTTCACTTTCTTTAAACCTTGCGTTGTTTCGCTTTGCGCTTCGCGTTCTATAAATGGATCTTATAGACAGAACGTGTGGCCATGCATTGCGATGCACTTGCTTCCATAGGCGTGTATACGGGGGGAGGAGGGGGGGGTGACGCTTCCACCCCCCCCCCCGGTCTCAGCCCCACTAAAGCTTCCCCCCCGCCTCCCCCTAATTGAGAACCCTGCTAACGCCTATGCTCTCTTGCGTTCACTACATACCCACTTGAATGTTTGAGTGACTTCGAGTCATTATTCGCGCTTACGCGCTATACCTTCCTCGCCTTCTGCAGCAGCCATATATCTCTTATACGACTGCATAGACGCGGGACGTGTGGCGTTGCTCTCTTCTGCAGTGACACGAAGTTGCGTTGGAAGTATGTGAGCGCGCGCGCCTCTCCTCCGCGATGTGAACCGCGCGTTCCTGTCAACTGGTCAGCTCTTCACTTTCCAGTTTCCGGCTTCACGCTGGGCTCGCTTTCGCCGCCGCCCTGTTCGGAATGGCGAAGGCCAGGACGACAACAGAGAAAGGCATTCCGTCCCGTTAGCGGCGTCCTTCGGGGGCTGCGCTTACCTTTTCTTTTTATTCGTTCACGGGGTTAACGCCCTCTGTGCGTACGCGATTGCTTGGAGAGTTAAAAGTTCACTTACCGGCCGTAGCGAGGTATCGACCGGTCCGGGTTACGGAAAGAAAGCGTTTCGTAGACAAAGGCCCGTTTTTTAGAATATCTAATCTCTCACTAGACAAGTTGAGTTTGCTCAGTGATGGATTACTCGTCCGCACGCGATCTCCGGGTATACAATCCGAGAACGCTATGGCAGTCCACTACTCAGTGAAACCACAGAGGTTATTACAATTTTAATTTAGCTTAATTGAAGGCATTGTCTTCCCGTGGACCTATTCCATCCACTTTTTTTGTAAAGGGCTGTGATGATAACCGTGAGATGACAGTAGTTTTTGACCTTATTTAACTTGTCTCTAGCATAGGCCTTCCCTATATAGCTATTAAAGTATTTGCTCTCATGCTATCAACCCTGAGTAATGTTGGCTCTTCCTGGCTGGTGATAGCAAATGTTCATCAAATGTTAGAAAATGGTGTTTATAATAGCAACACTGTATTCATTCAACATCCGCCCGACGATTGAGTTGTCTACCGTTTTTTTTTCTTAATCGTTAGAGTTCCACCTACTCATTCAGAACGTAAGCACATACGTGAGTTTTGCGTGTTTGTTTCGTGCACGTCCCGCCTGTGTCGTTGACGAGTTAAAGCCGCACTCAAATATTGATCACGAAAAACCGACTCGCTCAGCGCGCTATTCTATAAGGATAGGCAATCGTCGCGACCGGATGCGTGGCACGCGTACACGCCGTGTGAGACTGGATCTCGGGAAACATGGTTGTGAATTCGTGCACATAGTAGTTCTTAGCACGTGCCTTACGCATATATACTTTTATTAGTCGTTTATTGCAAAAGCCACCTGAGTCATTCGTTAGACGATGCGGAATTGTTGTGTTGTCAGTGCCGACGACTGCAGGCGGAATAATATGTTGTATTGTTCCTTATGCTACTTCCGTCACTTATATTATTTATTCTACTAATGTTAATCATGTTGATTATGTTGTTTATGTTACTCGATCATGTGTTTAGTGTCTACATAAGCTGTTGTTTTTTTTTCTTTTTAATTATGTTTCTTCGCCGAGCACTGATTGTGCAGGGGTCAGGGCCTCATTCAGGCGCATGCTCGCGCCTTTAGTCCTCACCCCTTTGGTTTTCTGTAAGAAAACTATCAAACGTGTGAATAAAAAAAAAGAAGTAGGTGTCGTTGACCTTCGACACCTGAAAGCGAAATTCCGAGGTCGTGTGCCTAATCTGGCAACCTTTCATACTTTTCCTTTCTTTTTCTTTTTTTTTTTTCTTGACGTTGATCCCACGAAAATATGAAGGCGGTAGGGAAACCTCATGCTGTGCATAAGCGACGAAACGTTCGTTGCCTGTTTTGCTGGTTACTCGTTAATTAGTGCGCCCATCTTGTCATCCGTTACACGATGCGGTGAGGGGTCTTTGACCTCTCAGCGTCCCAGGGGCCAAAAGATTGGTGTCTTACGTACGTATTGTCGAACCACATCTAAAGAGTATGCCTGTGTCTGAATGAGGAACCGACGTGGAAAGCAGATGTCACGCGTATCGAGCGTGAACGACGGTACCACTCGGTATTTTCTTCTCTTAGTCTATGGCGCCTATGTGAAATATAGGAAAAGAGGGCCGTGGAATGCTACAGGAATTCTCTCGCCTGGTGTACATAACATTGAAAAAAAGAATGCATTGCAATTCGACGGGATTCCTCTGTGTAATACGATCTCACCATTCTCCGTACACTAAACGCCAGACGCTGCATATTAAACAGTCCGTAATCACTTGCAATGTCGCAAGGAAACATGCCGCTGCGAGAGGCATATATAATAAAGCCCCCGACGACGACGGGTGTTTGATCGAGAGCCGTCTCATATTTGATGGATTATTTAAGCGGTAATTAACTCCGTCTCAATGTCCCCGCGAGCCTTCCGCTGTTTAATTGCTACCGTGGCGTCGTCGGTGTCTCAAGTGAATGTACGATAACGCGCTCCTTCGATCGATGTATTCTCTGTGCGCCGTATCATACAGTTCCATGCAGTACAATTATGGCTATGATGCTCGTGTAATTCAATGGTCATAACGAGATTCTGCTGCCTTTTTTCTAATACTATATATATAGTCTCTGAAACGTGCATGCTGTACGCAGCTGAGACGGCACGCCAGTCCGTGTACAGACTTGCCGTGCCGTTGCGCAGCTATATGTCGTGAGGTCGCGGGTTGGATTGCCGGCCACGGCGGCTTATTCGTCTTTTTGGGGCAACACGCAATTGCGTTCATGTGCCGTTCTTTGAGGGGTCCACGTATAACACTACGCGGTCAAAATTAATCCCGAACCCTTGACAATGTTCGGTGCTTCTCAAAACTGTGCAACGTACAACTGCAAGTTCTGCGTGCCTTCAGCGCCTCTTTGTCAACCTCTATGCGTCCTGCACGGAGTATACGTACAGCGCAATCGTGTGAACTAGAAAGCGCTTGAGTTCTGCTCCGCTATCCTATAATACATGCCGCGTTTCCGGCCAGCCATTTCAACGCGTGGGTCTCGCAGCGGGGTGATTAACGTGCGTCAAGGTTGCTCTCCTCCGTGGCACCCCAATTATCCGTTGCCCGTCGAACGATACTTGCGAAGAAAAAATATCAATACAAAAAAATGTCGAACGCTTGCGTGGGCATTGTTCTCGTTCTTTTTAATTCGTGTATTTATTCTGGATCACCACGATATCGATATGCCTCGGGCGTGCACGTCACCGAATACACGCTGCGTGATATTATCGATATTATCTCACTGATCACATGTACAGTACAGTCCACTGTTAAAGGGAACGCTAAAATGGGCACCTGTATTATTACTGGCCCCGTAACTGCAACTTGACGTAGAAACATAATTTGTGCACGGCACTAGACTGTGAAAACAGTCAGAACTGTCAACCACCACTAGTCTTGCGAAAATATAAGCCACTATGCATTAGCAAGAGAGCGAAATGCGGACATGCACTGCATGCAAGTGTTCCCTTTAACAGTGGACCGTCTGTACGTTTCACCTTTTCTCTGGATACTGATTCGCCATAAGCAGGAAAAAAAAAGTGTGCATCAACTGGAATAGCTGTCTACAGCTGTCCGAAATTTCTGAAATTTTACACCAGTATTGGGAATTGTTCAAAACGAAACATGACCGAATTAAGCTCGTTCGGTTGCCTCTGCAGTTTCATTATTTTCCGAAAAACAACAACAACAACAACAACAACAACAAAAAGAAGCTATAGGCTTAGTACAATTTTCTCATTACGTCAGACGAACGTCAAGTCTGTGATTTGATCGCGATAATCGCAACGTTGCACTGTGAAGACTGCTATACAGGTGGTCCATTTTTTCTTTGATTTTTTTTCTGGCTATTTGCTTCCGCTGACCGCAAAAGAAAGCTCGTTCAGCAAACATCATTCTTTTGTTTCATTTCGAACGTCTGTATCGCATCGAATCGTTCTGGTTTCGAAGCTTTTTTTTCTCTCTCTCTCTCTTTCTCTCTTCATATACATCAAGCGATATCATGTCCCACGCAGGCCACACCGCACGTGCCGTGAGTACACTATGTTTTCTCCTCGGCACCCCCACAAGAAAATCTTCTCCGCATCGATGCGAAGCTCCGGGGCATTTAATGTGTCGAAAGTTATTGCAGCTTCGAATTAGAAGCTGCGGGCGCAGCCCGTGCGACACCAATCTATAGTAGAGCACCACACGCGAACGGAGGCTGGAGTTACGCACCGTACAGATCGCGACGAACAGCCAGCAGCCAGCGAGTCACTCGCCGCTGACTCGGCATGCCTGGCTCGTACGGGTGCTCCACTTTTTCGTATCGCCCGCGGGCAGCCGTGTGGCCGAACCGTTTCTCCTTTTGACATTCTCTCTCCCACTCTCTCTATTTGTGTGTGTTGTTGTTTTCCTTTCTTCATGCAAGAACTGTTTCGCATCCTCTCGCTCTCACTTTCCTTCTAATCGCTCGCTTTATTTTGTGACACTTTCTCGAGGCATTTACTTTCATTCAGTATACGGTCGCACTTCTCAACGCGACCGAAGCGCGCGGCTCCTTCGTCGTCTTGCCATTCTTCGGCGGTTTTTTTTTCCCGGTCTGCTAGAACGAACGCGGGGCACCCCGACTCGCTTATCTGAGGCGGATACTTTCTTCGGTCCTGCCCCGGAGCTCGCTCTCTTATGGCCTCCGTGTGTGTACGACCGCACCTGTTCGCCATTTCATTTTGTTATTTCCTTCCTTTATTTCTTATATCCTTTTGTGTTTCTTTCTTTTAATGTGTCGTCGGGCAGTGAACCGTCCGCGTGCGCACTATATGTATGCGAAGCTCCTCTTATATAGCTATGGGTTGGCGCGTATTTTGGAAAAAAAGAAAGCACATGGCGGGGTCGCGGTCGTGAGCCATTTTCACTAAACGTTCTGTTTTGCTCGAATCATGCGAGAAAATGTCGCGTGTGCCCTCGTTTCTTGAAGTGAATATTTCCTTGCGATAGTGAAGATGATGATTGGATTTGCCGATACGCGAGCCCGCATTCCACGGCGTAAAACGCAGCACACCTTGGCATCGGGTACGTGGGCCTCTCGTGCCGACACGTCTTCATGCGCCGCTGAGAACTTTGAAGTGTGTCTTTAGAGCTGGGAATTCGCACAGCGCTAGTTTAATGCTAATTGGCACTTAGCTTGCTACGAAAATGAATTTGGACATACCATGCATAGCTAAAGCCTGGCACATTGACTTCGAGTTTTCTGCTTTGCCTTGTTACAGACCTGGCCTTTTGTTTACAGAAAGCGTGTGCATACGCTCTTTGTTTACGAAAAGCCGTTAACCAGTCTACTTCATTCGGCGGGTCGTGGTTCGCAAATTTTCAAGCAGCCTGCTTACTCAGTAAAAGCATCATCGTCGTGAGACCCGATCTATATATAGTCTAACCCGATTAATAGGTCTTTGTAGTGTCCTTTATTCTATTTCTTTTTCTGAGCCATTATTGGATACACTGTAATTATGCACGATTGCTGTCCTCAAAAATGCTCTGCAACGTGGTTTGTTCTACAACGTTGTACAACGTGGCCGAACCTGCATCACGACGCTGAAATGCCAAATTGTGTATCCGAGCAGCGCATGTTATGCGGCGTGCCTCGTAGCCTATCGCTTGTCCTTGAACATGATCCTCCGATGGTACCAGCTTTGTCTTTTCTCCTAGCACGCCGCGAGTTCTATAAAGCGTGTCCTCGAATGACCAACAGTCGGCCGCCGGCTCTCTTTCAATGTTGTCGATCGCTTAGAATAAGCGAATTCTATATAAGATCGGACAGGCGTAAAACAAACCCCAGGGCGCGACGACTAAGAGAAGCGGAGGCTGTAGCGGTAGTAGGAATGGTCCCGTTATTATTTGTACACCAGCGTGGTTCCACCCCACGGGCGAGTCAGCTCTTGACGCTCAGCGTGGGAGCGTCCGCAGGCTATGTAATATATATAAGCACGCGCGCCTATCTCGGTGCGTGCGCTCTCTCGAAGAGACGCGTCCTTCTTCGGCGACACAGATTTCCTTGTCTCCGCCTGGTGGCCTTGTCGAACATTGTTACGTGCATTGTCATTCTTTTTGTACACAGCTGTAGTACGTGACCGCAGCACGCCAAAACCGGCATGCTGTCCGTCAGAATTTCATCGGATTTCCACGCGCGAGTGGATGCTTCTCGCATGGAAAGCAGCGAAGCTGCCGCGAACGTTCTTATTTAGAAGTTTTGCTTTCTGACCTCTTATCTTTTGAACTCGATTTACTTTGGTCTTTTATCGCACATCTCTTATATGGTCTCGTTTATATTAACTTTCCATCTACATAGCTTTTTACAAGGACTACCGGAAGCAACTCTGGCTCTGAGGTCGTTCAGCTAACATAAGAACGATAGTTAATGCGCTGACTTCTTTTAATCAAACTTGTCGTTCCGGTGTTGTTTGTTATGCGCATCGTGTTTCTCAATTTTCAAGCAATCATGTTCAACATGAAGCTCGTTAGCTGGCACTCACTTAGGGTAGGAAGCTCTACTATACATTAAAAAAGATGAGGACGCTGTAATGAATACACTTGAATAATTGCGTGTAGTAAACACGACGCGACGTGTTCATCTCTAAGAGAAAATTTTACTCCGAGGAGAACTATTACTATGATTACTATCGTTACTATTTGTTTGCGCTATATCGCTTGAAACTACCGGGACTCAAAAATAGCCTTAGCTAAGCTGAGCTGTATGCTAATATACAAGGAAGGGCCGAAGACGTGGCCACATCGTTTATTTATCATATTTGTTAGTTTTGTTTGTTTTGGAACAATTTCTTTTTTCCTGCCGGCGCACCGTCTTTCCAGAGGCACGCGCTCCTCTAAGCATGTAGCTACACGAGCGCGTTCCCTCATACGCCGCGACAGTTCATATTCAAATCAGCTTAGGACGAGAAGAGGAAAGAAGCGCGACCGCTAGGAGGCAGCACAGTCGTGTGTACAGTCTTTATACCCTGCACCGGCGGCAGCTTTTTTTTAGTCTTAGCGGTGTTAGAGGCAAGGCTCGAACGGGCCACGCGCTCTTGGCGGCGGGCCATGCACCGCGGCGGGCGCATTGCTTCGGCTCGCCGCAGTGAGAGCGCCCGTGACGTACCTCAAAGGAATCAGTTCACGGACGACTGAGCGGCCGTTCCCATTAGCAAGGCCGCAGGCGCGCCAACAATGAGCCTCTTTAAGGACCGGCCAGCAGAAAATTAGGTTGTGCGCCACCCCCTTCAGTTGCTCAGCGTACACGCTGCTATGTACTCGAAGAAGTTCGACAACTGCCGTAGGCGTGCAGCTGGCGTACTGGTGGATGGAGGGCGGCGGGGGAGTACAGTATACTGTGCGCTGTACAGGATACGGGATCCGTTTGAAGAGACTGTAAAATGAGAACATGCATAAAAAAACAAAAAGAAAAGATGGGAAGCATAACACGAAAATGCTTGAAAACAACACTATGTGAATTTTTAGGGATCAAGTATGGGTACACCGTCGAAGTCCACCATGTTATACTTATATAATCGACATTTGGGGAAGAACGACTGAAGTTGAGCAAACCGCGAGATGGCTAGAGCAGCTATAGCCGTCAAGTGTCGCGAGGAAGCGATAACCGGATATAATTGGGTGACGTATTCCGTCTTATAGTGGACAACAGTTTATGTATGACGATGGCTGGCGTGCATGCGACGGTGCAGACAATATGAAATGTAAATGCAACACTACCTGTGTCGGAGCTCCTACTTCGTATGCTGAGAAACTGTGAGGAGTAATGGTGCCCACCATATATGCCTCATTCGATAAGACAACTCATATGCGGAAGAGGAAAGAAGCGCTGATTTCAGGCGACACAAATGACCTGGACAAACCTAACTTTGCTTTATTCTTTTCCTCGTAATATCATTGCTAAAGAAGCGCTGACGACAACACTGCGCGGATTTCACGGAATGTCGACGTAGTCGCTCGTGTCGTTTCACGTGCTGTAAAAACGTGCGGCCTCCGGAATGAATTTGACCCCCACGATCGTGTTATTCTTCAACGTGCGTGCATGATCAGACGAGACATTTTTGTTATACGAGGGTCGACGGGTCAGAACCAACGCTAAAACGACCAGCAGTTAAAGAAGGAAGTCGCACAGACGTTATTCGAGAGGCCGCGTAGCCGCCGAGTATTGTATCCGTCATGAATTTCAAGAATCAGGGAGGCCGCATATATACAGATGGTGGTCAGTCATTCGTTTTAACCCTGCATGAGACAGCGTGTGCAAGGACAAGAACCTCGTCGAGCCGCAGGAGTCGCGTGTGCCGCAGTGACCATACATGCATGTATTGTACACCGAGACGGCAGCCCTCGGGAATAGCAGTGTTTGGAGCCAGTAATTTGTGCGCATGAGGGCGGCCATCAGTCCGCCTACAATGCATGCGCTTCCTTGTCTTCCTGATCACTCTCATCGTCTTTTTTTACCGTTTCTTCTTCTTTGTTATTATTATTTTTCATCTCCGAGCTGCAGCAGTGCTTGAGTGTGGCCGACGAAGACAAGCTCATTGTTTTCGGCGAACAATACCCGGTAGAGGGCAGCACGTATGGTCGCACGCATGAGAAGAGGAGCTTTCCCGTCTCAAGGGAACAACACCGACCGTCCGCCAAGGAACGGTGGATTCTTCGATAGTCCAGTCGGTCAGGGTCGCTCCTCGTTCGGCTTCAATGCCTGCATGCATGCCTGCCGGCGTCCATACTCAAGCACGCATGTGTTGGGTGAGGGGGCACGCGCCCGTCAAAATATGAGGACCGTCGAAACAGCTCGTTCGAGTCGCCTCATTATTATTATAATTTTTTTTTCGCCTCGAACGGTCGGCGTGGGGTGAGGGGCGCGTGGTGGGGGGATGCGCGAACAACGGTGAAATGTATAGGTGCGACCCCCACCTCCCGCCACATCACGCGCTATATGAGGTCACGGATGCGCTTTCGCCGCCAAGGCGATCTTCGACGTAAAGGGGGCATCACACACCAGATGTTCGTTGCCAACGGCGCTGTCACTAGCGTGTATTGTTTCTCGCATGACCTGCGTGTGACAGTAACTGCGCCGAGCTTGGGAAGACGGTATTGGCAAGAGCTATTGCTAGTCGACACTCGATATAGAGAACACAGAGGTAACAGTATTTTCGATATAACGAAGCATGTATAACTTGTCTGTCCACAATATCAGCCTGCAAGCAGTTTACGCTTATTACGAATTGTCGGATAAAATTAGTGTTTTTCGTTCGCGCCGGATGAAACTTTGTTGCAACAAAATTTCACTGTATAGAGCAAAGCTCTACATTAATGAGATCTGCTGGGATATTGTCCGTTGTTTCTACAACAGGCAGTCGGTATGTTGGCTAAATTGTGCGACATAAAAAAAAAAAAAAAGACGGCTGCATGAGGCAGTACGCGCATGCACTGTGCCAGACGCAGGTGCTATACTCTACGTGTCAAGCCGCGTAAATATGCCACTTTTTAGATCACCTGTTCCTTTCAATGGCGTATAGTCTCCATGTGTTGCATGTTCAGTGTAGGTCTCTTGTATACGTTTCAGTGGCGTATACTATGCAGAGCATTCGTGTCACCGTGTCTTCCACGAGCCTTCACGATCAGGAGTGCATGCGGTCTGCCAGGCATAATATGCGCGCATGCAGAAGACAAGCAGGCAAAAAAAAAAAAAAACGAAAGGAAAGAAAATGGCGCGCGGGTTTCATCGGTTAATTGCCTTTTTTTTCTTTTAATGAAGGACCACTCCGCCTTCTTTCGTGGGTTGTGCACTTTAGAGCACTACTTGTCAAAGGGCACGAAAGAAAGGTGCGCGTGTCAAAGACGCGCAAAGAACCGAGAAAAGAGTGACGCGCGCACCAAGTAAAAATAAGAACTCTGTAGCCTAGCTTGGTTTGTGGAGTTCAGCGGCACCGAGACGCATTGCAGGGGGTGCTGCCGCCACGCTGGCAGACCTCCCGCTGTTCACTTTCCTCAGCCGCGAGTGTCGGTGTGACGCGCAGCAGAGATGCAGTTTCGTATTTTACTTTAATTACTCACCCCCCGCCCCCCCCCCCCCTTTTTTTTTTTTGGTGGCTCCACGGCAACGCGTTTGGTCTCTAGTGCGTTGTTTTTGGCGGGTTCCTCCGAGCACGAAGGTTCACTTTCTTCGCAACTTGTTATACTATAGGGATATGCCTATACTTGCACTTGCGAACAACAACTCCAGCACGGGCTGCCCTTGAGAAAACAGTCTGGGCGCCCGGTTGTCAGTTGTCTTTTCGCTTTTCTTCTCAGGGTTCACGCACTTTCCTCAACGGCTGTCAGTGCGCCCTACGTACTTACATGGGGCGCCGATGAAAGGTGCACACGCGAGCGCAGTAGTGTATTTCGCCATGCACGCGCGGCTCGCCGGATGGCGTATTTTTCCACGTTTTTTCTTCTAATGCAAGTGGGGAGGCCGTTTGTGGAGACTAAACAGAAAAGATAAAGAATGTCTGGAAATCGTGCAACAGAACCGCGTGCGTATACGAGTGTCACTCTATGAGAAGTGAACTACGAGGAGTGAACTGTAAGAGATGAAGTACGTAATCGCGTGTATGATGGGGTGAACTACATACGTATAAGGTGTTGTCAACACTCATAAGTGTGACGGAACTCTGACAACGAACTGTGAGAGACGATACCTCGAGAAGTGTGTATGAGCTGCGTGAGAAACGAAATGCCAAAAGACACGAAGCCTGAGAAGCGAAGGGTGTGAGTGCTGCTACGACATGTGAACCGCAAGATGTGAAGTACGTGTTCTATGGAAGGAGTTACACGGTACCATCGTACAATTACTCCTGGGAACGCCATAAGTATATGATCGCAAGTGAGGGTAATTGGTAGGTCTTCTTTGAGCTTATATCTGGGCGTTTCCCAGTGGCCTCCGCAATGCCATCTGAAAAAAAAAAAACTTGTGCATGGGCGACCTCGTTTGTTTCTTACCTTCCACTTTAGTTAACGGTAATTTTCGCTGCGTTGAACTGCTGACTCGCACTACGTGACCAAAAGTAAGCTGGTTTGTTTCGTAATGCATTTACTTCAGAAGAACATTCAAGATTCCTCGAATCTAATTGCACACATCTCATGCCCGTCAAGTCAGCTTCCTTTGTCCGCCCCTGTAACATCAGCGACAGCAAACGCGTTCGCAAGACCGGCTCATTTTTTACCGCTTATTAAACGAGGCGGTAGCACACACGGCCGTGGCATCTTCACCTTTGCATTTGACGCAACGACCCGCGCCTATCAGTCTCTTGCCGCATGCATGCACTCTAGAGAGACGCGTTTGCGCAAAGGCGCGCGCGCGTTTTTCAGTCTTGTCGGGCCGACCGCACTGAGACGACAAGCCACGCAGCGCGTAAAATGTCTGCGTGCCTGGCGAACAAACAAAGCCGACTCTACGCGGCGTTGATTTTTCGTCGTCGTCTCGTCGTTCGCGTTTACCGTGACGCGGAACTTTGAAGCGCGATGCTTGCGGTGTTGGGAAACAGCGCTTTTTCACGCCCTGAAGCCTCGGTCTCGAAAGGCTGTATGTGTATCTAGGTAGACGTTTGACGTCAACTGTGGTTTGTTCTTCCTCCGTAGGACATTGTTGGATAGAATGAATGGGCTGGTAGCTGTGGCTCAGACAAGGGAGCGCATGTACTTCGCACGTGACCGGAACAGTTGACTGCACGTATGTAGACGAAAACGCTTCCGCCGGTGATCGCGGGTCGCTGAGTTTCATGAAGTTAAACTCGCAAACTTAGGACGTTATACCTGTGTAATTACAGGGGTGCCTTTCTGGTTAATCATTCTCAACCTTCACTATAGATAGTAATCTTTTCAGCGAAGAGATATAGTGACTTATGGCATTAAGCAATATATACATAGAAGCCACTAACTTGCCCCATTACTGATCTATCCTGGACTGATTGTCGCCTCCGGACGGAATGGCAGATTGAAAGCATTTGTGCGTATACGTATACTTGGGCCGCTGTGTTGATGTTGGATTTGTGAAATATACTTGGATTGTTTCCGCAGTCTCACCTTGCAACATGACGTCGGTCATTCAGTCGATTCAGCGACAAGTGCCGTTGCGCAATGTTTTG
Organism: Rhipicephalus sanguineus; assembly: GCF_013339695.2. Taxonomy (NCBI): domain Eukaryota; kingdom Metazoa; phylum Arthropoda; class Arachnida; order Ixodida; family Ixodidae; genus Rhipicephalus; species Rhipicephalus sanguineus. The sequence continues at coordinate 27,147,926 of NC_051179.1, forward strand.
AGGTCTTAGAAGGTAAGCTCATTCGCCACAGGGGATCCACCACTATGGACGGAGGTAGCGGGTTCGCTTCCAGGCCGCGGTGTCCCCGTATCGATGGGGGTGAAGTGCAAAGGCTTCTGTGTACTTAGATTTAGTTGTCCGTTGAACCCCATAATGGTCAAAATTACCCCCCACCTCCCCACCACTATACGGCATACCTCAAAGTGATATCATCGTTTTGAGTCGTCTAACCTTAGAAATAATTGAAGCAACGAAATGAAAGTGGCGAGTGGGGACTGCCCGTGTTGGGTCAGTGGTTGACTGTTTTGGGGTCGCGGCGTCGAAACGTCGTCTCTTCTTTTCCTTTTGCGACGTCGAAGGTGGGAGCAGGCCGATCTGGGCGCCGATTAGCTGCCGGCGAAAGCGAAAAACAAGGAACACGAGAAGTGTGCCACCGCTGGCAGCCAGGCAATGGTGAAAAAACGTGGTAACGGGCTTGCCACCGTGCGATGTTATATTTACGAGCTTCTCACGATATCTGCTACACGCAACAACCATTTCGAGCGCGACCCGCCTATAGAAAAAAGGCGCGCTTGCAATGGGTGCAGAGAGTATAGATTTAACAGATAATATAAGCTTCGCGTAAGTAATAATGGACTCGTGGGCAGGCGGGGGTCAGTAACCGAGATGACAAAAGAGACCCACCGCAACATACCCCCGGAACACTTACAACCACTGTAATATTTAACGATGATGATTATTATTGCGTACCTGTCTTGAGACATTCCTATTCCTGCACACGTCCGTGGGGCGCCACGCTCTTCACATTGCAGTTTGTTTTGAATGAGTCGGAAGACAGCGTCTCCTCTCGATTGAAGTGTGTGACTGAGCCCCAATAGCTAGTCTGTTCAGCGATCACTGTGGTCTCCAATAATCAGGTGCTCTCAGCATCTATATTTAAGCAATCGAATGCAGGATTTATTCTTAAGCAGCTCTTTACTGCGGGTATCCGTGCATGGCTTTCTCAGGTGCCTCATGGTCGCTTCACGACAGTCAATAACTCAATATATACATCGTTCAACAAGCGCTCTTGCGTATAGGTAGTTGCTTCACACTAAAATTGTTATTGTGGCGCGCAGAACAATCCACATAAGGGGCGGAGCAAAAGGAGCCACGATTGTTAAGTCGCTAATCTACTCCGCTATTTCTTGTATAGTGTTTCGTTTTTCCGCACCTTACAGGGCAATTGTTTCGCGCAGTATCATTAACAATTTCAACGTGTACGTCGGTTGGAACTTGGTGGCGTTTCGCTCATTTCCATCTCGGCTCATTCGATGTGTGATGAAGAGAACAATCCACTCCACTTATGCAAGCAGATCGCCAGCGCGCTTTACTCTGTCTGCACGGGAGGTCGCGCTCAGGGCTGCCGCCGCCGGCTCGCCTTGGAGCAACCTCCGTGCATGCTAGTCTGGCCGCTTTGAAATGAGTAGGAGGTATTCGTTGTTCAATACCCATGGAGCGGCGCTGCTCTATTCCATGTGGTTGTATCGCAGGCTGAACGCTGCAGTTGCTGCAGGTGCTCGAAGAGAAGTCTATAGGCTGGCGACAAATAAATGCAGGGAGTTTCACGTAACAAGAACCAAGGATTTTTAGAGAAGTGGTTAACCGCAGCTCGTTGAAACCCATTACATATGGTTTGCCGTCATGTGGCGCTCGTTAGTTTATTTTTATATTGCACATATTTAGTTAACTAAGATCAGTTACGCAAGACTTTTAATATTCACTTTCACTAGGGCCAAGTGCGTTTCGTGACGTTAATATTGAAAATTATTTTTAAAAGAAAATTTACATAATTGATCTTAGTTAATTCACTAATTAAGCATGATATAAAAATACCCTAACCAGCGCCACAGTATGGCAAACCAAATGTCGTTGGTTTCATTCATTAGCGGTTAAAAATTCTTGTTTTGAATCATTGGTTCTTGTTCTGTGAAACACCCTGTATATAGAACGATGAAATCGTAAAGGCGAAGAACTGATTCGGCTTCTTTAATTAATTCTTTCGTGCTGGTTAATTTGCTATCTTTTTTTAGTAGTGTGTTGCTTGTACGAAAGAAGTGAAAAAAAAAATTATCGCATGTAACGACAGGACGCTTTAGGTTTTGCACAGCGGCTTTGGTTAGGAACATTTTCGCGCCGAATGCGCCATAATGTCCTCGCATTCTTTTGAGCACTGATTTGTGTTGTTTTTTGCGCTCAGCGCTTTTCTTGCCCGTAACATTGGGCGCGCAGTATCTACAGCTCACTAATTATATGCTCACGTTATACAAAATATATAACGAGCGCGGACCCCTTATAAGGAAGCCACGCTAATGCCGGCCCGATTATGCGCTCCTATCGACTGTACAAGGTCACACACACACACACACTGCTCTGCGCGCTAAGCGCTATAGCCAACGTGCGTGTAACAGGCAAATTGTGTCCCCCAGGAGAGAACGGTTTTTTGTCGTCTCGCCACCGGGGCAGGGTAGGGTTGTTCCCGTGGGCGCGCGCGGTATGTGGGGGGCCCCCCACCACCGACGACGAAGACGACGACCTTGGCACTGCCGGCACACATTTCCTGCGCCCAGCCCCAGAACGGCGCGCGTGAAGCCCACGGTTAGATGAACCATCGCGCTGGCAGTGACGGTGTGTGTCTCAACCCGCAACGCGCGCCGTGTGGGATGAGACGAGGCATCCCTTTTTTCTTCCTATATACGGACGACGCGGCGCTTCGCCACATATCTTACGGGGGCCTCGTGCTTCGCCTTTCTCTCGCGTTTGGCCTGGAAGTGAGTTTTCTTTATCTTTACACGCCACGCATTCGTAGGAGTCTATAGCGTCCGTTACGTTTCGCGTCGCATAAGCCTAGAGTCGTCTTGTGTGGACTGGTTTTCTCGCGAAGCGTCCCGTAACTTTGCACCTTGACCTCAATCGGAAGGCAGATGTGATCGGGGAAACCGAAGCCGAGTGGTGTGTCATCGCTTTAGTGGTGGAGTTAACCAATCGCGCTTTGTGTTAAGTTGACACTGTATGCGATTGGTTTGATTCATTGGTTATCTGAACGATTGGCTGCTTAATGAATTGATTGGTTGGTTAATTGAACGAGTGGCTGATTCATTAATTGAATGATTGGTTAATTGGACGGGTGGTTGATTCATTAATTGATTCATTACTCGACTTGATTGATTTTAACTCCCCGCAATATATGTGGGCTACGGGGGACGCCGCGGTGTAAATATATGGGTACTGATTAAAACAGCTTGCGTGACAGGCGGTGAACAGTGGTCGACATGATTAATGCAGCGCGGAAAGACGAAGAAACAGAAAGCACAGGACGAGCTCTGTTCTGTGCTTTCCATTGTTTCGTCTTTCAGCGCTGCATCACCTATGTCAATATTCCAACTAGCCCGCCTTTCCATTCTATTGCGGAACACTGGTCAAAACCAGTGTTATGGTTTTGACTATAGTGTCAAATAGAAAGAGTGTGATATACATTTGACACGTGACAGAACGTCCAATGGCGTTATTGATGACGGAAAGTTCTCCCCCTCTCTTTCGCAAAGCGATCGCCATTTCCGCATTACATTATCTGCTGATGAAGCAGCTTTATTCTGTAGGCGTACAGAGTACTTGTTCGTGCGGAATGTAACCACCTTTTAAGCTTTTATTCATTTTTTTTTAATGTTTACTGCGGCCTTAGCCAAACACCATCAGTTTTGGTTGCCTCTGAAAGCTAAGTGTATAGAAACTGATGTGTGAAGCACGTACGCCTACGAGATGCGTCAATCCATTCCTCGTAGAGACCTATCCGTGTCTGCCAAGCGAATTCCACGTGGGCTAGAGCTGTTCACTTGGGGCTTGCTGGGCCATAGAGCTCTTCGCTTGTCCTTGCTGTTTCCACTCCAAAGCTCTCTCGGCAGTACGACAGTCTCGATATATTCTGTCAGGACAACTTCCTATACGATAAGTGAAAGGATATATCAAATCCCCACTCGTTGTAACTATATATAATCAACTCGAAAACACGATCGTGTTATTAACGAGCGTTCGCTGTGAAGGAGTTCGCTCTGGCCGCAAACGAAAGACACGACTGCGTGCTCGTTTCGACGGCTGAATGCTGTCTATCAGCAGTCGCCGAGCCAAACGTAAACGTCGAGTATTAACGTTCGGCCGCGGCATTCGCGCTGTCGACGGGCGGCGTTGTAATGGAGTGCTTTTCAAACCTATTATCGTGTATGTATAAAGCCGAAGATGGATTAGACTGGATGCCTCGCTCGCGCGATGACCTTTTAACCGGCAGAGACAAGTTCATTATCTCGCCTTCCCCCCTTTCGTTCCCAAGATGGTGGACCCAATCCTTCGCATCGCTTCCGGTAGTGCCCGTCCTCATCAAGGCGCAACCGACGTCCGGATTTGATAAGACGGATTAAGGGTTCCCGCTTTCAATCATCGAGCGTCTTACAAGTCGCCGCCGGACAGCCAGTGTACCGTCCGACCGACGGCCAATTGTTTCCGGGACAGTTTTATCCGGTTACTTCGATGGACGACGGCGGCTTTAATGGATAACCGGCCCGCCAAATACGTGTAACGATTTATGTGTGTACTCTTTATTGTTGGGATAAAATGTGGAGGGCACAGGTTGGCATGCACACACTCGCGCAGGTTAAAACATAAACGCAAGAACGCACGTACGGGGGCACGCACCCACGCGCGAGCGCACCTATGCTTACAAAAACACACAAAACACACAAAACACACACATACATATACACACACGCACACACGCACGCCCAAACGTAATCGGCTGGTAACATTGTGAGGTTCCGGTTGCGGCCCATGATTCGCAATGACCTGGGCGTGGGAGGTACATCTTTTGAATGTGGCGGGAGCGGCTGACCGTTTAACATCTCTGTACTGGGTGGCAACGTGACATCATGTACAAGACCTACCGGAAAAACAGCGTGGTACACCTGTCCTAACCAAAGCTGTAAGAGAGCCGTGCACAGTTGGCGTCCGCTCTAATCCCCAAGTGTTATTATTCTGCTCATGTAAATGCTACGCTTGTTGGAAGATAAAAGTTCGCTGCCTCTGGGATAATATATTTGGCCGAGTACAGACAATCAGAATGTCGCAAAAAGTGTTTGAAGTCGTTTATGTGTCCAACCTGAAACCAAGGCCACCAGTATCTATCAAGGGCCATATATTCACAAAACGTCTCTTTCGTAAAAGCTTTTTCCCATTGGCTGGCCGGCCCCGCTAATGGTATGTACGGAATCTGGATTGGCTGAAATATTATCTTACGAACATTTCAAGCGTGAGACGTTCCTGTGAGTACGGACCCAGTATGTCAGAATTAACTGTAAGAAGGCCACGTAAGTGAAGGAACGCAGTTGGTGGAAGAATCTATACAAGATCTTTTTTGGTTTGGAGTGCTCGCGCGCATGCTGCTGTCGCTGACATTTACCCCTGAGTGAGTCTACAGTGCGTCACTGCTCAGCTGACCCAACGGAAACGTTCTGGAAAGAGTTGCGAGCCGGTAGCCAGCGCACCGGCGTTCAAGCTGGCACGCGGCAATCGCACGCGAGATCCGCGTGTGTGGGGGCATGTGCCGCGTCGCCCGCTTACCCTAGGCCCACGCGCACTGGCGCGCGTGGCGAGCTGAAGGTTGACTTCCCCGCATAGCGTGGGCCGCGCGCTCGCAAGGTAACGAGGCCGCGTCCCTCTCTCACGCCTCTTGCCGCGCGTTCCGCTGACGTCACAATGGTGCACCGGCGGCCAAGGCACCACGCCCGCTCCAGCCGTGTGCCTAAGAAAGGTGAAGGGCGGGGAAGGGGTGCTGTATCGAAGCGATTGCTCTCAGTACAGCTGGAGACCAATATTGCGCTGAAGCTTCTCACAGTTCACAGTAGCGCTAGAACACGTAACCTATAGCGGACAGTGGATGGAAAATGACCCGAAGGCCGCGGGATCGAATCCCGGCTGCGGCGGCCGCATTTCGATGGAGGCAAGATGCTAGAGGCCCGTCTACCTTGATTTAGGCGCACGTTAAAGAGCTCCAGGCGGCGGAAATTTCCGGATCCCTCCACTATGGCGTCCCTCATAATCATGCCATGGTTTTTGCGACGTCAAACCCCAACAATTATGATTATTGTTACTGTCATCGTGGTTGTATAACCCAACTTGTGACGTCATATTCCTCTTTCACGTGATGTTACGTTTCCTCGCAGCATCGAAGAAAGCTATCATGATCAATCACAAGCTGCATCCTTTCCTTTACTTTCATTACACTGCGCTACGTATACACGCACGCACCGTAGGCAGCAGCAACCGGCCCGTTCGCAGCGAGGACTCCATTTCGCCCCGGTGTCTAAGGGGTCAATGCGAAGCGCGCAATCGCAATGTTTCTGCCCTACTGGCACGCTTATTTTCTTTTTATTCCTTTCACCGTTTCGTATCCCCTAACGATTCCTACGAAAGCGTGAAAGTACCCAGCATCGCCTTCGTGTGCGCGGAGCCTCGAAACGGAGCGATTGCTCGCGCCGTTCTTGCGTCGCTCGGCGCTTCGCAAAAAGTGACGCAATCGACGTTGCCTAGAGGACCTCGCGCACAGTTGACGCAAGCGCATAGTGTCACTTATATAGTAAAGAATTCTCGCAAGTGCCACATAGTTCACGTCCTTTCAAGATGCATCTTAGGCGGCTGTTCCTCGCGGTTTTTGTCGCACTGTAAACGCGTAGCGCAAGGTTTTATGTTCCTACAGCATACATACAGTACATTTACCTGCAGCTTGCTTGGGAAGTATTACATTTCACGTGAAAGAAAGCGCGAGGTGAGTGAGGCATGTGAGGGATAATAGCAACAGTTGAACCTTCCAACGACTTCTGTGTTCTATACTTCGGACAGTCACACAGAACATGCCGAATCGTTTCTTCGTCGCCGCAGTGCTCACAGGCGGTGGTCTCTTTGCCATGCTCTCAACAAGTTAGACGACCAGCCTCTATCAGAAGAAAGACTTTTACACCATCGTCCGGACATAACGTCGCAGAAGAAGGCTTTACAAGCACTACTCGCCTTCCTGCGATCCACTGGCCTGTCAGAGCGCCTCTGAGCGGAACGCTCTTGTGTGTGTGTGGTTGTGATTGTTTTTAAATGCGAAGCATTTCTTAGCGAACTTTTGCGACTTTGAGCGTATTTATCTATCTATCTAGCCGCCTACGACTTTGTGCTCTCCTGGCCGTTTCGTTATTATGATGTACACCAAAATTGGTATGGCGTAACATGACCTTATGACGGACATAAATGACAGGTCATAACATGACAATTATGATATCCATGTCATGAACGACATGATTTACATGCCACTGTTTTGGTGCTCTTGCTGCCGTTTCGTTAGTTTGATATATACCGAAATTGGTATGGCGTGACAAGAGTGTATGACGAACATAAGTGACAGGTCCCAACGTGCAAATCATGACACGCATGTCATGTACAGCATGACTTACGTGCCACGCTCATGGTGCGCTGGCGGCCGTTTCGCTAGCTTGATATACACCAAAATTGATATCTCGCGACGTGACCGTGTAACGAACACAAATAACTGGTGGTAACATGAAAATCATGACACACATGTCATGTACAGCATGACTTACGTGCCACGCTCATGGTGTCTGGCGTCCGTTTCGCTAGCTTGATATACATCAAAATAGGTATTGCGCAACGTGACTGTGTGACGAACATAAATAACAGGTGGTAACACGAAAATCATGAAATGCGCGTCATGTATGATTTAGACGCCATGCTCATGATGCACTCGCGGCCATATTGTTAATTGGATATATACTTAAATTGGTATGGCATGACAGGAGTACGGGACGAACATAAATGGCAGGTCACGCATCGTATGTATGTAGCAGAATAGATGTTTCATTAGCGTGGCATATACCAGATTTTACACGCATGCATGTATGACAATCTCGCGATATATGGCGAACTAGATGTCACGACATGAATGACTTCATTATCCTCAATGACAAACAAGACGATGTATGCAGCTGTATGATGGCTGCTTCGCATTACATCGATTCCCATACTGCTTGGGATCTGCCGATTTTTTTCTTATTATTTATTTTCTCTCTCTCGCTTTCAACCCCCTATTCCCCAACCCCAGTGCAGGGTAGCATACCGGATACAAACTTCTGGTTAACCTCCCTGCCTTCCTCTGTTCTTTCTCTCTCTCTCTCTCTTTCCAACGACTTCGCCGCAAGTCTTGAAGATTGAGTGAGGAGTATGCTGGTTTCATGGTGAAGTATACACCGTCGCTGATAGAACAACGTGGTTTCACTAATACTGCTTCGCTATTCGGTTCGTAGTTATAGTGTAAAATGAGTGACGACAGGACAAGAAATAGTGTCTTTCCTGTCATTTCGCTATTTCGTATCCTTTGCATTTATTTTACGTCATATCAACGTGGTCACTTGCGTTCGTGCGGGGAAGAAGCACTCACTGTTCCTCTAATTTCGAGGCTGGATTGACTATGACGTGAAGTTGAGACTTAATCAGCAGGTCCGCAACGGCTACAAGACGTAATCCTTATTGTCTGCGACCTTTTGTAAACATTACTTTCTTATGGTGACTTAAGCGCTGAAACATAACAATGAAATAGCAGCGGCAACAACAAGCAACAAGAAGTCGCGGCTCGAAAGCATTCAAGCGTGGGCATGCGCATACGCTTGCAGAACGCGTTTGGCGCGAAACCTAAAGTTGCGTCACATCTTTATTCCACAGAGGCACGTGCCACCCGAAGGCTCGTGGGACATCATTTCTGCGCGCTGTGCGCCACGGCGTCGTATTTAATTCGGCGCGCAACGCCCCAAGCAGCAGTAGGTCGTCTTCGTCGCCGCAGCTACGCTGCTGTGACTAGCGCGTCGCCACGGCATCTTGGCGACGCGTTGAAAGCGAACGACAGCGGGCGGTACGTGCGTGCGCGGGCTTCGCGGTCTCGCCCGAGCGGCTATCGGAAACGCATATAAGCGCCCACTTCCGATCGGCGGGGTTGGGGGCGCACCGCGTGCGAAGGCGGCCGATGGCAATTGCGCGCCCGTGACGAGGCACGTATGTGTGCGACGTTCTTCTGTACGACCAGACAGAGACGGCAAGATCGGTTGCGATCGACCTAATTGCCTGCTATATTCTTATGGTGCGGGCTGAGGCTTTATTCGTTTCAAAGCTCACAATAAAGAATGTGATCGACCTAACGTGAAACTGTGCCCCTGTTAGCAGTGCAAGCCGCATGTAATTACAGCTTGTTAATGTGTTTTTGATAAGCACGGGATTTGGTGACAAATGGTAGTGCTTTCACGCGCGCGCAGTGCTCATTATCTCCCTGTTGTCATCTTCTGACTTCCCTTAGTGTAGGTTAGCAAACCGGACACTCGCCGTGGTTGACGTTCCTGTCCTTGCCTTCCTTGCTCCCTTTCTGTCTATCTCTGGCGAGTTCGGTAAATTGAATACATCACTTTGTTGGTTTAGCAACTACCATGTACCGCAATGGCAGTTCTATATCTAAAAAGAAACGCGTGTTATATGGATGCTCGCAATGTGTTGGCCGTGAGCGACTCCTATTCTTAATTGTCCGTCGGAGAAAGATTTCATTGTGTTCACGTTGCACTTGTCTCCTGCGCCTCCTCGCCTCTGTTCCCTCCACCCCCCCCCCCCCCCCCTCTCCAACCGGCTCTCGCATTAGGCGCAAATTTCCGTCATCTGCCGCGCTCGCGCATTTCCAAGTTTAGCAACTGCATAAAAGCCCACGCACACATCGTGCCCTATTCCCCTTCTTCCATTGCCTTTTTTTCTTTAATTTATTTTACTCTTATTTCTGGCCGGGCAACGCTTACCTCTCGACGTACTCCTCAAGAAAGAAACAAAGGCTTCCTCCAAAGAAAACGCGCGCAAGCTGCCCTCACATGGTCAAAGCAAGCGACGAAAACAGGAGAGCGTTTTTTGGGAAGGAGTGGGGGGGTGAGTGTTGGATGGACGGCACTGCAACAAAAGGCTGAAGCTCATGCATAGCCATTCTTTTCCTCGACGTCTCCTCCCTTCACTCTCGATTCTTTTCTTTTTGTTTTTACCCAATGCGGCCCGAACCGCAAGCCGCACCGTACGAAAGGAAGGGGAAGGGGGTTTGGGTGAGGGTAGCTGGCTGTATACAAGACGGCGACGACGTAACGTTGAAAGAAAGAAAGGGAGAAAGAAACAAAGAAAGTTGAAGAAGAAGAAGAGAAAGGCGTTGTGGCCTAGATTTAAAGGCGTCCTTCCTCGACTCTATTTCGGAGGGCCCGTTATAAGCGGCCGTCTCGTAACGCTGCTGCCGTCGAGGCGGCGATTATGCACGCTTAGAGTAACCGGAATAACCTCCGCTCAGGCGCGCGCGTGCGTCCGTGCGTGCGTCAGCGTATAGTACGTGTCGGCGTTCCGGCAGCGGTCCCGACGTGCGCCGACCGTCACGTGGGCAACGGCGAAAAAGAACGGGACACCGCAGTTTAAAGGAAGCAGGCTATGATGGTGCGTGCAGTCGTGTATGTGCGGGGCGCTTTTTCTTTAACGGGAAAATTTTTGCGGTGCGGAATTTTCGCGGATATCTGAACTCTTGCCGCTGCTTCGCTTTTTTTTTCCTTCTTTTCTTTTCATTTTGTTCACGTATCTAAGCGTTCACTGTGAAGGGAAACACGCGAGTGTGAAGCGTGTAACTGTTTTTACCACGGGGAAGCATGGAATTGCGCGGCTTTGCGGCGCGTGACATCGTGGTTGGTAGTGTTATCCGCGCATGCGCAATGCAGTCCAGGAGCGTTTCAAACGGCTCTTTGCAGCTGGAGAGTGAGGAAAGTAAGAACAACGTTTATATATACGGGTTTCACGGTAACTGTGAAAGTCACCATATACCCCAGCGCGAGGTATTGTGAAGTCCCCAGGCGCGCACGTGACACAGGTGCTTGCAGAAAAGAAGTCCTGTAGTGAGTAGTACTCGTTCACACGTTGTTGACGGGTGATGATGCCAGCGCGTAAGGCAGCAAAACTATACATCGATAACAACAACAACAACAACCAAAATTCCGACTGCGGCTCCAGTCACTTGCTCCGTTAAGTTCAGATCAAGTCCGGAAAGCTGACTTCTTATAATAAATTATATTCGGCGCAGCGTGTGCTTCAGACATCTTGTATGTACCCCTGATGTTTTCCGATGCAAAGAGTGACCATGGCGCTTTCGATTATGAGAAGCTGTTGCGATTATAATTCAAGGCGTGCATCCCTCGTCAGTGCTACGTTATGGCATGCACGTGCTCATTTTATAGGAACATTGAACTCTCGCGGTTTGCGAGGCTCCCGAAGATGAAACGAGATAAAAGCTTAATGACATGGAGGAAAGAGAGGATGTGCGGAGGTACACTCATCTTAGACATCTATCTCTAGAAAGATGAATGATATAGGCAGTGGAAGAGGAGTAAGATTGATGAGGACCGATGGAAGAGGCAAAGAACGCAACGCGGAAGTCTACTTAGGCATCGTATGTATAGTTCAAGCCCTTTCCCTAAAGGAATGCCTGGATAATCTGAAAATAGTTGATCTACACTCCTCTAAAGTGCGCGATATGACGACATCTCACAACGGTTGACTGAGGGATGACACTTAGATTGCATTGCCGATTGTCAAAATTAGGAAGATGTGAGAAGGAAAGATCCCTTACGTTTCCTCGTTACCATAGTGTGGTTGTGGTAATCTTCTGACCGATAAGTCATGTGTCCGAAAACAAGGCGGTGAGATGTCGTCACGATAGGATTTTAAAGCATTTCTTGAGAAACCCAACTCTATCACAATTAATTATGAGCCCTCCGCGGACTACCGCACTACCGTGTCGCTACAGTTTTTTGTATCTTTCTTTTTGTTAATAAAATGATGAATAGGAGGTGCTGGTACCTTTAGGGCGGCACGAGCTACTCCTTGTCGCTTAGCAAACCAGTTAAAAAGCGTCGAACGCCCAGGGAGATGTATATGATGGTCTGCGGGACGTCAAATTCACACATGCAGTCAGTTGATAACTTACGTAACCGTAGCATCGCGTCGTCTAGCCATGGCATGCATTCACATGCATGCCATGTAAATTTGCATCTACATGTATTTACATGCATGCCATGTAAACCTTTAGTAAATCTACGTTGTTCGTAACAACAGGGAAATCGTATAAAACGGGGTAGCCGGCTCCAGAGAGAGCGGCTCCGCAAGAAAACGACGACACCCAACGGTTCCCCTAATCTAGACAAAGTGAAATTCCTTCACGACGCTGTGAGGCATGCGGGCTCAATGAGCAGAGGACAGCGGCCGCTCGAGAGGGGGGGGGGGGGGGGGGAGAGAGAGAGAGGCAGTGGCGCTTCTTCCAAAAGCAAGGTTGAGGAAGAAGGCGGTGGGCGAAGCAGTGAACAGCAATGCTCGCGGTGCGACGCTCCGGTACACTTCGCGTGCCTCGGCCATAACACGTGAGCACGGCGGGCGAGGGAGACTAGCTGCTGCTCGGTAATGTTGCGCGAACGGCGGTCGGTCGGTCGGTTGGTGCGCCGTTCGGAAAGCGAGAGCGGGTGAACGTCCGGCCTTCCCTTTTACGCTTCCAAAACCGAGCACAGCGAGCACAGAGCACGGCATCGGCGGCGGCGGCGGCGGCGCTCTACACAGCGCGACCCCCTTGTCCATCGGCGGGGACGTCGTAATTGCATGCACGGACGACGGCTGAGGAACGCCGGGAGAGCCCGTTTCCTGTTTTAAAAGAAAAAATAAAGCGCGGAGAAAGGGTGCGTGAGAGGGAGAGGAGACGCTCCGAGAGTTCTTCTTCCTCCTTCTTCGCGTGCCGCCAGGGAGTGAGTGACCCTGCCAGCGAGCAGTCGGTCCGCGCCAAGTTCATCGACTCTACACAGCGGCGGCCTAGCAGCAGGCCGACCGCTCTTCTTGTCAGACTTGCGGCCGCTGCAGAGTTCTCGCGTACACGCATACGCACAGACAAACACAGCTTGAGGCAGAGCGGCAGTATACCCACCCCGACGCTGCCGTTGTGTTCTTGCCTGGCCTTCCGACAGCCGGCATGCCTTGCCTGGCGTAGCAGTGGGCCTTCGTGAGAGAAAAAGAAAGAAAGAGACGCTGACGCTGACGACGCCGCAGCGTAGCGCGGCTTCTTTCCCTCCAACTATCTCTGGCACCCTTCCCTTGGAAAGCTTCTGTGGGCCGGCCAACAACCGTCCTTCCCGTCGTTCATTCCAAAGCGCGCGCGCTCCTGTGGCCCGTGGCTCGCTTCTTTTTCTTTCTATTCGCGCGCGTCACCCCGGCCGTACGTGATGCTGTCGGGAATTACTTCGCAACGTGTTGTCACCGAAGGAGGAAGCAACCATCGGCCACTGCGTGTCTGTGTGCGAGCGGAAACACTGATGCGACACAGCCAGCACCCGCTGTTGCGACTACGCATCTCCGTATAGCCTCTCGTCCTCTCTATAACCCTTTCTCTTCTCGGCGGCAACGCCGGAGACAATATGACGCCTTGTTGCGCCAAGTCCTTTCTTGTTTCTGTACTTTGAGAGATCGCCGTGGCTGTCCAGCTGTCCGTAACGGAAGCACGCGCCCGCAGCCACCGCCTTGTGTGTGCGTTCACGCGCGCGTTGACCGTTGTGGACGTGCCGTGGGGCGCGGCTGGTAACCTGAGCCCAAGCCGGAAGCGCCGTGCCTCTGCGTCCTTCTTGGGAACCGCGGAGCTTTTCCGAGATGCCCTGGCTGACAAAAGAGCAAATCAGGACTTCGCCCTCTCTCCCGCACTGACCGTTCTCATCCCGTTTTGCGGATCCTGTCGTGCTTATCTCTGTGGGATAGCACGCGACAGAGAGACATTAGTTTGCCTTTTTATTTGACGTCGCGATGAAACGGATTCTATATAGCGGTTTTCAGCCGGCACCAGAGGACGGGTTTGTAAGCGAGCCTACGGACAGGCCTGGGCTATGCGGCTGATCTTTCTTCTGGTCATATCTTGGTGAACGATAAAGTAACGTCGACGGGCCTTTCCACGCCGAGCGGTAATGGAAAAGGGTTGCCCCGTCGGAATGCGATGATGATAAAGAGGAGGACGAAACGCGTGGAGTCCCCCTTGGACAGGTGCATAACGAATGACGTCGTTCGCCCGCCGTTGAAGGGCTTCATTTGTCGTCGAAGGGATTCGGGTCTTCTTCTCTCGCTGCACTTTCTTTTGCCGTGCCGGCAAAGTGCGCGGACACATCCGCAATGAAGACGTCTGCTTTTAGCGCTGCGTAGAAACAAAGAATATTCCTTTTCAACGGAGCACTGTACCGTAGATAGCCAACGAGCACCCGCGCCCATAGTCCCTAACGGCTTCAGTAGCATCGTGCGGCTCTATAAGACCGCAGTATTTGCGTCAGATCGCAATGCATCCGTGACGCCTCCGCGCCTGCGCACCACAATACTCTCCCGCGTATTTCTTTCCTACGTTGTGTTAAGCGTACGGCAACTCCAAACTTGAGAGCCACTTAGGAACCACTCAGCACTGGTCATGTGTGTCCGCGTTTTCTTGTGTCCTCGTCTTTCGTGCTGTTTAACTTTGAAGATGTCGCACCAACTTGCCCAAACCAAGGCTCACAAGGGTTGCAGGCGCAGCGTCTTTACGGATGAAGCCTGCGCAGGGTTCATAGTAGAACGTGTTGCTGGAGCCAGTTGATTCTTGCAGAGTTGAGAAGGTGCGCAACCGAGTACAGGATGGGGTGCAAGAAGACGCATGTCTTCACCGTCCTCCCTTACAAGTTGCGCTCATCTCAACTCTGAGAAGCAGGGTTCGTAGACCGCTATTCCGCGGTGGGTCTTCCTTTTTGCAGGAACGGTGCACACGCATTGCCGGTAGGAAGAAGGCTGTCTTCCTGTTCAGGCAGCCATAAAGACCGCAGGGGGGACGCGTGCGTGTGGTTGTTATCTATACGCCTCTGCCTTAGACCTCCCATGGTGCTTTGTGTACACGTAACGGACCCTTCGCCGCGTGCCCGTTCGACCGTGCGCCTTGGCGCCATGTTTTATTGAATCGTTGCCGGAGTGAAAGCAGAAGAGAGGGTTCGAAACAGGCTGTCTGTACAATGTATTGGTACGGTTTACTGTCGTTCTGTTCGTGCACCTGCTAGTGGCTAATCAAGGATGTAACGTTGAAGCATGTGCTTCTTCTTCGTATCTGGGAATGACGCGAACTTTAGCAGCTGAAAGGACCGGCTATTCCAAAATCTTAGCCAGTAAGAACAGCAAGAAATAGAAGAAGAATATTGAATTAAGTAAGGTACTACATTAAAACCTCTCCGCTTTCAATGCCACCATGAGGCTCGCCAATATGTGTCACTCAAGACACTTTGCGTCGATCGCTTTCTGCTTTGCTCGATGCCTTTTTTCTTCGGTCGTAGCTCTGTTATCTAACACAAGGCTGTTCGCGACGAGGGCAGCACACGATGTTCAGCACCATGTAGAATCAAACGCACTAAAAAAATTTCCAAGTTGTGCCTGGTTTAAATCGATTCGCAGTACATACACGGTATAACAGCAAAGAAAGGTTCAAAGCAGACATAACGGTAAATTTTGCGCGCTTCTCTCTCGCTTCTTCAGGGCTACTTCCCGGCTATTACCTTATCGCCAACACATTCCGGCCGCGAATAATTCATTTTCTTCTCTCTCTGTCATTCCGCGAAGCGTTATTTGTTTCTTGTTTCTCACCGAAACTCGTCTATACACTAGAAACCGTTCACGGACGTGACTTGGCCTGGCGCCTCGCCCCCTCTTCCTAGACAGATATCTTAATGTCCAGACTCTTCGTGTGGGGTTAAGTGATCCGCGACCGTTGGTCCTCAGAAAGCGAAAGAAGTAAGAAAAAAAAAAGCTGGCGCGAACCGGCACCTCGGGGGCGCATTAGGGCCGTATCAAAAAGACCGAACAGGACAGAGCGAATACCGCGTCGCTGATAAGGGACGCATATGAGGAGGG
Organism: Rhipicephalus sanguineus; assembly: GCF_013339695.2. NCBI lineage: Eukaryota > Metazoa > Arthropoda > Arachnida > Ixodida > Ixodidae > Rhipicephalus > Rhipicephalus sanguineus. Next base: position 27,163,997 of record NC_051179.1, read on the forward strand.
CGAAGAAGAAGAAGGACCGAGCGTCATACACGCGAAGACGTAAATGGTTCCAGGATGCTTATCTCGGCCTGTCCGGTCCTTCTTTCGCGCGACCGGCTATATACAGGCATATATACGATGGCATCCTCGTGCGACGTGCTTGGACCGGGAACCGCTATGTATCACGAGCTTTGCATGAGGAACGGCTACGCCCGGATTATATAAAACCGGTGGATGGCTTGCGGCCCTTCGCCTCTCTTGTCGATACTGTAAACTTCCCCCTCCCCCCACCCATGCTTTCACCCTTCTATGCCACCCCTGTATCCCTTTCTCTCTCTCGGACTCGTATAGGCGACACCACTGCTGCACCTCTTTCGGGCCGAACCCCACGCGACAAGTATCCCAGGAGCGGACCACTCCTCCTTGGCCCGTCGCGACAGTTTCTTTCTCTTGTTTTTTTTTTTTTTTTCTATTCCAGCCTCTTCCGGCATGCGAGTTGCTTTCTTCTTCTTCTTGAGAGGAGCACGTCTTCATCTTCTTCCGTGCGGATGCTGATGCTTGTCGCATCCTTGGCCGTTCGACGTCCTTTTAACTGTCCGTGGTATTACGTATACACGTGGCTGCGGTTCTCTGCGGGAGCCCATCGCGGTAGTCGACAAAAAAAAAAAAAAAATCCGGATTGACTCGGGGTCACACTGCAGCACGCGACGGCTTCGGCTTAAGCGGAGCAGGCGGCATAACGGTTGGCCTTGCACCTTATTCTGGTGGGAGAGGAGAGTTGCCTGCCGTTTGTAACATTTTACAAGTGGCGGCGTTCCACAGCTTTTTTTTTTTTTCAAACAAGCTCTCGCGGAATCCCGTGAATAGCGAACGTTCGACGCGGTACAGTGTTTCTTTTATTTTTTCCACCTCTGGGGCCGATTTCGCAAAGTTTTGCTTTCGTCACTGCCATTGGCTATTTGACATTAGCTATATAGTTTACTACGCTAATGATATGGCCGGCACCACCATTGGCTGATAATTTTTCTTATGGACAATCCTAGCGTAAGATGATCTCGAAACGTGTTCACAAGCCCTGCTTGTTATCGTTGGTTGTTACGACGTCTCAGACTCGGAGGTGAAGGACCTTCGCATTGTGTCCCAAAGGAGGACCCTGATATATCAGAATGTACTGGCCATATTCTGGGAAGCTTGTAGAGAGGAGAGGAAGTTAGGATCTTGGAATGGTGATAATCTAGACAAAGGTATAGTTTTATACAATGCTAATGCAAAAAGGCAGAGAGAGAAAAAAAAACGAACCAACGTCAAGGGTAGGGTCTTTTTCTTTTTACGGCGCGGGTTCGGTGGGAATAGAAGCTCGCCTAAGGACAAGGACAAGGATGAGAGTAAGAATGATACTGACGAGTTGGCGGAATGCGAGCTCATTAGAATCATGTATCAGTTGAAAAGATGGCAGATGACGTCGAAACCTCGATTCTTCGAATATCTGTGACCTTCGCTTTCGTACATGCTTAGCAGTCAATACAGTGAAGCGTCAGATGGCAAAATACGGTGACGGTTCAAGGTTATTACTGCATGTTTTTTTCTTCCCTTCTACTCCTTTCCTTATTACTCCTTTATTGGCGTAACGGAACAGTAGATCCATAATTGTTGGAGTTTTTGCGTCCCAAAACGACGATATGATTATGAGAGACGCCGTAGTGAAGGGCTCCGGAAATTTCGATCACCTGGCGTTCCTTAACGTGTACCTAAATGTAAGCACGTTGGCCTCAAGCTTTTTCGCCTCCATCGGAACGCGGCCGCCGTGGCCCGGATTCGATCCCGCGACCTTCGAGTCAGCAATCAAGCACCATAACCACTAGACCACCACGACGGGCACTGTGTATACAGTCTTCTCGCGCTGAGGAAACAGATCCAAACGGACACCCGAGACGCTCTTGTCCGTACGGATAGATATCCAGACATGTGCACGCAGTTGACCTGGCCACAGGCCCATTACCCTTTCCCGCATAACTTGCTATATAGGCTCGCCTCCTCGAGAGGTGCATGGACCACCCCGCCGCGTATGTGCATACACTGCGAGGGTGATCATCAAGATGGCCGATCAGACGCGCGTGCACAATAACGACCATTGTGCACGCGCCCGCGGACACACAAATGCGGCCTCAATGTTGTGTATGGAACGAGTGTGCTCGTGTTGGGAGCTGCGTGAGGTGTTGGAGAATCTCCACATCACATCCGCCATTGGGAGCGACAGGTTTAGAGGTACTACAGTTATATAAGATGGCTTATGTCGCTCGCCATACCGACAGAATTCTTCCTGGAGGTCTACTCTGTGTGGAGGTCAGCAAACCGGAAAACACCCATCTCCTTTTTGACAAGGGTTGCAATGTGGGCTTGATTGGTGAATCACCTGTATACAAGTTTGACGTAGCATTGTGTGGTGTCCTTCTGTGCCTTCTCGTGTCCGTGGGTCGTTTCGCGCTACATCAAAGTGCACATATCCCTGTCTCTCGTCGTGCAATTAGGCTTTTTACGGAAATGTTTAGGTTGCGACTGGTAGTAGTTATTTTGCTTCCCCATCTCTCTTATAGCGTTGTCATTATGTACACTCCTTTTTTTCTGCATAATCCATCTGGTTAATCTCCCAGCCTTCCTTTTTCATCTCTCTCTCTCTCTGTACACTCGTGATAAACTAGATAAGTACTGGGTTCGATTCCCTGTGCCGCAAGACACCTACCTGTTCTTCAAACTTGGAGAGCGGTACACTATACCTGGCTCTCGGTAGTGTTTAGTGGGTACTCATCTCGAAAGGCGGCCTCTCCTTTTCTCTTATTCACTTTCCTCCTTCCTTCCACGACGCTGCATCATGCTCCCTTGTAAGTGTTGTAGAAATCAGTGTATATCATAACCTCCAACCACTGTGCCTCACAAAACAGGTTAAGACAATATATGGGGGAGGGGGGGACGCAGCCGACTAACGAGGTGGTCGCGAGTGTGCCGTGTTTTCTCGCCCCTTATCTCGTATTTCGCGGTTGATTGACAGTTTGCCATGAATACGCACGTTAATGCATGCCGTATGAATCAGTGATAACGCTGTGAAGGCGTGATGCGACCTTGAGGACCGTAATTGGTAACTCGCGATCCGCGATATATGGCGACATATTTCGCGGGCTCGATCCGCGCGCGTTCTCCCGGCAGTTAAAGGTCACCTCATTATAAAGCCCTCCATGCGTCATATGCGGATAATTAATGATAATTAATATTGAGCCCGTGAACAAACCGCCGTAATCTGTCGGTGTAATCTGGAGCACATACTTGAGAAAAAAAAAACAAGGACAAAGCGTGGGCGAATCTTTCTCCTTGGCCCGCCAAGTATACGTCACCTCTTCTGCGGAAACCGAGGCCTCAAACTGCGTCTCTATCGCTGGAGCTTTCAGGAACGACTCCCGCTCACGGCATTTTGCTACTCGAGACAAAGTATAAACTGCAACAAGCAACACAAGACGGATCTCGCGGTTTTGGAGTGTTCTGTTTTATTGAGTCCGCGGGAAGCGCGTGGGATGTTGTCGTCGCAACTCTTGGGACCGACAAGGTACACACGTCCATGTCCTTCGAGTGAGCAGCAACTTGCATGTTTTAGGTGCGTCGGCGGTGTCTTGCGTGCGTGCGTGGACGTAGGAAGCAACTGAAACGAAAATAACAAAAGCAAAATATAACGATGGCGATGCCAGTCAAGTATGTAACTCCGACCTTGACGGATGCAAAGTAACGAGGTCCCTGCGTGATTAATTTCGTCGCGAGAAGACTTGTCGAGTAGCGAGCGCGCCGTAATTAGCGGCGACCGTTAATTTTTCACCGACCGTTGCCTGAAGCTTCTACGCTACGACAATGCAGTCACAGTGCGCGCGGTGGTTGGTCGGAACGGGTTTTTGTTGTTTCTCAATTGTTCGAATGCGTGCAGCGAAGCATTTCTCGTTTTTGTCACGATTACGTGGACGCGCTGCTGGCGTCTAGTCGTGGGTTCATATGCATGCATATGCATCGATGCGAATTGCTCGGTTGTTGCCAATATGCCCGTCACGTATATAGGCAGCCTTTCCTGACGAGTTTAATTCTCGCTTAGACCGTTTAGAGCGGTTTTGTGCGTGTCTTAATACTGCAACCGTTCGAATGCAGACTCAGGAAGAGTCATTTATAACCTATACAGTCAACTATAGCAACTAGACGAAAGCGCGTGCACTGCACGAAGAAGCGCTTTAACTAACTTTCGAGATGATTCCCCTTCCGTGCCGTGATCAGGATCGAGAAGGAAAGAAAGAATCGTGAGAGGAGGAAGGTTAAACCTATAGAGAGAGAGAGAGAGAGAGAGAGAGAGAGAGAGAGTATTCATTTACAGAAAGGCAGAGAGGTCGGCCTGAGCTATAGTTTGTTTTGGCCTGCTACTCTACACCGGGGGATGGGAAGCAAAGGAGTAATGAATGACGATGGTCAGTTAGGGAGGTGAGTATATCCAGTCACGTCACGTTGGCTTAGGTTAAACATAACTGATGCCTGTTGACTACACCGGAAAATGTCCGAAGTGCCGGCATATCGTATAACCGTTGTGAAAACGTTCAATGCTTCGTCTTCACTGGGTGCCCATTTAGATAGGAATTCGTCCTCTTTCCGTAGCATACATCTCGCTTCCCTGGCGGGATCGTAATGAACCGCCCAGAATTACGTTCTTTTCTCGGGGCCCATGTAGAGCGCGTAAAATTTGGTTCATTGGTGATGAGTAATTAGGTGTACAGGAAGGGAACATGAGACAGCTCAGAGAGCAGTCCTCCTCTCCTCGTCGTCATCTTGCGTTTCGCGAGCTTTGCCACGCCTCGGTATGCATCAGTCACTAATCCAACTTCCCGCTCTCCATAGGCAGCGAGAAGGGCGCACTTCACTCGGTTATTCAGCGAAGGAAGGAAGCGTGGAGGCGTGAAGGTCGCGAAGCCACAACCTCGTCCGCGCTCGAGCAGCGAGAAGTGTCGACGTTGCCGGCAGCACCGTCCTCCAAAGAGCAAAAGGAAAGCGCGCGACGGTATCGTGGCATCGGCCGCGCCACCAACAGCAGCACTTGAGAGGCGGTGTCGGCGAGGATCGCGGGGGGGCCCCCTTTGGGTCAGCAGGCCAGCCGACCGGACACCAACCGTGCTGCGAACACCACCACCACCACAACCTCTGCTGCCACTTTTCACCCCCCTTCGCGAGTGCCCCTGTAGTGTACAGAAACTGCCGCACCCTCCCCATCACTATCTCCCCCCCTACACCTTTTGTCGGCTTTCACCTCCCCAGTCTTTTAAAAGGGAGCGCTGCGATATTGTGGCGGCGGTCCGTTTGCTGTACGCACGCACAGACACACACCATCGCGCCCGTCGTGTCCTGATAATCGCGGCTCTAATTGCTGCCCGCTCTGCCGTTGCCCCTGTTGCCGCCTCGCAGCCAGCAGCAGCCGCTGACTGCGGCACGCCGGAGTTCTGTTTCTCTGCGCCACTCCTCCGCGAGCCAACACACTCTGCTTTCTTGTTATTTATTTATTTATTTATTTATTTATTTTTTGCTTACTGTCTTATTAATCTTTCCTTTCTTTTTTTCTTCTCGATCTGTAGAGCACATGGCCTCTTGCCTACGATGCGCTACGGCTTCTCGCGCCTTTTCTTTTCACAGCCCCCGCGCTAACCGCGGGCTTACATGTTACCGGGCAGCTACATTACCACCAGTCTTCTCTCTTTCTCTCTCTCTCTCTTTTCGCCGTCCTCCGTGTGCGCGTGTGCGCGGGGAACAGGAATGCGCGAAGCTCCTGCACGAAGCAGTGGTGTTGCAGGGTTTCGAGAGTATACGTCTCTTCTTCCGGTTTCGCTCTCGTTCTTTCGAACTTTCGCTCTTTGCTTGTGCTCCACGAGGTCTATGGAACTTTACTTTCCGCGTTCCATCCCCCCGCCCGTCCACTGTTGTTATTTTTCTTTGTCTTTACAGTGGTAACCCCTAAGCGCGTTTAACTTTGGCGTAGCCGGAGGGTTGGAGGCGCAACTGCCTATTTTGTGTTTTGTATGTGCTATAAACGCACACATACAATACAAACACACGCACCTTGAAGGGGGAGGATGAGGGTGTCATACCTCCCCCCTCCCCTCCGCCCCCTCCCCTACGCGTATTAATTTCTGGCCACTCCCCTGGCGTGTAGTTCGAATCGTGTACTGCCTGTCGCAAGTGGTGTAATTAAGCTTATGGTCATCATGTTTCCTTAGATAACACGCCTGAGCATACATTTTTCGGTCTTCACACTAGGCAGAGTTGTCACTAGAGGAGGCCGCGTTCTCGTTATTGCCGTCCAGCGGGCCGAGGAAGCCGCCAGGGTTCAAGGACTCCTGGCCGTCTCCGAGGCGGGGCCATCGGCCCGCCCCATCAACTCGCAGGACTCGGAATAAAGTTATTTCCTTCCCTTCCTTCACACCAGGCAGTTGCTTTTAGCTGCGCGTAAGGCCTTCGTGACATCATCGTCGGGGGTTCCGATAGATCTAGCTGTCGTATTCCGCCGTCGTTGTTGTCAGATCAGGTCACTGTTTTGTGGGGAACTTTTAGAGGCGTTACTTCCTGCTTCACGAAGAAACGTCGCTGAATTTTACCGTGCGATAGCGTCGAACTTCCGGTTATACGTGAAATCAGAGAAGAGTGTATCTATTTCATTCTGGAAACAGCTCCTTATCCGATCCATCATTAATTCAATTAATTCAGTTATAAAGCTAGAGACTCCAATTGGATTGAGCTTCGTTTTTCGATCACTCCAGGTGTTCCTGTGAGCTTAGGTTCTTCTGTCAACAGATGAAAAAGTTGGTGTTCTCCCTTGAAGTTTCCTTGATTAAGTCAGTGTGTGGCATTGCCCTGGCCATTGGCGCCTGCTTTCGCTAGTTGGCGAGGTTCTATGCCCCTTCCCTGCTTCGCGAACCATGCAATGTACATCTCGGCTTATATTCAAGATAACGCAAGGTTCCCGTGTATTCTTCGGTCCCGGAGCGCCTTACTCGTTATTCCCACACAAAAGGCAGCGACAACTATATAGTATATGACCATACAGATAGAATGTCCTTGCCTCCACTCCGTTCGCACGTTTGTATCTTTAGACAGTCGTTGCCCGCAACCTGAAACGTTGGGCACATTGGCTTGGCGTCGTTCCATCGCGGTGGGGAGTCGCGGCGCTGCTGGAATAGATTCGCGGCGCGGAAATATTGGACTCACTTCGCTGTCCTCGAAGTATAAGCTGCACGTCTTATTATTCATCGCAGCCCGCGATAGCGTTTGGTCATTCGCTCACTTTCTGGTTTGCGTACGGGCACATGCCGAGGCTAGACAAGCGAACGATTGCGTACATCACACACGTATACCTGAAGGATGCCAGGCAAAATGGCTGTACTTGCCGGATACATTGTTGCTCTCTCTGTTCTTAGTCCATCTTCGTTCCGTTTGTCTTTGTTTAGAGAGAGAGAAACGAAGGGTAAAGGCAGGGATGTTGACAAAGCTCGGTTGGCTACCCTACACGTGGGGTGGGGTGGGGACAGGGGGAATGACAGATAAGATAGAGAAGAATGAATATGGGTGAGAAAAAGAAGAAATGAACATTTAGTGTGAACACGCACAACTCAAATTCGCGTTAGTATAGTTAACAAATGATCGTGAAGTCCTGTCGTCTTCATGTAGCGTTCGCGTTGTTTCTGTGGTCATTCTACGTAGGGTGCATTCCACCCGCTCGTATATAGCGCTGAACTCAGCAAAGGCAAACAGAAAACACACTGTAGAAGTCAATATAAATGACTTCTGCACATGTTTCAGAGGTAAAAACTAAGTAGCCGAAAGCTGGGAGATCGTTACGTTTCGGTAAGCTCAGCCCAAATGAGTTGCTGAGGAACATGTCCAATGAAGTTAGAACCCTGCTGCTTCAGTAAATGGAGACTCTATACTGTACATCTTGGTTTAGCTGTGACTCGGAACGCTTTCTCTAGCGTGCCGAACATGCCGGGAAAGGTCAAGCTGAAGCCGGATGCGCCGGGCATGTATATACACTTAATACACTTGCCGCACAACCGCTGGGTGACGGACGACTTGCAAGAGACATTGCTACAGTATACCTATACACGATCAACAAGTCGTTTTTTTCTGTCTCCTTCGAATTTCTTGTCTCATTAATTATTGCGCCATATCCTCCGAATAATAAAACAAAAGGGGGAGGACAGGGGGTGTACAGACTCCGTAGTTAGCCCCTGCTGTCAGCGCGACGAAGAATAACGCGACTTTAGAGGCATGAGAAGTAATGAACATTTCTTCGAGAGCTAGTGAACTGGCGAAGTAATCAAGCCCTCTTGTGAGAAAAGAAAAAAAAAGAAAGAAAAAAGTAGCGAGGCGGAAAGCAAATGAAGAAGAGGCCGGTGGACTCGGTAATATAGTTCGCATCCTTTCGCCGCTTTCCGGTTTTCTTGCTCCGCGGATGATGATGACGAGGCGGCGAGAAAGTCGGCAGGGGTTGTTGTGAGGCCTTTGCACTGCCGCCGCTCTGCTGCATCGGTGAGAGCAGCGGCCGGCGTCGGTCTGAATGAAAGCAAAGCCGTGGCTGCGCGCGTTAGAAGATGAAAGCGAACGGCCTGCATGGAGTGATGGTCGGCCGAGAGACTGCTTGACCGCGGGTGTACGTATGTATATATGTATATATACGCGAGCGTGATGATCGAAGGGGGCACCGGAGTACCAGCGCACGCGCATAATGGGTTTGGCTGGCCTGCCCTTCTTAACATCCTGCCACTGTCCTCTTCACCAACAGACCTCGCAATGCTGACCAGTCGGCGTGGCGGGCGCAACAACATCCATCCGTTCGTTTGCTCGCTCGCTGGCATGCTTGCTTGCTCGAGTAATAGGAACCGATCCGTCTCCTGACAGCTTGATGCCGCCGTCGTTCGCGCTGCTGCTAGAAGAGCGCGCGCTCTTCGGAAGCGAACGGACTCACGCGAGGACTGCTCGAGCCGGGACACGAGGATTGCCCCCCTTAGCTGCTGCTTCTATTTTTCCAGCAGTATGCCCTTATAGCTCCCGCCAACAAACATACCCGCTGCATTTGCTGGGCGTTCTGACTTGAAATTACGGGTCGTTTTTCTCTCAGACCAGCTTGTGCATGGTATGTTAGAAATGGTCCAGCACATGGTGCATTGTCCGAGAACCAACCTGCAAGCTGGTTCTCGCCCTTCTTCTCCGCGTAACCTCGTGTTCTTGTCTTCCTTCCTCACGTTACGCAAATTGTTTCGTTCGTCGTGATCGTCTTCTTCGCGGGGGAAAGTGTTTTCCACATGCCCACTGGACGATATATGTAGACAACGTCCAGCATGGGCATGCCGCGGCGGTTACTGTGAAGAATGGATGCCGGTCGACGACCGCGAAAGCCTTATGGCGCCGACTGTTGTTATGGCCTTACTTGCACGGGCGTAGAGGTGCGTGTTACTCGCTCCGCGATGCCCGGGTTCATAGGTATGTTTAATTGATTTACGAAACGGTTCGTAGCTTTGACACAGTATAGATATACTTACGAGGCTATCTATCAGCGGATGGAACTACAAACATCGATCACGGCAAAGGAGCGCTGTCGGCTTGTCCATTCTTTCTTAGACACATGTATATATTCGTGCGCAGGGTCCTCCATTGGGGGGGGGGGGGGGGGATTTTTCACAGAAGCGCCCCCCCCCCCCCCCCGTCTTTTCAAACCACCTCCCACTAAGGGCCTTACGATCAGAACGCAGTGCAAAGACAAGGTATTTGCCCCCACCCCCTACCTTTTGTGTGCGCGCCTATGTTCGTAATCGTATTTGAATATGCCCTACACCGCTTCCGCTGCATCAACCAATCAGACCGCGCTCACCGGGTGATGGGAATTGGAATACGCCCCCTACCGGACTTCTAAGGTTAATGTTGCCTTCGCACTTTATAGCTTACGCGCGAGTCCCCTCGTTTGAAGCTCGCGATGAATGCGAGACAGGTGCCCTTCACCCGTCTACGCAACCAATATAAGAGCAGTAACCGTCGGTATACTTCCATGGATTAGAAAAAGTAAAAACAAAAGTAAAGCCGACGCGTACCGAGAAAGGGCTCGGTCGCTCGCATCTCGTGGACAGCTGTGTGCCTTAACCGCCGCAGACGTGGCATAGATTCTTGGCCGGAGGCAAGCCAAGGTCGTCGCGCCTTTTCCAACTGCTCGCTCGCGTGCAGGCGCGCCGTCAGGGTCGGCACCCGTCAAGTCTTCACATCGGGCCTCGTCAAATCGACGTCCTATAGCTGCGAACTCGACTTATGCGAAGTGCGGGGAGTGAAAATGAAAATGGTAAATCGGGCGTCGATCAGAGAGAGCGCCGTCGGTCGGCGGGCCATCTCTTCGAGTGAACGGGGGTCACTGCGGAACGGGGTGTTTCGTACCAGCGGGTCAACTTCTCGCTAGACTCTTCCTGTCAGCGACGCGTTGCCTGGGCGGAACTCGGTTCGTGGCGGCCCGCTTAGCATATACTCACGAGAACGTTCGTGTTTTTCAAATAGAGCATTAAAAAGGGGAAATTGTTCGAGGGGCTCGTTTTCTTTGTTAGACACAGCTAATGAAAACGGCAGAGTAACACGAGCCTAGGAAAGCATTATTTGTCTTTTGTTTTAAACTGTAGTGTAATGATTGTAATCTAAATTAAAATGAATTAAAGTGGACGAAAAAGCACGCTTTCCGAAAAAGCAACCTTCTAATTAGGCGTAATGTTGTGGGTTCGCTAAACAGCTTATCTATGATTACATCAAACACGTACGAACGACAGAAAACGCCGTGTGCGTGTAGACGTAACACGTCTGCTCTGGGATCCCTTCAGGATATCAGGATGTCGGGAAAGTACCCACGTATACATTCTTAGCAGCGATATAGGGCGTTTCGAAATTATCGCAGATTTCGCTAAAGCGGACTATTTAGTATTTAAATTTGCCATTTTGTTCTGACTCGTAAACTTCAATGACAAACGCTACTGCGGCAGTGTATGTCAAGACATGTTGCCAAAAAAAAAAAACATCTTAGCAAGCATTTTGGTACTAAACCGCTGTTCTCCCAGTAACAATACCAACGTTGCGAATAAGTTGGCACCCAGATCTCTTAGCGACGTTCAGAGGTGGATAACATCTAGTGTGACTGTGATGCCTAATAAATATTCCTTGAATATAAACTTGACTAATGCGTGTCTGCTCTCAGACATCTTAGCGACGTCATATGTGCAGAACAGGTGATGTGACATCGTAGTATGCATACAAGGTGTTGAACTGGGCTACTTGGTACATTGGCATTATGGATAATATAACTGCCCAAAAAAATAACAAGGAGAAGAAGACGACGTTTAATGTATACAAGCCTTGCAATATGTACAAGCGTATACAATACGTTTAATATGTACAAGTCTTGTTGCGTAGCGAACGACATGTCGTCTGCACACAAACGTCTCAAATACGTCCGCTACGAGACCTCTATAGCGACGTCTTGAGGCGGGGGCTTCAAGTGCCCGTGCATTCCGAGCAGTGAGTAGGCGCTTTGCGCCCTCCTTGCTCCGGCGTCGCTCTCCTCAGTGGGTGCGACGTATCCCAATGGAGCGGACTCCACGTCGTCGAAGGGGGTCAGGGTGACAAGCAACGCGGCCGACCGGGCCGCGTTCGCTGCACGGCCGCCTCAGGCAACCCCGTTCTCCCCGAGCAATCACGCAATTGACGTCGCTGCGATGGCAGTTTGTTTGTTGGTTGCTGCCGTAGTTGTTGCTGCCATAGTTGTTGCTGCCGCCGCTGTTGTTATTGCGAGAGGAGCATCGCCATATGGGTTCACAGCAACAGAGACGCGTCCACCGCATTCGTGCACACGCACGCCGCGCGGACAGCGGCGCTTGCGAGGCGAAGGGCGTACGCATGCGCGTTTCGCTCTCTGCGACGACCCCTCTGACCCCCGGCTGTCAGAAGGAAGGAACGACTCCTCAATGTCGTGCATATATGCCGCCCGAACAGTGCATGCGTGGACCGAAGGAACACGCGTCGGCGTGGTTTGGGAGGCTGAATATTCGGGCACCTGCTGATCCTTGACACCTCTTCCTTCCTGCGGCCTGCCGGCTCCTTTCTGACACCTCGCTTTCTCCTCCTTTTCTGTTCGCTCGTTGCGCACCCTCCCCTTTGACGCTTCGAAAAGCTGTTAATGGAAGGTTCAAAGAAGAAGGCCCGCTCACGGGGTTGCTGCTCCCCTGTGTTGCAGCGCGGCGCTGTTGTGGAAGCGTAGAAGCAAACATCTATAGCACTGCTTTGGTGCGCACGTTGACGTCAGGCGCTGCCTCAGTCGTCTTATCCTATAAAGCTAGTCCGTGCGCTGCAGAAACCGTGGGAGCGTGGCCGGATTTAATTCTTAACCGGGCCCGAAGTTCCGGCATGATGAAGAGGAGGCTTGCGAGGAGCGTCGCATCAAAGCTGCTTGGCCATGAAGCACGTTGCTTGAACGAGCTTTCGGCATCTGGGCAGGAAGGTCCGGCTATGTAGGTCCCGAACCGCGTGAACGAGAATAGAAACGTCCGCGTTCCGTCTAATGAAGGCTTTCAAGAGCTTCGTGTAAAGCGTGCAGAGCCAATCTTCCGCTCGTTGATAGGAGACGACAGGCAGCGGGAGTCCCAATGAACTTGTCTCTCTGGATACAATCCGCACGTCGATAACGTGGTGGTTGTTGAACGACGATGCGTTTCTGTCGCATACGACAAATGGCGAGAGTTGTGTTTAACGTGACAGCTCTCGCTATATTGACACGAAGCTGGCAGGAACCCTTGGCTGACCTTCAGAGTGAAAGCAACAGCGCAATGAGTCGTCGTCCGTGACTAAGAGCGTCCGGACTCTTCGGGATTGGTTATACGACGCTATCTTATAACCACACCCCCGTGCAGGTTGCCAAGAAAAAGTACATACGCCGACATCGTGGTGAAGTCGTGCGTATATAGACTTCTCTGGCAAATCTTTCATGGCTCACGCGAGGAAACAACCTTTTCATGAGGACGTTCCGGAAGGAAGCAAAGGTGATTGGTCCGAACAAGCTGTCGAAGTGAATTTGCCTTTCATTGAAGTGAATCATCTTCGTGGCTATGTATAGTCTATAGAAACGTCGGTGGGATTAAGCGGGAAACGGATCTTAAAACGATGGCGTGTTTGCTGCGTGTGTAAAGAAGCGTTTGCACGGTGACGTTCTTTCTTCTACGAATGTGTTCAAACCCTCAAGATGCATTCACTGTCGTGCACGCAGGCGTTCTGTCCAGCCTTAAGAATTGCGGCAACATCAGACAGGATCTTAACCGTCTGGTCCCCTGACATATGGGACATGCATATCCGGGATTTTGGAATGAAGTTGAAAGTTCACGACAAGCAAATATCGAAGCGGATATTCTCGAGTAGCTAGCTTGAGATTACTCAAGATGTGGATCCTACAGTAGCTGTGTCTGAATGGGCTGCCTATGGGAACGGTGTACACGGCGACGATATGACGGAAAGCGTCTAGACTTTTTAGCGTTGCAGACACATTCGCACGCGAGAGCCAGTTCAGTCGAGGTGAAAGATTTCTCCAACAGTTGAGACTCTTGTGTCGACCGCTAGACGGGGATTTACCCTCCTCCTCTGTCTCAAGGTAACAGGGTGACCTTGTACGTGACGCCGCTGCACTTCAGCAGTGTGTAAGCTGGCATTGTTAAGCTGAGAAAGATTGCCAGACGTTTACTGTTTTGCGCTTGTTCGTGCCTTTGGGGATTAGCCTACCCACGAAATCGATTCAGCCTGCACAGTAGCTTCTCAGAAAGGATAAACTCGCGTGTTACGTTCCAACTACACGCATACGTACTTTCAGCATGAGTGAGTCCTGTTATTGCGACACATACCTTTCTTTAGTTTATCGTATTCGTTAGATAAGCTCACCCTACCAGCTCTTGCTGACTTATTATGCATGTATGGGTATGTGGACGTCTTTGTCTGGGAGCAGGCTTATCCTCTGGGTAATGATTTGTAGTTTTTCCTCGTAGGCTCCGTCGTTCTTTCTTCTCGGAATGTATCGAATTGCAGACAGCTTGCCCGCTTCGACGTTGCGTGCATAGACGGTCGCATAGCGCGACGATGAGCATATGCTTCAATCTTTCTTTCGACAGCGCATGTAATCGCTAAAGCGAACGGATGTTTGCCATATAGAAAATATGAAGCTTCAGTGTTCCAACGAATGTCGTTACCCGTTGCCATACATCAAGATACTGTATATAGCTTATATAACCAGCGCGCAGGAACAGGTGACGCACCTGTAGAAATGAATGGGGCTTTTGGTTTCTTGCATTCTTGCTGAAAGAGCGCGCAGAAAACAGCTTACGCAACCTGTGGTCTTTCGTTTGAGCAGAAATAAACGCTGAAATTTCGAGTAAAGCTTTATCGTCACTAACATTTCAAAAATTGGCATGTACGCAGAATTTGTTATACAGGCAGTTCTTGGAGTATACGACATGCACATACCAGGGGCGTAGCCAGAAATTTTTTTTCGGTGGGGGAGGGGGGGGGCACCTCCTTGATCTGAAGGGGGGTCGGGCAGGCAGATGTGATTGAGTCTCATTTTGTGCTCTGTATGCCATGGCAAGAAAAAAAAATTCGGGGGGGGGGGGGGGCACGTGCCCGGTGTGTTCCTTAAGTGTTCCCGCTATAACTCGACTGTCTCAATAATGGGTGAGACAAGGTATATGTACGTCACGGATCATCAACTACAGTCCATCAATACACATCAAGTATGTGCCAGTGGCGTAGCCAGGCGGAGGGGGGGGGGCACACCGGGCACGTGCCCCCCCCCCCCCTCCGCCTGGCTACGCCACTGGCACATACTTGATGTGTATTGATGGACTGTAGTTGATGATCCGTGACGTACATATACCTTGTCTCACCCATTATTGAGACAGTCGAGTTATAGCGGGAACATTTCAGGAACATAAAGAAACGCACGCGTAATGTTGTTCTCCTCGTCTGCATTGGTCGTGCTGCGACTTACAAATTGTAATACCAACAAGCCACTCTCTCACATATTCTATCGCTTTCTATATAAGGTCAGAAGTTTCATTCGTAAATTTTGTCCCCTTTAGTATTTGGGCTGTTCTCTGTAGCACCACTAACGTTGCAAAGTTGTTATCCCTTCTGTATACCTATAGGGGGTTACGCTTTCCTTTGACTGTACATGTGAGTCAGACGGTCCGGCTGTTTGCCAGAGACCGAGCCTGCAGCCCTTATTGAGAAAGTGTTCGAACAGTCGCCGCGGGGCACAGTGGTACGGCGTTTCCGCGTTGCGCTAGTAATTGACGCCCTGTATTCACTCACGGGCCTTTCCGCGCTCCGGGCTGCGAAGCACAAAAAAAAGAAAGTATCCTGGAAGGGTCGTTAATCGTTCCGTCACGGCCTTGCGGAAAGGCGAACAGCTCAGACACGAACGACACGGTGCAGGACGAGACACAATTGCGTCGTTGTTAAACCTTTCTCATTACACGGACGAAGAGAGAGCTATTTGTGTTTCACCGGAAGGAAGGCGACGAAGCCCCGTAAAAGCAGTTCTCTATTAGATGTACTGGTCCACAGAGGGCGCCTTGTTTGCTTTGACCCGAGCTTGTCAACACTGTCTGCCAGAGTGCATAGCGAGGTAACAAGGTGGCGATGCATTGTGCTCAAGAAAGGAACGACGCTGAAATAGAGCAGCGTGACGGGGATGACCTTATTGGCCGAGAAAGTTGGCACGCTCAACAGGACTCCCTGCTGCAGTAATGCATATTGAATCTCAATTTTGTGGTAGGATATATGACACTGGAACGATGTGTAGTGAGAAAAAAACTAATATAAAACACATCTTACTCAAAATTCGCGTTGGGAAATGGCCATTGAAAAGAGCCCACTGTTCACGTTAGTAATGGTGCCCTATATATCCTAAATTGATTCTTCTCATTTACATGAGACACCCTGTTACCTAAGGCGTATTTAGAACCATGCAATACCACAAAGGAACAAACACCACAGAACAAACGCTTGTCCTGTGGTATTTCATCCTTGGTGCCATTGTTATAGTCGCGTTGTTTCATCCTTGTTTCTAAATATGCATCGACTAGCCCTTTTAAAGTTGTTACTAATGCATATGCCTACCTCGTACACGGAGAAAGCCGTAGTTCGTTGTATCGGCGCCATTGTCGTCAGCATGAAACAACGTTTTCTTCACTTTCTCGCGCCTTTTCTTTCATCTTTTTTTTTTTCCTGCTCTTCCTGCACACGCAGTGTACGCATGCACAGCTTGCGAACGTCATACCGTTCCGCAGTGGGTTTCCCCCGGCAGCCCCAACGCTTTCTCAAGCGCAGCTGCGCGCTCCTGCTGCATATGTCGCAGCACGTAATGTAGGCGCTCCATCCGCGGGAGACGACAGGCTCTCTTTACTCCGAGAAGAGAAAATAACAAACAAAAATATATGAAAACGCCACGAATAGCTCGAAGGAGAGGTGACGCGCACGCGTGCTCAACGTCGTTTGCGCACCGAAAGTGGTGGAAGTGGCGCCGTGGCGCGTCGCTCTCTTTTTTCCCGCGCGTCGAGGGGAGGCGCATGCGCCCGCCAGAGAGGAAGAAGATGAAGCTCGCGGGCGAGCGAACGACGTCTTTTTTTTTTCCCACAAGAACACAGTGACTGCCATCACTTACACTTTTTCCTTCCTACGTTAACATTGCATACCTCGAAGAAGAAGCGCGCCGTCGTCGGCGCAAGCGCTACTGGGACTCCTCGGTATAATTCGGTGCGCCAACAACGCAGTGATGGAGCGAACGGAACTGAAGAGTGTCTAATGTTGCAGGTTGCGCTGTAAGATAGTGCTGCGCGTTCTTAGTTCATCCTGCGTTCCGTAGAGGCAAGCTGCAGGTATTTGGCTTATGCAGTCAACGTGGCGCGCGCGACCCATCCTAATGATGATGCATCTTGGGACTGTCGTTGGCAAGCACCTCTGCAAAGCCGCTTCTGTGTTGGACTCTTTAAAATGAAGCGTTCGAAATGAAGACGCCCGGTCGTTATTGCACAGTGGGCACCGAGAAAGAGAGAAAAGCGAAGCCCTCCGACAAGCGCTCCCTTCGGTTGAGTTGGTGCCACAAAATAAGTCACATAGTCAAGGGCGTCCGCAGAAATTTTTCCAGGGGGGTGCATCCATATGGGGGGGGGGGGTGTAAGGGTTGTTCACTACCGTGACTTGACCGGCAAGGTTAGTCAATAATTTGTAATAATGTGCAAAGTTGGCTGGCAATCCTGAAGGCCGTTTCACACGGATATGCGGACTTTTTGTGTGCTAACCAAAGTGTGCAACTTATTTCTACTGCATAGAAAGATATTATCCGAAATTCCAGGGGGGGGGGCAGCCGCTCCCCCTTGCACCCCCCTCCGGACGCCCATGCACATAGTCCCTTATGCATTTGCCCAATAGCACTCGAAGGCGAAAGCCATCTTCTTTTTCTTCTCAGCCATTGATCTCCCCCTCCCCGAAAGCTTTCTGCACCCAACTATGCTATGGTGGTTTTGCACTGCCTCCGTGATCGGCCCGCCCTTGACCAAGCGACGATGACATGTGATGAGACCATCATGTGACGTCACGCTACCTGGCTTCATAGGGACGTCATGATGACGGCACAAATAACTTGAGATCTGTGACATCATGGTGACGTCATGTGGTGATGTCATCACATGATGATGATTTTTGGCGTCAGTCGTGCTGACGCCGCCGATGCCGACGCCAAAATTTCGCGTTTGACAAGTGAGGCATCTAAGGCTTGTGCCTTAATAATGCTCGCAGAACAACGCAGCTGCGAATTCACTGTCCGACGGTCGTGTCGCGTAAATTCAAAGCTACATATGCAGTCTTTGTCATCGTGTCCTTATACGCATGCGGCGTACGAATAGTGCGCAAAGTGCCACGATGCAAGTTCAATGCCTTCACTGGGTAACGTGTCATTGCACCGGCGGGGACCACTCGTGGGCAACGAAATCGATAACGGTATACACTTTCTCTGTGACACTGCCTCTCCCACGAGGCGGCAGTAAATAACTGTGGTATATGTCTTTATTGCGAGTCAATAGCTCGTAAACAACATTCGTTTTCTTTGCTTGACTACATCTATGAACTGGCGAAACGTATACGAAACGTGCATGGTTGTGTATGAAGGTTTCATGAGGCCGCGCGATGACACTGGTGTAACAGCTGCGCAATGCGGGCGGTCTTGGACGCCGCGATTCAAAATACAGATAGTACGGCGCACGCGGAAGTGACGGGCGAATTTCACTCTCACAAAGTGACTTGAAGTGTCATAAAACTAAAAGGAGACTAGAAAAGGGCAAGGTAGACAGGAGGTTGGATGAAGGGGACATGAGGAAGCAGCACGGCGTGAGTTTGTTCGATGACTCTCATAAAACTCCGCTCGAGAAACTATAAAACCGGCCTGTGCGGACCGCGGAACGACCCTTACATATATAGCGGTGCCTGTTAAACAGACCGTAGGAATATTCAAACGACTCATCAAACGTTCAGGGTCAGAAACCGCTAAGGTCGTTAAAGGTCGTTAAACGAGACCATTAAAGAAGAAGAAAAGGCTCAAGAACCGCGATGGACATTGCGCATGCGCCCTTGTCGCGTGCTTTGGATCCGAGAGATTTAAAAGTGACCTGCAGACTTTCTCTCCTCCCCCCTTTGCTTGCCTCGGGCTGTAGTGGGCAGGGTTAAGGGGCCCCTGAACTGGCGCCTTGTTTGTGCAGTTTCCGTTGCCGAAGGAATGGTCCTTCCTTTACACACGTCGTGCGTTGTATGCTTTCGCTCGTAAAGTCTTCGTCGGCGGCGGTCGGATCGGCTCATCCATGGACTGTACACGCACACAGCCCCGAGCCAGCTCAAGTTCTTCGCTTCCGTCCTTCCTGGTTTGGAAGATCTTATACGCGCGATAGGGTATACGCATGGCTTGGACTGGTGGCGCGGAGGCACTGCAAGGGTGCGTTCAGCCTCCACGACATGCTGTGCGTATTCTTTTAAAAGATAGATTGGGAGCATAGGCGTGCGCACAGGTGGAGCAGGGGAGAGCCTCCCCCCCCCCCCCCCACCCTCCCCTCTGGTCATCTAAGGGAGGCGCCAGGTCTGTCCCACAGCTTTACTCAGTCGGGCATGTCCCGTCATTCCACGCAGGGGTTTGGCAATAATGGTGATTAAGGACACTTCATACTGCATTCCACGTACTGATTACTTCCCACCTTTAACTCCGAAAAGCGGGCGGCCAAAGGCAGGCCATTGTCAAAAGCACTTCATCGCTTCATTTTCATTTTCGCGTCTATCGCAAAGTTTGTTTTCTTTTGGACTCGATCGAGAACCTTGCGCACGTCTATGATGGGGACCGTTCCTTGGCCGAAAAGAAAGTGGCGGACACGCAGCATTTATGGCTCCGGAAGAAGAAGAAAAAAAAAAGGAAAAAGAAAGAGAGCGGAAGGAGGTGTTGTGGGAGCGTCGCGACCAGCCAGCCATAGCTGCGCCGAGAAAAGGTAACGGTGCCGCAGAGAACGGAGAACCACACGGGCTGCACTTCTTTTTTCTATACAGCTTCTTGTTCAGCCTCACACCGACCACACATAGCTCGCCTTGTCTACAGTGCAAGGCGAAAAAAAATAGGGGTCCGCGGACATGCGGACGAGTCTTCCTCGGTGCAAGGCGTTGATAAAGGTCTTTAGTGGATTCCTCGGCGTGGCGGGATCGAGCAGCGGCGGTCGACATTCCGGTTGTGGATCGTCGAATATTCTGAGCGCGTTTCTTTGCTTATCATTTTTTTTGCAAGTGCAGAGCGTATCCTTGTCCACCACCGTTTCAAGCCTCGATGGAAGAAGCAGTGGGGGGGGGGGGGGGGGGAAGGGGGGAGAGGGGACAGTGACGGAAGACCAGATATGTACACCCCTCCCCCCCCCCCCCTCCCTACTGCTCCTCCCGTCCTCTGTTTTTTGCTCGAAGGCTCTCATCAAAAAGAGAAAGTATTCATTTTCTCTCTCTCTCACTCACTCTCTCCCATTACGCGGCTTACTGATAGGGGACACGAAACGGGTCCCGTAAAAAAACGGCTATCATCCGGACACCGTCGGCGTAGCGGCGGCGTCGACGGCGGCGGTGGTGGCGGACGCACGTGCCTCGGGCGGCGTCAAGAAATGCCCGTTTGGCGAGAAGCCGTATTGCATACATGGCGGCGAACGCGTAGCCGATCGCGACTCGCTCGAAGCAGCACTGGCGTCATCGCATAGCGCGATGACGTCGATGCGTGTGTGTCACGTAACGATAATACGAAGTGACACGGACCCTTATGTATTTGCCTAAAACGATTTGGAGGCGAAAGCCATCTAACTTCTTTTTCTTTTCGATCGATTGTACTAACTCAACACCTCCCCCCCCCCCCCCTGCACACACACACCCCTCCTTAAAGCGTTCTGAACCTAACGTGGTTTAGCAGTGCCTCCAAGATCGGCCCAGCTTTGACCAAGCGACGATGACATCAACATGCGACTTCACAAATATTTGCGATCTGTGACTTCATCACATGATCTCTTGTATCACTCGTGTTGACGCCGCCGACGCCGACGGTCGATTTTCGCCTTCGACGAGACATATAAGGCTGTCGCCTGAATCAAAAGAAAGAAAGAAAGAAAGAAAGAAAGAAAGAAAGAAAGAAAGAAAGAAAGAAAGAAAGAAAGAAAGAAAGAAAGAAAGAAAGAAAGAAAGAAAGAAAGAAAGAAAGAAAGAAAGGCAAAAAAATGTCTTTCCTCGTGGGACTTGCTTCGCAGAGGCAATGAAGGGGCTATACGGAGGAGGAGGACGATTCATAGCGCCAAAAAAGCGTCTCTCGTTTTCTCTCACTCCTCTCTCTCTATATACCTCGGTCTCGCGTTATGCAAAGACGTACCGGCAGAAAGACCGGACGATGGATGGCCAACTACTATTCGCGAAGCCCTCGGTCGACCCAACTCCTTCCTTTCTGAGGTCCTCTCGCTCGAAGCCGTTCCGCGCGGGCTTGCCGCCACCTGCGCACTCGACGAAAAAGGCGACGTCCCGTTCCGCGACCTCGCGTCTTTCCATCTTCGAGCCGAGCCCTTTCCTTCGCAGAGCTTCTTCTTCTTCGCGACGTCTTATCGGTCGAAGAGCCAGGGCCGACTCGCTGGCGCGACGCCGGGACACGGCGTGGACCTGCGCGGTGTATCTTCACATCCGTGTACAACGGCTTTTGGGCCATTAAGCGAGGGAGAGAGAGGGAGAGAGTTGAAGATATAAAACTTTCGGGAACTTTCGCCTCGACGTCATTCCGTAGACGGAAGAGGTGTCTATAAAAGCCGGCAGGAGAAAACGGGTCTCGCTGTTATCTCCGCGACCGCAACAAGAACCGCTGGCTCGCCTGGCCGGCTAGCGGGCTGACCCTTAAAAAAAAAAAAGTAAGAAACAAGGCACACAGACATGTCGAGAGTGCGAGTCGCGCACGTCGACTCGACAACTGGTCCTCTTACGGTCGCGGTTTGCGTGATTCCTTCATCGAAGCGATGCTTCGAAGCAACAAACCAAGAGCACATGTCTGTGTGCCCTCTCGTGGCACGTGCTGACTGGCGACCTTCTGTGTTCGTGCGAAAGGCATTGACCTCTTTGGCGCGTCACCGCTACACAGCAACGCGACAATCTCTCACTCGGTTTATCCCGTTAGGTTACGGTCCGAACGATACATAACGAGATTTAGATAACCAATGGTCAATAGAAGGAAAGAAAAGGCGGCATGGTATGTACGAATTCGGGTTTTACGAGCCACGACCTGTCCTATCGCGATGGCCTTCCGCGTTTGTTTTTATTTTCCTTTTCTTTCCGTCGTTTCGTTGATATCGACTCTTGCTGTGTAGCCGGCCACGCTGATTTTTCCTTTAATGCACTTGCACTTTTGCCCGGCATAAATGTGCAATGTGACCTCTTTGAGTGGAAGGCAACGTCCGATTGCATGCAGCGGGATTTTCTACGAAGAGGTCTCAAGAAGGTTTGGAGTTACAGAGTAACAGCGAGGTATATGCTTCGGTTTTGTACTATATGAATATTTTGATGGTAAAGCAGGAAGTTGCTTGCCCAAGTCTCAAGGCGGCATCAGCAAAGGAAAGCCAAACGAAACAGATCCTGACGGTCTCTTGCTTTTAACTCTCTTGTTCTGCCACTCTCAAGAAGTTCATATGTCAAAACGGTGTTCTTTTTTGGCAGCATCCACATTTATTGAGGTGTAGATCGCTTCCGGTCGACCTCAGCACAGCGGGAGGGATCCCTTCTATATAAATGTGCTGAAGAAATATCTATGGCATGTCAGTTTTCTACAAGCTCGCTCGCAATCTTGTCTGTTTGGTTTATTTTTATCGTGTACATTTTACATAATAGTGTGCAGTAATTGAGATATGTATATGAGAATGTATATATATGCTAAAACGCAGTTGAACAGAGCGCCCCGTATAGAAGTTTCCACTGAATATAATTCTTTGTCAGCCGCGAGACTTCCTGGTTTACAGGAATTTCGCTTCCGTTTACATACCAGAGCGACAAGGAATCGATCCGCGGCATTGCTGTCATACAACGTAATACCGTTTTTCGCCGAATATCAGTGCAGTCCCCCAGTGCGGGGGGGTGGTACAATGGACGCAAAATGAAGAAATTTGTACTTGCGCGCCGTACTGAACCCACGGTTTGGATACCTACAAAGTACAAACAGTTCCGAATGGTGGCGCTTGCTACGGCTCTCGGTGGATAACGCGCACACGAAGTAAACGGAAGACGAGGCGCATGATGGAATCATTCTGGCACGCAGAGTATAGAGTCGAGCGAGGTTATACCTTTCCGGCTCTGTCCGCTTCATCGTGCCGGGGTATCGCCATTCCGACGAAGCTATTACGAACGCTTTTCTTTCTTCGCGCCCCCCCCCCCCCCCACCCCTCGACTCAATAAGCATTCATTCTCCTTCCCATCAGATGCGATGGCACTGAGGCACGGTCAATGTGGCAGCGTGTCAAGACTCCTCCGGGCGCTCACTTCACGCCCCGAACTCACGAGCTCCACTCTTCGTCCACTAAGCCATATACAAACGCACCCGCACGAGCACTCCATTTCCACCCCCTCCGAAACGCCTGCATTAAGACACCCCTGTCGCCTCGCCGTATATGTACATGGATCCCCATATTGCACGCCTATACAATAAACGAACTGCCGCGGAGCTTGGAGAAGACCGGCTTCTCCCCTCGTCGTCCATGTACCCCGATGGGAACCGTAGTGACCGACTCCTCTCGCTGCCTCGCATGGTGCGTGTCTATTGCTTCGCCGCACTATAGTTGTGTGCAGTGAATCTCTAAGGTTAACGCTTGCGAGAATGTTGGGCGTAGAAAGCGTAGTTGGACGTAGAAAGCGTAGACAATCTATTCGATTGAGCGTTAGTGTTCGAAGAAACGTACATGTATACCCTGAGGCGGATCCTGTCTAGTAATTTGTACAGATGGAAGTAGTGTTACAGATGACGTAACAATGAGGACACCACGAAAAACTCAACAGCGCGACTTCTAACACAAAGGAAAGGAAAAAGACGAGCTATTAGGACGGGGATGTACGTGAATTCCGGCATGAATCCTGTTTGTAGATTGAGTTTTCCTGAGCTCGTTTATTTACCACATACAGTTACACACTAAGTGCTTGGGAAGGGGAAAAAAAAGCTACATTAAACAGCTTGACAAGACCCACGTCCCCGGATACCCAGCATAAACTCCCCACATCCCTAGCGTAAACTATAGAGAAGTGTGAAAACACTTCTGTAGTTCTCGACCCACGATATGCATAAGTTTATGCATATCGGGGGTCGTTCTTTGAGTCGATATAAGTTCCGGACAAGAATCCATGACGCCTTTGGTCGATATACGCTCCGTTACGAAATGGCTATAATGAAGCGGAGGGTGCTCGCCGTTCACACAGCGTGTTTTCGACGCAACAATGCGCGCCGTGCGTCATCTTGTTCAACTCGACGCTTAGACACGCAAGCGAAATGTGCAGCAAAGAAACAAACGAGGAAGGAAGGAAAGCCCGAGACCTCGAGACACACGTGCGCTGCTGTGGAAGCGACATTGCACCTAATTTCTTTACAAAAACTGGAAGAACGACGACCCCCCCCCCCTCCTTCCGGACAAAGCAGCGTGTCATATATATCCTCGCGACGCTTCCAGAGGCCTCACAAGCAGTTACAAGCGTAACGCGTTGCTAACGCGCGCGCGTAAGACTTACGTTCCACGGTTCTCGACATGGCACTTGAAACAATCCAGTAGACGCACTCACCGTCGCAAGGCAGCCGAGAGTATGCGACGCATGAAGGTGAGCTCACGTTTTCTACCTCAGCTAACCGCGTCGTCGTCTCTCTCGTTGCACTGCACGGAACTAGGAGCGCGTACGTGTCAACGCCCGCCAGCGAGTCATCATATGCATACCTGCGGAGTGGCAACCATTTTGATGGGCGCGTTGTGTATGTGCGCGTATAGGTTATCGGTTACACGGACGCCCCCTGGTGCTAGCCCTCTTGCCCCTATGAGAGTGTACTACAGGCCACCACATTGCTGGGTCAGTGCTACATGGATGTGTTTGTGTCGCTATAGTTTTTGTTTCGCGTTTGCTTCCCGACTATAGATGCGGTGGTCGTAGTGGTGGTGGTCACGCCGAGATTGGGAGGCGTTATTTATCGGCTCGCGCTCCCGGATCTCTCTTGTGGCGTCGGCACCGCTGCGGCAAGAGGCACAGCGCTTGTGCTATAGAGAGGCTGCACCCGAGTCGTGTGTCGCAATCGGCTTGTACCGGCGCGGCACAGGCTATTTCTCGTACGAACAATATACTATACACGCGTGTACCTGTACGTATGGGAACGTTCGGGCCGGTAAATCTGCGCACCGAAAATGGGCCGTCGAATCGGTAATGAAGTTTATTTTTTTCTCTCGAGGGTTCCTGGAATAAGAGACCCTCCCACCTTCACTCACAAATATCTCTGCAATAAATTTTTTCTCTCTCTCTCTCGCTTCAGAGATTTTTTTCAACCTGAGGTCGTAACTCTGCCCGCTTTGTAGGTGTGTGTACCGGCGATCGGCGTACGTCATATCTGATTGGCCTGTGGAATAGTTCGTCTTCGTATAGCTCGGTGATTGTTGTACGCGGTATCTGCATGATATTGGCCTTTATACAAAATAGTGTTGGTTTGGGCTAGTTGGTTTGTCATGATACTACAGCGCTTATCCTCGTCCACCTGCTCTGCGCTGCATCCCTTTAAGTCTGATTGGACTAGCGATATCTCAGAAACGTTTCCGACAGAAAGTCGAGCTTGTTCGCGGGGATTTGTAAAGATACTATAGTAACTGTTGGGGTTTTACGTCCCGAAACCACGATATGATTATGAGAGACGTCGTATAGTGGATGGCTCGGGAAATTTTGACCACTTGGGGTTCGCTAACGTGCACATAAATATAAGTACATGGGCGTCTAGCATTCTGCCCCCCATTCAAGTGCGGCCGCCGCGGCCGGGATTCGATCCCGCGACCTTCGGGTCATCAGTCGAGCACCATCCGGACCACCACGGCGGGTAGTGGGGATTTGTCGTACAGGAAAGCGAGGCACGCAACACGGACTCAAGAGAAGACAACTACACTACACAAACGGTGATGTTCCTAATTTCTGGTTTGCTGTATATGGAACCCTGTATGTTCATCGGCACGGCGACCACCGCACGTTATCGCGCCTTAGTCGGAAACAGCAGCGGTATTAAATTCCGAACCTTCCGTGCTTTCGTTCCTGAAAAAAGAAAAAATTCGGTATAACGAAGTTGTATGCGCGTGATACCCCCTATACAATGAAGTTAATAAAGCGGCTGAAACAGGCAGTTTATATCGAAGTCGACCCGTTTGGAATGCCTTGATATACATAAAGTATTCGTTCCGTGTCTTATAAGCATCGTACTTCGTACTCGTAAGCAAAATTTTCACAAAGGTGCCATTAGTGTTCTTGATATTTTCATCGCGCCTGCTACCGGCATAGGCGTGTATGGGCGGCGAATTAGAGGATCTCGCGCACGCACTGATTCGTATCATCGCA
The DNA here is from genome assembly GCF_013339695.2 of Rhipicephalus sanguineus. NCBI lineage: Eukaryota > Metazoa > Arthropoda > Arachnida > Ixodida > Ixodidae > Rhipicephalus > Rhipicephalus sanguineus. Next base: position 27,190,235 of record NC_051179.1, read on the forward strand.
AGCGCTCACATTCGGCGTTAGATACATCTACCATACATGTCGCTCCTTCGCGCATATAGTTATATACATTGTACACCGCTGGCGGGCGAGGACCACGCCTCTGAAAGCAACGCATCTATAATAGTGAGGGGTTGCTTTCGTTCGAAGACTCTCTCTCTCTCTTTCCCCCTCGTCACGCATTCAATTCCGCGTGTCCTTCCTTTCTCGGAACGCGCGAGAGTTGCACTGCTTCAGCTTTCAACAGCATCCAAATTCCGTGTGCTTCCATACGTAGAGGAAATGGGAGGGGAGGGGGTGCTGGCGTGGGCTACGGCGGTCATGCCCTATCTGGTGGATTACAGCTATTGCACTGCGTTATATGCGCACTGCATAGCGCGCCGGGGGTCCGGCCATGTACGACGCGGCCGGGCGGGACACGATGCGCGCATCCTGCTTTAGCTTGGCGGTCTCTAGCCCGCCGCCCTTTGGGAATATGCGGTCCGCACCGGAACGTCCGAATGAAAGGGTGTTACAAAAAGTGCAATAGCCCATGCGCCGCCGTCGTGACGAGTGATGGAGAACGTCCGCACTGCGGCACTGCGCGTGCGCAGTGCGGCGGGAGGATTGGGTTTGAAGTTTCCTACGCTCGGCCGGACGCGGGATGCGGAACGTCGGCCTCTAAGTGTGATTGAGCTTCCATGTACTATGCGAACACAGCCACTCCTGATGGCTCCGGGTATGCGAGGCGGTATCGGAAAGTCGTGCGGCGCATGGAAGGTCTGTTTGGTCGCGCTCGTATATCTGTATATGCCGCGGTTTGACCGATTGTTTGCGGATGCCATCTGCAAGGGACTGCTCTAACTCATGCATAAGGTCGACGGTGTATGTAGCAGAAAGCTATACGTAAACATTATTCGTTACTAAAACACGCTCCTGGGCTTGGTTGGTACATATTTCTTATAAAAGGAAGGCACAAAAATAAAACACGGACAGGACGAGTTGGCACTCGTCCTGTCCTTCATGTCCGAGTTTTATTGTCGCGCCTTCCTTTCCTACAAAACATTCATTAGTTCGTTCTCTTCTGGTTTGTGTTCATGTGCGCCATAACGCTGCAACAAATTGCACTGTAAAGTGCGGCGCAGTCTTTAAGGGAACATTTTCGAACGTAACTGGTAAAGTGAATTTCTGGCTGCTGCTCATTTATGTAACGAAGTATACTGTTTTTGTAGTAAGTTCGAGCTGAGAATATTCGAGTTTCCGTATATACTATGTAGAAAGCAGCATGTTGGCTAAGACGTAGAAAAAAGACGAAACGAAAAAAAAAATACCGATAGAACTGGAGAATCGTATTTCCCTTCCCCTTTCTCCCTATCTTTCTTCTTTTTTTTTTTCTCACGTTCACCACTGGCTTCTCAACGCCGTAGTCACACGTTGGCCGGAACAAGTTAATGGAGGAACCATGCGCCTAGTAAAAGAGAAAGAAAGAAAGAAAGAAAGAAAGAAAGAAAGAAAGAAAGAAAGAAAGAAAGAAAGAAAGAAAGAAAGAAAGAAAGAAAGAAAGAAAGAAAGAAAGAAAGAAAGAAAAAAGAAACGAGATACAAATGTTCGCGGGAAGGGTGGAAACGGTTGAGAATATGGGGGAGGAGGTAATAACGAGCGCATCTCTCTTCGGGTGGTTCGCGCGCCGCGTACAGAACATTGTTTGCTTTTTCTTCTTCTTCTTGTTTCATGCGTGAGTGTCTGGAGAAAGTGGGGGAACGTTGAAATAAGAAAGTGAAAGGGGAGGGTGGTGTCGTGCATCAGCTGGCTACACCTAGAGACAATGTTTGCTCTACTAGTCTAGTCTTGCCTTCCTCTATCCGCGGCACGACTCGTCTCGACTCATGCGCACGCCGCGCTCATCGCTCAAGAAGCCAAATTCCCTTTCCGTTTCGGCTATAGTTTCGGGGCACGCACCCGCCAATCTTACCAATTACGTCGCCCCCCTCTTTCCGCCCCCGCCTACCTTCCATCAACCCGTTGCTGCTTCACCCCTCCCAGCATGCACCCCTCATTGCATTGCTTGGAAGCAGCGTATACTACGTAGCGTTGCTAACAGCTCCGAGAAAATCAACGGGCTCACAAGGAAACGGCTAAAACACAGAAGAGGTGTCTTCACGATGGCAATAAACGCTTCTGTACGATGTTACAGAACGAAGAAAAAGAAGCGAAAACTGCGTTAGTAGTTGGAAAGATGGCGATGAACAAAGAGTGGCTGCACGCTTTGTAATCAGGTCCCCCCTTAACCGCGTTGTCTTTCTTTTCTTTTTTTCTCATATAATGTGGTCTGAGCCCCTAAATTAGCCCCTCTGCTTCCTGTTCATTTGGAACATTCCCTCTCTGTACTCACGCACCTCCACTTTTTTTGTCCGCTGTTCTGTCCTATATACTCTCCTGTCTACCCACTGTTTCATGTTCGTGGCATTCTTGCGGAGACTCGGAAAACGTTCCGACGTTTCAGCTGGAGAGCGGAAACCGCCGGAGCCCGCCGAGAGGTGGTTACGCCGGACGGAGAGAGCGTTTACCGTGTGTGCGCGCCATTCGGCGGAGCGGAGAACTTGGAGTCGGGACTCCGCGAGTCAGTCTGTCGTGATCAGTCTTCATTTCTCGGTCACGCCTCGCCGATAGGATGCGCTGGCGCCACGCGTTTTGGGCTTAAACGAGGCTATGTGTATCCAGTTCGATGCGCATAACAAGAAAGGGGGGGGGGGTCATTTTGCTAGGTGGTGATGTGTAATGTGTAGACGTATATATCTGTCGCCTTTTCTATGTATGCGCAGGCCTTTTTTTTTGCTTTTTTTCGCCTCGGCTGTTCGCGAGGTCGACGTCTTTTGCGCGGACGTTTAATCGCTGTAGGTTTTGTGAGAAGCGCCCGCATGTTCAAAGGGAGAAAATGGCGACCGCAGTTAAGCAAACACGTTTTCAGGGGATACGCAGAGTGCGGGAGGCTTCACGCAAGGATGCATTGCCGTCCGCCCAAGGGTATTCGTTGCATCGAATGACACGTTTTTTGTGGAAGTTACTCCGACTGGTCAGGTTGGCTATAGCCTAAGGCATGAAATCTTACGATGCACACCTGAAGTCAGTATACCCGCGCGAAACCGATCCGCTCGTCTTTATCTAATCACACCCCTCCCCTCAATCTTCCCTCCTATTTCAGCAATAAGTAGTACGTATAAAGTGCGAGCTTAGAAGAAGCAGAAGAAGATAAAAATAGGCGGAGCTCCAACAAATAACATTGTCGTATAGTGAGATGAAAGCTGAGCTGAGAATAGAAAGTGTAACCCCCTCCCCCCCCCTTTTTTTTTTCGAGAGTGTGAGCGTCGGTTATACCCTGATGAACTCCTGTCCTTCACGCTCTATCTGTCGAATGTTTATTTCGCTACGGTAGTTGCCGCCCTCACACCAATGACGATAGAGAAAAATAAATAAAATAAGACGAAGAAAAAAATCGAAAGGGGGCGTCTTCGAAGCGAGGAAGGAGCTGACAGATGCCGGGCCAAACGAAAAACCCCTCCTGCTCGTTACGCTCCCTGACCGTGCCCTGAGCCAACACGGAAGTGAGTATGCGCGTACAGGGCTGTGTCTCACCACTCCTGGTGTACATATACGCAACGCGCGCGCGTGAGATCGGTAGAAACGAGGCGGCGCGAAGGGGGCGGGCAGCGCAAGCTGCTCTGCCGCCGCCGCCGTAACTCGCACTATGCGCCGGCGTGTAGCCATCTTCGATGACCGGCTACGCGAAGCCCCAGCTAGGTGTCAATACTCTCATCAGCCCGCCACCTTGGATAGCGCGCGCACGTGCGAGCGCGCTCTGCGCCGGCGCGACGTACTGCAGTACACCCACCTCCTTTCCGTCGTCGTGTCCAGGCCGAGAGGAAGCGACGCGTTGAGGTCGGGTCTTCTCAGAGGCGTGGAGGAAGGAAGCGAGCGAAAGAGGTAAGAAAAGGGTACGGCGCGAAAAAGAAAACAAACGTGTAGAGAGAGAGAGAGAGAGAGAGAGTACTCAAAGAAAGGCCTCGTGAGCTGCCGGTTGAACTGAAAAAAAGCGACAGCTGGTCTTTTGAAAGCGAACGACGGAGTTGACGATTACGTGACGACAACTCGAAGGGTGGTGACGACGGGACGAAGACGACGAAGACAAGAAGACGAGAGCGGCGTAAAGAAGGAGACGACGAAAAGGCGATGACATGAAGAACACGAGAACGTCGCACTGAGTCACTGGCGATATGGCGAATACGCTATCGGCCTGAAGAAGACAGTGACAGAGCGACAAGAGGTGAAGACGGCGAGACGACGGCCACATGGAGACAACGATGGCGTGCGTCATGTAGAAGGCGGTGAAGGTAGTAGCAGCATGAAGAGCTCGGGATGAATACATGAGGAAGATGGTGACGACAAGATAGACGTCACGTAGAAGACGACGTTGATGTGACAAAGGTGCTAGCAGCATGGCGAAGATGGCATGAAGACAACGAAAGAGACAACATGGTGGCATGAGGAAGGTGATCACGGCTTAAAGAAGATGCTGGTGACACGACAATGACGATGAGGGCAAGAGGAAGTCAGTGATGGCACGATGAAGACAATGACAGCATGACGAAGCCTGGTGATGGCAAGACGAGTAACACTGCAGACGACCCGATGATGATTCGCACGTCGCGTAATCTGAGAGGGCATCGTATTCACGAAAATTTATTCTCGCGTAAGACAGTATCCTGATCTGGGGCTGGCGTTCGGACTCCTGCCAGCAGAGCTTGCGATTTGTACTTACGTACGTATAGTTGCATGCCGTGACCTTTCTGGCGACTTCTGCAGAGCGAGCATTATGCTGTCACTGGACGGACGTGACGAACGATTACTAACCCTGAGTACTTCACCGTTGTAAAAAGAAGTGCAAGTAACTAGGCTGGCCTATTTATCTATCGACATATTGTTGAAGAAAACGAAAGCGAAAAAACAAAACAAGAAGACTTTGGTATTATGCACTTCCTCTGCGAAACCGGCTTATTTATTTGTTTTCTTTTTCTTTCGTTTTCTTGGGGGGGGGGGGGGGAGGATTCGCTTTCTTTTTTCGTCAAGCATACGAACTCTCCGGGCTTTGCAGCAAGCGTCAAAGAAAGCTAGGCATCGCTTTGGTCTTCTCTCTGTTTTTTTTCTTTCACTGCAAGGGTCGTTGGTTTCGCGAGCACTTTTCGGATCAGCGAGTATCGGCGCTCGTTTGCAATTTCCCCTCCGTTGGCGGCAAGCCGATGGACGACGAGGGGGGTAGGGCTCGACAGAAACCTCACAGAAAGTCCTCTCTTCTTCTCCATTCCCCACTTGAAACAACAAAGTTTAAGAAAGAAAGAAAGAAAGAAAGAAAGAAAGAAAGAAAGAAAGAAAGAAAGAAAGAAAGAAAGAAAGAAAGAAAGAAAGAAAGAAAGGAAGAAAGAAAGAAAGAAAGAAAGAAAGAAAGAAAGGCGTGCTCAGGTCAACAACAAAAACGAGGCAGAATCTTAAAGAGAGGCGGACGGACAGGAGAGTGCTAGCAGCTGTGAAGTTGCCCAGAAGACGAAGAAGAAGATGGTGATGAAGTTTCTCCAGGAGTGTTTTGCAAGGTTGGAGTCGACATCCAGCGCTTACGGCGTCACGCAGGCGCACTGATTCACTCGCGCACACCGTGCAACCCTCTCCACCTCTTCCTTCTTGCTGTGCTTCTTCCCGACCGTTTGTCCCTCTCGACTTTCGTACTCGCCCTCACCGCCGGCATTGTTTCCCTCGACGGTGGAAGAAGAAGAGACGTGGTCGTCGAAAGAGAGGAATGCCTCGAAAACGGCCGTCCGCCTCGCTGACTGGCTAATCGAGCCTGCCCGGTAGTAATCGAGTTGGCCGAGCCGAGCGGCAAGAGCATTGACACCATCAGCGTTTGCTGTCTTCCTGACGCCAAGGGGAGCGGAACGCCGTGGAAAAGAGAAAAGAAAGAAAAAAAGACGAAAGCCGCGGACGGAGGGCTTCACGAAGCGCGAGCAAGCGATGCAGTGAAGCCGGGGATGAAAAGAGGGGGTGGTAGGGGAGGAGGGGGTGGGGGAGACTATATTCACCGGGTCTTGGAGTAGCGTGCGTGTGTACGTGCGTGGTGGTACTGTGAAGCGTCCACGTAAATGTGGAATACACGTACATATATATATATATATATATATTCCGGGTGGTGGTCTTGCTCACGGAGGTGTGATTGTGTGTTTGTGAACGCGCGCGCGATGCTTTGGCGAAGCGAGGAACAGTTAAAGCTGAGTAAAATAGTGTTGACTCTTCTCGCCTTGATAATGTGCGAAACGAGGAGGGGGATGCGTCGCGCGATCGTGAACTTTGAACCTTGTAAATAGCTGATTCGTGGTCGAGGCGGCTTCGGATATTTACGCAAAAAGGGGGTGTTATTGCACTTCCTTTGCGGTGCGTTAATGCGATAAATTTATACTGCGTAGCCTACGTTCGGCCCATCGCACGATGAAAGCTCGAGGCTGACCATCTTCATGGACAAAACGTGGGCAGAACTGCTTTCGGACCAAAGTGTATACAACCCTCATTTGTGCGAGACTGACTTCGCCTTTACCCTCCAGCACGTCTCGTAATTCGTTCATACCCGGTTTTTAAAGGAGTACTGACACGATATTGAAGTTCAGCAAAACGGACGTTTTTGGTTTCCTTGGCATGTAGTGTTAACGCTCTCCCCACACCGCATCCGGGAAACACGTATAAATATTTAAGTTTGATTTTAAAGTTTTCACCTCCCAGCATCTGCAAGGCAGCTTCACCGCATGGAGAGCCCTATGACGTTTCAAGTCAGCTCACTTGGTTTGCGAAGTCTGGGTTCTGCATGCAGCCTAAATCACAGAAATCGCAGTCGGAGGCACTGGACGACAGTTCACTCATCATGAACCACGTTCGACTGACAGCAAAGGACAGCAGGTGCATATTTCGTGGGTTGCAGTCTGCCCGTGACGTCACGGGCAGACTTGGCACGTCACTATGAAGCCGCCCTCTCGAAACCGAAACCGAAATTGCTGGTTGAAAGAAGCGGTATTAAAAATATATTCAATGCATCCCCAGGCACCACGACACTCTTTTTAGGGTTCTCGACACCCGTGCTTTCATTTAGAGCAACAACCCGAAAAATTTTAAAATTCATGTCAGTACTCCTTTAAGTACACAGCTACAAATGGCGGTGGTTCAGCGCTGAGTGAAGCTCTGAATAGGAAAAGGAGGCGAAGGACTCCGTTTATCATCAAACTCAGAGTGGCGAACTGCAGTTTGTCGCGCTTGGTCATTTCAGGGCAAGCTCGAGCGCATGCGCGGATTTCTGCGTGCACATATAGCTGCATCGCACCAGCCAGAAGCGCCGAATTATAAGTTTCGTTGGCAGGCATACAGAGAAACGTTTACAAAACAGCGAAGATGATTAAAAATGACTCTCGCAAACACGGCTGGTTCGGCGCCCTGTAATAACAGTCCCAAGTGAGATCAATTTGCACGCATTCGGTTTACGCGTGGCGATGTCGCAAACGGCTAGACCATGCAGGGTGCACTGACTTCTGCGATTTCGCCATCTTGCCTCCAGCAGCACGACGTGTCTCTGTGCGGCCGCAACTTCTAATTCGCCGCTCGAGTCAACAGGACTGAGAGCCGAAAGCGGTGAAAGCAAATCACTATGATCACTTTCGACGTCGGTGGGCATGCGCCGTCGTGACTGTAGTCAGCCATTTTGCCGCTATTTCAGACCGTACACACACGGTCGATGACGTCTGCTATGGTGTCGACGTCTGCTACAGATGACAAGTCCCGGTTATGAACGTCGTCTGCTGCTCGCTTCCTTCTGCACCCGTAAGACTCGTTATACGGTCGCTGCCGCTACAGTTAGGCCTAGCGGGAGGGTGTAGCGTGTGCCATCAATTATCGCCATTTCGGATCGCGGACCCAGCTCACCTTCCCCTGCATGGCCAGTCATCAAACGCTCGGGGCCGCGCCAATTAAGCTGTCGCCATACGTGGCATTCCACCCGCTGCGCAAGGGCGTTCTATAGCGTGCGCATCTCTCGCGATCACATCGGAGCGAAGAACACGGGACTTGATTTGCTTTTCTCACGTTTTCGTTTTCACCGCGGCAGCGTATGTACCCTCCTCGAGCCCGTGGCCGGTCGTTTGTCACGCGCAATCAGCATCGACGCGTACTTCTTCCCGCTGCATTTGCTCGCTTGTGGCGCGACCTGTGAGGAAGAGTTCGGGTTCCCCACCGCGGACCCTCTGGCGAGGTCTTGCGAAAGAGCAACGCGCTCGCTGACAGGCCTGTGATGCTAAGAGCGGATACATTTGCGGCTTCAGATGGGCTGCGACGTTCCCGGCCGAAGATGAACGTTCCCGAGACGCAACTCGAATGACGCTCTTTTCCTGCACGGATAGCCCTTCGGTAATGGCAGCATTCATACCTATACGGTGCAGTCTCAGACGTTTCTGATTGGCGCGCGGTGCTTCAACGCATCATCGCCCGAGCAATAACTCATCCTCGCAAGGACTCAATAGAGATCTCGAAGTCCTCACGCCTTTGGTTCCTTTAGATATATACACTCTGACTAAGAGATGATTCGTTACTCCGTCGGCGCTGGTGCTAAAGCAGCGCCCTCTAGAACATACGCGGCATCGTTTGCGCGCGAAGCGCGACCTGCGGTTGCCCTTATAGCCACTTTGAAGATCATTGGACGGATGAATACGCGCAGAAAGTAAACCTTTTCTTGCCGGTCCACTGACGCTCTCCCGTTACTTGTCTCGGTTGCGAATTATGGGCCTCGGGTAAGTATAGGTCTTGAATGTAACGCACGCGCATTGTGGCTTAAGTCTGATGAATGGCCCGCGCCCAAGGCATCGTCACGTTTCTTGTGGGTGAACGTCCTTGTTAGAGACGCAACATCACGGCGGGGATGCATCGTGGCGCGTATGCGCATTACGCCATACTCGCTATTTCCAGCTCTCGGATATGTGTATGTACTTACGGAACCATACTGTGTCTCCGGTATCGTATGGTCAAGCTGTTCACCCTTGCTAAACCCCTCCATTCACGCATAAATATATGTAGAGGGAGGTAAAAAACACGGGAAAGACGAGGATGTTGGGCAATGGTTATGTCCGGTTGGTTATAGCCGGGTAAGGTGAAACGATGACATGAACGTTTGCCAACTGAAAACGAGAAGCAGCGCCGCGACCAACAGGACAGGGACGGACTAAGCGCTGTATATGGTAAAACAGTGCCCGATCTACTAGAAATGAACTGCACTGGAGTGTTTATTTGGGCCGGTTGCTACATGTCTATAGAAAAAAATCACAGCATATCCACGGGGTGAATGATGATGAGTGGGGCGAAGCTACGGAGGGAATCATCTGTAAACCGTGAAACTCTTCCGTGAAATGCGCCCAGTACATAATATAAAGAGTGTGAAACATCGTGTATATATTAAACATCAAACTTTTATTGTACTGTTGGTTTACGTGGTCCCTTCATTATCACTTGTGATCGGTGAAATGCAAGGAAGAAGTCCGCTCCCGAGCGAAAGAGCGCCAAGAGCGACCGCATTCCCCGCTCGCCCTGTGCGAATTAAAGGCAAGGCTAGAGGGAAGACATGACGCGCGTTCCACGACGCGAGGTCGGTAGCATGCCCAACGAAAGCCAACGGAACGCGATCGTGCAAGTGCTCCGGCTTCGCATCGCCTCATGGTTCCATTTAGCGTCCCAAAACCAAACATATTGCTCAAGGTGTGCCTTGCGTTTTTCGTAGAAATAATTTCTTTATCATGTACATTAAGACGAAAAGTTGAAAGCTCACTAGAGTGTATCGCCCGCAAAGTATGTCTTTTAGTGTGATTTAACTCTCGTACGGCAGGGTCCTCGCGCCGTTGCCGGTCCACCTCGCCCGTTGACGATCGGGCGAGGTGGCTACATGCAACTACTACTACTACACTTTAAGAAAAACATCTGGCGTTCTTTCGTTCTGCTTTTACAAAACATCTGGCGTCTTTCGTTGGTTTATTTCATCAATCAACGGCGTTTTGAACAAAATTTTTATTGTTTAATCACGCACAGGAGAAATCTCACCAGGCACTACCTTGGAGGTAAACAATGGCTGCTAATGGCAATGAGAGACAGAAGAAGTCGGCTTTTAGCTAACACTTACACTTCTACTTCTACTAACGTTTCCTACTGGAACATGCCAATGGCTCCTAATGGGGAATGAGAGACAGAAGAATTCGGCTTTTAGTTAACGCGCACGCTGCGAATTTTTTATTGTTCAACAACGCACAGGAGAAATCTCCCACAGGCACCACCTTGGAGGTCAAAGCGTAAGACTTGTTACTCACTACCACGACCACGACGACTACGAGGGACGAACGGGTGCCGCCTTAAGGAGCTTCGCCCCTAAAATAGAAACAGCGCGAACCAGGATGGAGGCGGGCTCAGCACTGTTAGACAGAGACGGTCTATAAGGAATTCGCGCTTAGTCTGTCTCTGTTCTGTTCCCGCTGTTTCTCGTTTTCTATGGACATGTGCCAACCGGCCCAAATAAGCACTCCAGCGCAGTTCAGTCTGCCAACTGCTTTTGTTATCCCTCGCCACTGGGAATGTCCCTGGAGCCAACGTTTAGGCAAACAGGACCTGTCTTTCTCATAGCAATAGGTTCCCTGACGAAGTCAGGTCCTCCTGTCGATACGCTGGCTCCAGCGAAATTCTCTATTCGCCGATTTGTCATCACCATCGAGCCTCCATCTTCCCCTGAACTTGTAAGCCTTGTTTCTCTATCAGAGTATGTTAGTCTGCTACCTCGCGTCTGTGACTTCGCTGTCAACGTTTGAACCGTGTGGTTACGTGTGGCTTGAAAATTCCTCGATGACGGGGCGTTCTGTATGCGGTGCATATAGGGCGGACACCGATGTTTTCGGTGCCACGGGTGAACGTGCCGCGTACCAAAGGCTGCGAGTTGACAGGAGGGGGTTTTGGCGGTTCAGGGAGGCGTGGCTGTTCCAGAGGGCGCCCGTAATATCTAAACCGGAAGGGCAGGGTGCGCGCTTCGGGGCAGCCAGCCGCGCCTTTGCGAGCTCTCCTCCTGGGTGACTACGGATCGGCAACCTGTAGCTTCGGCTACTCCAAACACACGCACGCACACACACACACTCTTTCTGAAGCCAGCGTCTATTCCCGCGCATTTCCTGCCCGCGACCGCCCGAAGAAGACTCGGCCCTGTTGAATTCCGACCCGGCGGCATTCCGATACACATTTTCTTTTTTTCCTTTCGACGATTGCGCGCATGTAAATTTTGTTTGGATGGAGTTAAACTCTTCGTTTTGCTTTCTGCTGAGTAACCTTCGATGATTTGTAGAATCCTGTATTCCTTTCGTCACACTCCATCATTGCTTGCTCTCTTGCCTTTTGTTCAGCGAAAGATGGCCTATTGTTCGGATTCCGCGTCCACAAAGGTTTCTCCGACTTCCTCGAGGCTGCGAAAACAATCCATTGAACGATCGTCGAACTCTCTTTTACGCAACGTGCATATGCACTGAATATATGATGCAAGCCAAAGGTACGCGTTTCCATGCCAGCTCCAAGTGCCATGGCGCGAGGGACATGTCGGTCTACACTGTTTAGAACGATAACATTACAAAGAGGCGATACCTATATTTACAACTATAAACTATCGAGGTCTAGCCGACCTAGGTGTGCCTATCTGGTATGGTATGCTGTAGTTTGCTATCAAGGAATTCCTATACGAACAGTACGCGCGTTATTATATAAGGGTACGTTTTCTCTCCACCATAAATATTGACACGGTTACTGTTTCCACCAAGAAAAATGGCTTCGGTAGGTGCAGGGCCAGCTAGCTTTTGTTCTTAGAGACTTCTTTGGAGCTAGCTTTTTGGAGACTTTTTAAAATTATATGCTGCTTAGTATATATTGGCGCTTTTATACAGCGTCGGCTACTAAAGCTTTTCGCACAATATAGGAATAGTGTACATGTCAACCACGAGAAAAACTATACGACGTAAATAGCACATAGAAGCAGCTTTTATATATAAGCCAATCAAGTCGTAGCAATCCGCATAAGCATGAGGTCCATTCACAGTGGGATACTAAAACTACAAAACACAGTCCAGGCACATAAATGCAGTCGCAAGAACACCGATTGTCTATAGACGTTGTTTTTTTTTTCTAGGAACTGTTTGTGTATGTTGTTTAGCGAACAATTCCTGCGCATCTTTCTGGTCTCATTCTGACTGAGGAGCCCCGCTGGAGTTTCTCCTTCACAGAGATCCCGCAGAGTCTATAAGACTGTTCGCGTGCAGACCGGACGTCGGCCCAACTATAGCAGTGAACAGGCTGTCAGACATGGTTATCGCAGTGAAATAGCAGAGAAACGAAACCGCGAGCTAAACGCCAATACGCCACATGGTATAGCGTCCCTTCCAGATCTGCCCCGCACCGCCTTTGCAGCGTTGCACTGCATTTGCATGTTCGCAGCGTGGCGCCTCGTCGGCACTCCTGAGGGAGCGGATGTACTTACACGCCGAGCGGTGTGGAAGCCTTCGTTTATGCAAAGTAGCCGACGGCTTCGGTCGAGGAAAAAGACGCGAGAGATGCTGGGGCAAAGAGGAAGAAGAAGAAAAAGAAGACGAGACGTGTGAGACGTGGCAGAAGGATAGACAAGGACGAGACGAGAAATGAGAATAAAAAGAGAGGCACGATCAAAGTCAACGACAACAGCCTTCTGGAAGAACTGGAACAAGACGGCGAAGGAGAAGGGTACGCGAAGAAATTGAAGGAGAAGACTATAGGAAGACAAGGTCAGGGTGTGAGACAAGAAGACGACAGGGAAGACAAGAACGAGTTGAGAAACGTGGAGAAGAAAGACGACAAGACAAGCAACAAGACAATGCGCTTGAGTGTTCAGGTATTGACGTGAGACGATTGAAAACGAAGAACGTGAACGGAAGCAGTCGGAAGAAAATGTTGAAGAAGGCGACATGACGAAGACAGGGACGTCATGATGAAGAGCGCGAAAAGAAGACAAATAGGGAGAGGACAAACGAAACATGAACGGTAGAAGTCGAAGGACGTGATGGACAAGGCGACACGACGGTACGAGCAAGTTGAGGAACATGACGAAGAAGGCAGTGAGACGAGGAATAGGAAGAAGAACGATTTGGCGTAACGATGAATGTGAGAACAGGAAATAGGTGAAGAGAAAGCCAGGAACGTTAACATCGGTAAAGCAAGCAAAGGCTTGAAAGAACAACGTGAACAGGATTAGAAGCGTCAGAATCGACGAATACAGCTGGAACGACGAGGCGAGGGAAGCTCACAGATACGGTCATTCGATACAAATGACCAAGCGAGCAGCGCAGAGAAGCCAGAGGTTCGGGCAGCCTTGGATTCGTCACAGGGAGCCGCCAAGCGCAACAGGTGGTTGCAGCTGCTGCTACGCATAGCGTCAGGAGTGGCTGCTTGTGTACGAATGGCCGTAGGGGCCACGAGACGATGCGAGCATGTACAACTACGCTTGTGTATACCTGCGTGCTTAGTATGCTTGAACCGACCGATGGCTTTTGAGGCTCTTTTTTCCTGATTAAGACGACGACGGTTTGCATGCCGACCGACTCACGGCGAAGGCATCGAAACGCTTGCCTCTGCCAGAGAAGTCGGTGCGGCCAATGTGCCGAGGCTAATGGAGGGAATCACTTCGCTTCGTATGAGGCAGTCACGGCGTTTTCATCTTCCACGCCGAAATTCGAGGTTGAAAGATAGACGCGGGGTAACTCGACGTCTTTAATAGATACGCTGTCTTGTTATTTCGTTTTGTCCATGCAGCATTGCCTGCAGTAAGTGGCAGGATGCGGCGAAGCCGTCGTATTGATATTCAAGTCCTTGAGAAAACACCTGCCGTTTGAGAGTAGCATTGACATTGATAGCTGCACGTTTGCCTAGCGCAGCGGTGACGCCATCTTGCTTTTCAGGTTTCGTTCTCACAGGCTTTCCGGTTACGGGTTATCTTGGCGAACGCAATCACGTAAGATGAGGTCGCGGGAACTTCCTTTGTTGCGATGTAGTATGTACGTAGAGACGAACAATGCAGAGAAATCGTATGGGGCAATATGCACTGATCGATATAATAATTACAAAGGAGAACCTGTGAGGTTGCTGGACGAGTCTGTCGGGAAACATAGATAATGACATTAAGATGTCGACCATGGCGATCATTGCGGGTGAGCCGCTTATGCGCGTAAATATAAAAGACAGAAGGAAAAAAAAAAAACCTTCACTTCTTGTAATTGAGTACGATGTTCGCTCTTAGAAAAACCTACGGCATTCTTTACTGATTAGGGACCCAAAATGATCACTTGTACGAGAAAATCCATTAATTTTGTCTGTAGCGTCAAGTATGTGTCATGTATATTGAGCGTCTTTTACTCTCGCTATGGCTGCAGTAAAACTCAAGAGTAACGCCGACATTACAGTTTAATTAGAATAACAAGTAGGTCAGTTCATAACACCTGTCCTGAACTCGCGCATTTTTTCGCGTATATACGTTTGCGTGACAGCTTGCCTATACTCATGTGTTTGGTTAAATTACGACTGACTCGCTTCAGAAAGCCCTCGGAGGTTTGCCTTTGTGTTCTGTATACACCTCGTTTTCAAAATGCTTGACTGGCCATCGCATTTTTAGCGAAACAACTCATCTATACGATGACCCAACCTAGCCCTCCGGGTTTGCATAACGTTTCGTTCGATGTGTACGTTTCATAACGTGTACGACATACAGTTGGCCACAAAATAATACGGACCGTGGAAGCGCTTGCCGAAATTGCCGTCTGCGCCTGCTCTAGTGGCGAGCCGTCTGCTGTCGAGAGCATTGCTCTGACGAAAGCGTGCCCGAAGCAGTGTTCTCGACAGCAGACGGCTCGCCACTAGACGGCGCAGACGGCACGCGCTCGCGTGGTCCGTATTATATTGGGGCCAACTGTACGTTCTCACGAAAAGGGCTCGAAAAGAATCAACGAAGACGTTGATTGAGAGGAGAACGGCGCCTCTCACTGCCTCGTGCGCTGGTGTTGTCGAATTCGAGCCACACAAACAGGCTTTGTAGATCTGTGTTACGCTGTCACGCGATTCGGAATGCAAAAACAGGATCCGTGCGTGCCTCGCACCGACGATGCGTCTGCTCGAATTCGATTGTATAGAGAAGTTCCCGACAACGATCGACACCTGTAGATTGAGTTTGCCGCTCTTCGGACAATGGCGTCTGGAGGAAATCAATCGATCAATCACTCGCCGATACGAATCAATCGTTCGGAAGGCGGCGCTGCTTGACGACGCGCACGTGAAGTACGCGTACTCTCTCATCAGATGACAAGCTCGCTTGACTTCCTAACTCGTCATTGTAAGTTTTGGTATTGAAACTGCAGACAAGCGTGGTCCAACAGCAGTCACGCTTTGCTCCAGTGTTTAAAGGAAAGGGATCGAACTCACACGGAACTTTGTTCGTGAGGGCCGTTTGAGATTTGCCGGCATCCTTGTCTAAAAGCACGACTGGGTGTTACATGTTTGCGAACCCTCAGTTCTTTCTTTCTTTCTTTCTTTCTTTCTTTCTTTCTTTCTTTCTTTCTTTCTTTCTTTCTTTCTTTCTTTCTTTCTTTCTTTCTTTCTTTCTTTCTTTCTTTCTTTCTTTCTTTCTTTCTTTCTTTCTTTCTTTCTATGAATGTTATCAGCGAATCCACGTAACTCTGTTATCTAACAATAAACTTGTAAGTTCTTGACAAAGGTCATATGCTTTGTTGCAAGAAGTATATTTGTATTAGCAAGATACAAAATATAAGAAACGTGCTGAAAACGGGAATGTAGTAATAATAATTAGGAGAAAGCTCCTTCGTGCGTCGCGGTATAAACCACACCGTGAGGTTTCTTGTTATTCGCTATGAATAATCACGATCCTTGTTGAAAACGATTTCGCAATAACATAAATGTATGCATTTAGCGTTCTCAAACGTGACAAACAGAGAGACAGACAGAAAAAAAAAAGCTGAGCTGTTAGCTGCATGCGCACTTGTGTCCTACACACTGCTTCTAGCAATTTATGCGCTATAAAACCTATAGAAATAAAAATAATAGAAAACGCAAAAAGAAAAAAGAGGGGGAGGGGGGGGGATAAGAGTAAAAGAAACAACCACCACTTCCTTTAATCCACTATTCCAGGTGGTACGAAGCGGTGAAATGGTAGCACCGTAAATGCAATGCGGAGCGTGAACAAACCACGCATACACAAACAGGAAAAAAAAGCAAATAAACAGAAAACTTAGAAACAGGTAGAACCACTCTCCGATACATCATCCCAACCGCTAAATTCCCTCTCGCATGATCAACAAATTACGACGCCGGAATAACAGGAATACGCGAATAAATAATCACCACGAAAAAAAAAAAAAACGAAAACATACCTGCGTATAGGCCAAGTGCCGTTTAATCTTCAAAAAAAAGGGCTTCGATCAAAACGTCAGATTACGGCATTCGAGCTTATACATACGCTACCAGTTTATTTTACCTCTATAGATATTTTTTTTTCTGTTTTAAAAAGGGAGCCGGCCGGTCGGTAGGCACTTCATTAATCATCGATGAAACCCGCACATGTTGAAGTAGACGCGCTGAGCTGATCCGCTTCCAGGGCATGTAGCCACTGTACATGGGAGGCAGAATCTTATAACGTACTGTATCTGGCCATGCGCCAGAGGATGATGAAGGTGGGCGAGGAGGGGGGTAGGGGGGGGGGGGGGCACACTCCACCAGTTGTGGCTTGGAAGCCTATGCGGCAGTCATTATGTACCAAGACGAGCGCCTCGGCGACCCGATCGAAATCTCTCTGTTTTTTGCGTGTTTTTGTACGTACCGTAATGACCGCAGCGCATGCATACAGTGCGCCGAAAATGATGGGCCCGAACGTAGCCGACCCTTCGTGATCCGCGCCGCTCCGAACACACGATCAATCGCACTTGCTCTCTCCCCGGCTGTATGCGGTGTACGTGGACTCCTCCGCATGAGGTTATATACGCCGTATACAGCGCTGCTTTGCCAACCCTACATGCGTATATGTTATGTAGACATGACAGGCGCTGTACGTAATACAGCATTGTGTAGTCCTCCTTACACCGGTTTATGTACTTTGGTGTGCGTACACGTGGAAACGTACGTAAGATGCGGTTAAACGTATTAGAGGGGGAAGGAGGGGTTGGTTGCTTCGGTGAGTGGCTGTTGGATCGTTTTAAAGAAGGCTGAACACTGCATGCTCTTTACATTATCTTATCGAGCGAAGTGGGCGAATACGGGTTCTTGAAGGGTTACCATTATTGAGAGAGGGGGAGAAACAAACTTTTATTTGGAGCAGGCGGAAGGACTTTGCCCTTGGTTGGTTATCATGAGAGATATACTTTTTTTGTATTTTTTTTAAATGAAGGATAGATAGGTTGTTGCTCAGAAGCATGAGCAGCTGCAGGACCCCGGATACTTTACGCGACCACCACAGGTGCCGTGTAGTGAACCGGGCCCCCGTATTCGTGATCAAAGAGCTCTTTCTTTATAGAACTGTTTTTATAGCACGAATGACAGCCAATGGTGACGTCGCGCGTATTATTTTAAAAGGTGGCTATCCGATGTCGAACATCACTTGGGCACGCCGGTTACACGCCGTGTTCTGCCATAATGCATGTGTGGCGGTGTGTGTGTCTGTTGGCCTCTCTTGTGCTCAGGACGGGTACCTTGTCGATGCTGTGGAGTCTAAATACGACTTAAAATTAACACACAATTGAAGCGTGTCTTTTCCTCTGTCACTCTTTCAGACAATGAAAGCCTTTTTTAGTGCGCAGAAAGTTGGAAGAGATGAATGCGATAGATATAGACTTGCGCTCTGTTCTGTCGCCTTCAATACTTTCAACTCTTCGCGCACTAAAAAAGTTTGCCTTGTCTGAAAAATGTACTACCAACCAGTGTAAGCTGCAGCCCTATATTTTCGCCATGCACATCATCTGGTTCAGCCAATCAAGGTGCGCTGAAGAGGGCATCTTCTGATCGTTCAAGCTCCGGCAACACTTTCCGCACTCCTTCATGGTACTCATGACCTCTGACCTTTGGCATCGCTTGGTATATCCTCGGGAGGTTTATTCGTGGTCACCCATATCTCTAATCGATTTCCCTCTCAGAGTGCGAAGCATATCGGATAAGGCAGCGGACCGAATGCTTGTCGCTCCAGTGAGTCATGGCGTTGGGCATTAGGCCACACGAAATTGAAAGTGTGTACCCCTCCCCCCACGCGGTCGGCGTGTACAGAGCATGCTCAACGTGGAGAGCTCCATAAATCTGGAGTGCCCTATTCAGGTTCACACTCCACTGCGAAACAACCGGCATATCGCATGGGCATAACATAGACGTGATCATGCGCGGCGCCTGTAGGGTGACATTTATATCTCGAATACCCATCTAAAGGCATATGATACCGCCAGGCCCGAGCGTGCAATCGACTGGCCCATCTCGCGGGCGTTACAGATGACGCGCATGCGCTCTATTATAACGTACGGCGCTGCGAGGTTCTGGAATTTCGGCCACCCTCGCGCGGCTGGCTGACACGATTTGAAATATCAGACCCGGTGCCCTCTTCCTCCTACCCGCCGTGGTCGGCGGCGAATAAATAACGCCGCATGCGATCCGGAACGACAGTTTATATCCGCTCGGCGGCGGCGGCGCCACTATCGCAGGCGCACGCTCGCTATAGCCTGGCGGGGGCAGCAGTTGACAGAAGATGAACGCCGTGAAGTCCGTTACGCAACGAGAGGAGACACGCTCGACCACGTCGCACCGTTAATCTCTGCCTCCAGCATCCGGAATGCCGACGCCTATAGGGACGGCCGAAAGGCATATTACACGCCTTATAAACCTCCAGGCTGGCTCTGCGGCGCGCCGCATGACCGACAGTGCTGCAACACCATGCCGAGCCATAAACCACGTGACCAATAGCGTGCTGGTGGAACAGGACTGGCTAGTTATCACTTTTTTTTTGTCAATGGGGTTTGATAAGTTAGTAGTTCTGAAACGAGCGTACACAACAGTACCGATCGGTTAACTTAGATGCCGTCGTCTTCCCGTTCATAGGCATCGTATGCCTATGCCACATCCAGGAGCATCCAGAACGTTTGAACCCCCCCTACCCCATTTCCTATCCCCTTCCCTGGCGACGCCAATAGCCCCAACAGGGTGGAGGGTAAAGGGGATGATACGGCGTCACTGCATGCTATATCCGGGATTGCTATGGCAAAACTTCAATGAAAATACGATTCACAGACTCAGTCTTCTGCTACAATTAGCCTTTGACAGCACTAAGTGCATAGAGAACTAGTCACTCCGTTAATGGTTTGACACAACTAGGCATTCATGTTTTCCAACAATGGAATAATGACGCTAAGTGTCTGTGCACAGTAGCTGTCAGAGTTTGTATGGTTTCACAGCTCAAGTAGTGCTCAGTTCTGAATCCGCGAGATTAAGTCATGATTACTGTATTTGTATAGCTCTGGCACCTCACGTACTACTCAAAATAATGCATTGAATCAAAACCTACAAATGTTAGCGATCAACTGTCTCTTCCTGTCAAACTGAGCCAGTGCCACGGGCCGAAAACAACTACGTATCCTCGTGGAAAAGCTGACACCAGGCTGATGCCTCTCGTGTTCGGTCACGCTAGTTGATTCCAAGTATTTCCTCTGAACTCTCAACGTCGGTTTGAATTCATCTCGTTTTGTGGTTATTAATGGGAATTTAAAAGAAACAGCAAACAAACTTGATTTTTTTTACCATGCCACGCAACCATGCAAGACAGATTTGTTGTTCTCCAGCTGGCGTCAGCTTGCCATTCCCCCACCCTGTATCGCGGCCACGCGATATCATTTAGACGCAGGAGGAGTGAGTATAGGCGAGCTGCACCCGTGACTTCCTAGGCTAGACGTCTCCATCTATGTCTTAAAGAGGCACGCGGATGCACAGAGTTCATCCATGAGGTACTAATACCCTTGCCTAAAAAGAGAGTGAGAAATGTTTCGCGTTGCACCCACGACGCGACGCGGTCTGTACATGAGCGCACGCAGCCTGCTGGCCGGCGCGGCATTTGGCGTCAGTCTTCATTCGCATTCAACTTCAGCCGGCTTATGAATAAGCCGCATTCTGGACGGCGCCGGCGCCGCGAGAGAGTTGCGGCCATTTGTTACGCGCGAAGTTCCACGACGCTCACCGGTCGGGAACGTCGCCCCTCGCTCCTACACGACCTCTGTCCGCGGGGGGCGGGTGATCCCTGGGGGCCCAACGCCGCCGCAGCAACGAACGTGTGTCCCTGCGCTAGAAAAAAAAAAAATGTATACGATGCCCGCATGCATAAACAGAAACTATAGCACACGCCCATGGGAGTCACTGACCAACCCTACCCTTCGGGACGCTTCCGTGTTTATGGTTCATAAGCCTCGGTTTCGCCGCTGTCCGTTAAGGAATCGATGCGTACAGCATCTCCAGTGGACTTATACGGTGCAGATATTTCAGGGGAATATGTTGAGGATTGGAGTGACTAGAAGACCGTCAAAGGAGGAAAATGGCGCCGGAGCCAATGAATGAAGGAATGAATGACTTTATTGGACAGGATTTAAACCCTGCAGGATCTGCCAGGGTGGGAGGCGACAGAACTTCTACGCTCGGTAGAGCTCCATTACTTCCTCGGTCTAGCGCAGGACGTCGTCCTGCAGACCAGGATCAGAGCTGCTTAGCAGGGGCGTAGGCAGAAATTTTTTTCGGGGGGGGGGGGGGGCACCTCCTTGATCTGTAGTGGGGACGAGCAGGCAGATGTGGTCGAGTGTCATTTTCTGCTCTGCATGCTATGGCAAAAAAAATTTCGGGGGGGAGGGGGGGGGGCACGGGCCCGGTGTGCCCTAACGTGGCTACGCCCCTGCTGCTTAGGGCAGCCCGTCCTTAAAGCGGGGGGAGGGGGGGGGGGCTTGGTCGAGACATTCTAAAAGTATATGCGTGTAAAGCTTCGATCGACAAAGGGACTTTGTCTTCGTCAGCGTTCAGCAAATGTTTTGTCGATTAAAATGTCAGCTCCAGTGGCACTCGTTGTTCGACAACGACTTCTCATCACCCCAGTGGACTCAAGATTTTTTTGTCGCGTGCCACAGCGTAGTTATTATTGCGTTCCTCTCGCCTTGGAGAGCTTGCGAAGGACTGGACCCATTCCCAAGCTAATAGCCGCTTCTTCATATATACAGTCAAGAAAAATAAAGCGATTTTTACGGCATCTTAGAAGAGTCCTGCGGATAAGAAGTCATCGATTGAAGCAGTCGATGCTGCAGAACTCTTTATAGCAGAGCTCATTAAACCGAAATAGTGAGGTGTACACTCGTGATGCCTGCATGCATCGTGCAGTTGAGTTCTCCACATGGCCGGCACAAGGGACACACAAGCTGGAAAACAGGTCGTTAAACTTCAGGAATGATGGTACGATGACCTTTAGCACGTCATATAGCGATGGGAGTGACAACATAGCTGCAAGAGAAATCATAACATGATGTCAACAGGCGATCACCAATGACTGCATACTATATCATCTTTCTCAGTTCAGAAAACCTTAGCAGGGAGGCGAGTCGCTTTGGCAAGGCCGTCTCGGCTGGCAATACGCACATCGATGGGGTCAGCGAGGTTTAACAGCCTGCCTGGGCTATTCATACACAACACCGCACCGCGAGTGACACCTAAGAAGTAGTGAGTGCAAATGAAGAGCGCCTGCTTCAGCGAAGGGAGACTTTTACATCCGCACTGTTCGCTTTGAGCGTATCCCGCCGCTTTGTAAGGTCGAGTCGCGGCCAACGGCTGTAGTCGTGTACGCAGAAGTCGTTCGGCGTCTTCTTAAGTCGGGTTATACCTCCTCAGCCGTCGCCATGCATGCTGTATACGTTCACCAGTGTATGGTGTGAGCGTGTGTGTAAGCGTGTGGCACTGCATTCGGCGCGTCCTATAGATCCGTCATGTGATTGCTGTGAAAGGGGTGTATGGTGACTTATACTGGTATGAAGCGTCGGTGTACTGGTACCTAGCCCGTAAACTCGTGTAAGTTCGAATGTTGACGTCACTCACGTGTCATGCTTGCTTAGTGAGGCAGCGAATGAAAGACTTTACTGCGAGTTGACGACACTTACATTTGTACTATAGCCTCCCTCTTCCATCCGTGAGCTCAACTCGGCCTTATGTGCGAGGACTTGGGTGCGAATCGTCGTATATGTCCGGTCATATCCTCGTACTGAATGGAATGTTCGCGAGAGCACTGCTGTATTTCGTGAAGTGTTCCTGCACACAGCGATAATTGCATCTTTCTCTCTCTCTCTCTCCCTCTCTGTCATTTTATAAAGTTAAAGCAGTTCATAATATTTTATTCTCATTCCCAAGTGTAGGGTAGCAAATCATAAGGGCAACTTCTCGCATTCTCACTCTCACTATTCGTTCCTTTCTGCATATAGTTTTCATTCTGGTCTGACGCCTTCACTTCTCCGCAGGACGGTTTGCGAAACGCTTACGCTTAGCTTTCGACGCAGCATACACAAAGCAAGATCTACAACAAAATTTTGATGGGTGCAAGAGGCGCGGAGTCGTGGCTAGATTGCTGGATTCTTAACGCTGATATAACACAGGTGCCCCGCATACTGGAGTAATAGCGAAGAACAGGGGCCGTTGTACACAACGCTTCGTATAGTGTTCGTGCTGGCTTCCCCAGCGGGAGTATTCTATAGTGTGTACGCAGGGCTTGTCGTCAGACAGGATGTACTCTCGGCGTGCTGTCTGTGTCTCCATAGTACGACAGGGCGTCGGCTTGTTTCCGACGGCCGCCGGTGCCTAGACACACAAATCACGGACCTTCCTTCCTCTCCAACTTTCACGTGTGCCGCGCGAACGGGGGGTTTGGGGGGTGGTGGGTGGGGTTAGCAGATAGGAGGGGGGTCTCATATAGGACGTACCCCCCTCCCCTCCGCCCCCTCTTTTTCCCACTGCTGGAATGTCGCCGTGGCAGCAGTGAAAGTCGGCAAGAAGCAACCGTCACCACCACACCTGCTGCAACTTGCTGCCGGAACACGCGAGCAGACGACAGCGGAAAGTAGCAGAAGGCAGCAAAATGAAGCAGAAGAAAGTAGGCGGCGCTCTTTCGTGTGTCACTCTATTTAGTACATTTTTGCACACACACACACACACACACACACACACACACACACACACACACACACACACACACACACACACACACACACACACACACACACACACACACACACACACACACACACACACACACACACACACACACACACACACACACACACACACGCACGCACACACACACACACACAACATTACCCGTTGTACCTATATAACCAATGCCTCAGCAACAGCCTCACACACCTCTCCGCTGATGCTTTGGAGCAGGTGAAAGATATCGATGAATGAAAACAAACGAGGAAAAAAAGGATAAGGGGAAAATATGTCTATCTTTTACGCGCGAAACAAGATGGCGTCGGGCGTAGTCTGCTCGGAGAGCGGAGATACGGTTCATATGTAGGGCAAAACGGAAATAAATGCGACTTGGTTTTTCGGGTTTGAATGAAACAATATGAATAAAAGTGCGGGTGACTCGCAGAATTTCCCCGTGTGCGGTAATTCGGCTCCGTGGTGCATACGTTTCAGACTTGCGTACTACCTCGTATAGGCGTGGGTGTGTTCATAGTAAAACTCGAGCGTTCTTGAAGAGGGCGACCACACCTGCCGCCGCTGATAGGTGACGACGCATGGGGTGTGCTTGTCGCTTGCCGTGACGCTCGTTGAGAGCTTCCTGAGAAAGAAGACCTAGCCAGGCCCAGAAATATGCGTCACGCAGCCTTTCGGCAAAAGGTTTACACGTCACAAAACATAAACTTGTTACTGTGTCCTTCTTATTATTTTTGTTTCATGAGTTGGGGGAGAGTCGGTAGGCCTAGAAGAAAACCGGATTGGGATCCCAAACATCGCTTGATTGAATGAAGTGTGCTTGCAGCCCTTAACTTCACTGACATCCTTGGCGTAGCCAGGGGAGGGGTTGGGGCGTTTTAAACCCCCCCCCCCCCACCCTCGATATTTTTTAAAATATTGCATGTGTATATATACACGCACGAACATACATAAAGTGTTGTTACCCTCCATCCCCCCGAAAAGAATTTCTGGCTATGCCCCTGAAAGATACTTAAATCTTCTTATCGAAACGTCGGCTTCAGCTTTATTACCTGTTCAACGATTTCTCAGCACTTAATATATGAACCACGCTGTTGCCTAACGTGAAGTTCAGAATCTTAAAAACGGCAGCCCCGTGACCTATGGTGTAATAAGATTATAAGCTTACAGTGTAGTGCAAACACGACACGAAAGACGAGCTCGTCATCTTGCCTCGCGTACATCACGTTTCGGGCCTATAAAAAGGGCACGTTGAAGGCCTTTCGCGGCGTCGTACAAGCATATGCTCCTCACGGTGCGGATTGCCGAGCCTTTTCGTAGAAGCAGAAAAAGGAACGTTAGCGATGCTGCATGTCTTCCGCGTGTACGTAGTTACGCGAAGTTGGGGAGCTATTAAAAAGATCACACGGACAGTGCGGATGCACGTTTCGTGAGAAAGAGAAAAAAAAAAAGGAGAGGGGGTCAGTTTAATTGCGGGAATGCTTCACCGTGGGGCGGTATACATAATTCGCTTATAATCAACGCAGCGTTGTGTGTATACTCCGCGGGAGTCATCGCCGCGCATTAAAGAGCTGAGCTGCAGTTGTGTATATATGTTTAGTTGTATCATAGCGGGAAACTGCGAAGGGTCGTGCGACCGGCGTCATTACGAGACAATTTGAATATAACCGCTTCCGGAAAATCCGCGCAATCCCGCAGGCCTGACGAGACACCGTGGAGAGGTGTTGACTGTATCAGCGACGAAGACTGCACAGCTCGTTTAACGTTTGATTTAAATGCGCGTAGTGAAGGTCTTAGCGTTCTGGTCACATCGTCAGTGTGGATAAATGTATACTCGCAAACACCCACGCAAGCAACACAGGTTTAGGCGCACTGTTGTAGAGCGCCGAATAGGTGACTGGAGTATGTGCAATAGTCGCACGTAGATGCGTATAAGGTATCATTCAATGTCTGTCTTCTGCCGGCAGAACTAGAGTTACTGTATATGCTACCCTTAGCATATCCAGTAACTCTAGACAGAGCTTGCTTTTAGCGACACCGTTCGGAGAGATGCGGCATAGCGTAATTTTGTTGCGGGCTAATAGAGAATATTATGCGCCTTATATATCAAGCGTTCTGCGTATGAAAACCGGCTTGAGTCAGTGGGAGCTGGCGCTAGCTCGTCGCCATTACGTATAGCAACAGCAGCAACAACAACAACAACAAAAAAGGAAAGCTACTAGTGGTCCGAGGTGTCCGTTTATCGCGACTACCGGATATACCTTGCATATATCCTGGTCATCTGCAGGCGCGTGGGAACGGAAAGAGACACGCTATGCGCATGCGCAAACAAACATGTACGTATACTCGGAAAAGTAACCACACGTTTATTATACGCAGATATTCACAGAAAGACCACACGAACACGCACGCACCAACGCAAAGCGCATTCATGCGCGACTCATCCGAACACCGCACATTTATATCAACACACGCACACACACAAAAGAACACGCTGCCAATCACACATGTAAACACACACACACACACACACACACACACACACACACACACACACACACACACACACACACACACACACACACACACACACAATAAGCACGCACAGACGTGTGTTACATACATACGCACAAACCAACACGCACGAACGCACACGCACAAACATCTTACGCTAAGTATGTGCTCACTTAAGGACGGCCACTCATGCGCAGGCCTAGTACACTGGCGCATGCATATTACATACTTTAGTATATTACATACATGCGCATTCGCACGCTCAAAGAGCACGCAGGGTGCCGCTGTCTCTGCGGTGCAGCCCGTTCCCTGCAGGTCTCTGCAGCGTCTAACAAGGCGCAGTGCGCCCCACGGAGCCAAGGCGAAGGCCGGCTTCGCAAACGCAATTACGCGGCCTCATGCTCACCCACGGATACACACGGCGGGGAGACCCTTGGGCGACGCGTTTGATGCCCGCACACTCGCGGTCGTTATTATACACGACGCCGCCGACGCCAAAGGGTTGCGGCGCTGGGGAGGGGCCACTGCAGCGAGATTGCGGATGGCACCGTGATAACAGGACGCTCTCGTAATTGAGCTATACGTACCATTCCAAAATATGTTGGCCCGATCGATTCAGCATTAACGGCTGTCTCCTAATAGATAAAGTCGGGGTTACTCCAGGCCATTTCCTTTCCCTTTCGAATAGAACGCGCCTGGTATACATACCCCAGGGCTAAAGCATCTACTACTGCTACATTGATTTACGAATCAAGACATTTCGCTTGCGAGGCCGTTCAACTCGCCCGGACCGCGCTGCTCGGAATATTTATCAATCTGGTCTGCCGCGGGGTTTGATTGCTTATACGCGCTGTCTCTTTTTACCGGATGCATTTTTTTTTGCTTTCTTTTTTTTTGCGTCGAAATGGCAGCGGTGCTGGCAACTTCGTGACAAGCGGAATCGGCGACAGAGGCACCGTTAATTCGCGCAGATTAATCGGTGTTGGCTAAGCCTCCTTCTTATCTTTGTCATCTTTCGTGTTTAATTTTTATACTCTATACTTGTTCTCTTCTATATCAGGTTGAGAGTGGCAAGTGCACTGCACCAAGTGTGATCAATTTGAAGCCGAACGATGCAGATACGAATGAAATTGCATTCCATGTTGTATACAGTGATCGTAGAGGGCTATAAGCGTTTAGTCCGCGCGCATGCGTAGTAACGCTAAAAAGCGTTACTACGCATGTGCGGGCTATACGTATGTGCGTTCTCGCTATGCGTGTGCACTACCACGGCGCGATCGCACCATCACGGCGGCGGCACGATCGACTGGTGGCGACACTGTTTATATCCTGCACTCGCGACCTCTGTTAGACAAGAACGTCGAGATGCGTATAATCATTCAATAGCGTGGTTTAAAGAGACAAAACAACGGAGGGGGGTAATTACGAAAGACGTACGTAATGCAAGGCTGAGGTTCCACCACATGTGTTCGCATACGCACTGTCGTACAAAACTAACACGCGTGTACATGTGACAGGTTATGTGTGAAGGCTTCTTGGGTCTATTCCGTGCAGGCGTACATGGCCCGTGTAAATGCCACCGTTCTTTGACGTACATACTGTAAGTTTGTATTAACACCTCGCAATCATCAGCATTTGAAGCGATGCTTGCGAGCTGTCATCGAGCCCAGTTTCTACAACGTACCCGACCTTCTCTTCTCTCGTACAACTATATAAGCTACGGTTTTATCTGTGAAGCGCCCGGAAAATAGGCGGGATCAGAGATGAGTAAGCGCCGAACCTCCTCCCCCCCCCCCTCACACACACACAGCCGCGCATAGACAATTCGGCAACACCCTGACGAAACCAGAATCCTGGATAAACTCCTGGGCCAGGTTCAATTCGATGACCGCAGCATGTGCGGCGTCTGGCGTCTTTGAAAAGACCGCACGCATGGATCGTTTTTCCTTCTGTTCCGTCTCCAGACAAGCGCGGTCGGTTCTGCGTGAGCTCCACGAAGCGCATAATCTCATTGTGTTCTTGACCGCCGGCTGCGAAGGGGTTGAAAAGGCGCAGGAAACCGGAGAACCTGCGCGCGTGTCTCGAGCAATAGTGGGAGACCAGCCAAGAATAATAAGCCATTCGAAAAAGAAACAAAGATAGAAACAGTCAGTAACAGTAGTTAGGAGGGGTCAAGAACAGCAGATGACGTAGCAGGCGATAACAACAAATAAAAGAAAGCTGCAGTTTACGTCGTTTGTCACGCAAAAGCGTGCATCGCTTGGAAGGCCATACAGCAACCGACATCTTTGCCTATAGGCACGAGACTGTCGTAGAGACTTTCAGAGTGTATAGGCTTACACGAACAAAGTTTTGGTTGGTTAGCAAGCACGTCCTAATGACCAAAGGTCATAGTCGAGGTTAGATGTTTAACCACGAATTGTTCCAGAGTTCAACAGCTCGGCGAACATGACTCGCGATCAGCTAACACAAGTTACAAGGCGCTGCACGGATCTCAGCACAACGGAACGCAGCTCTTGAACTCGGCGGCGTGCTGCCAGTACAAAGGTCACTGGGGATCTTGCGTACTTAAAATCTGTAGAGGGACGGTTCCGCCGTCACAGTTCTTAAATGGCAATAGCAATCGCTAAAACACGCACACTGTCAAGGTAGAAAAGTGCGCCGAAAAAGAACCCTTCCTCAAGTCCTCAGCGTTTTTCCGGTCATCGAAAGCAAACGCCTGACTTGGAATATAGCTGCAGATCCTCCTTGCACGCCGCTTAAATCGGGTACGAAACGCAATGACCTCTGGCCTGCCTTTCTCCTTATATATTTTTGACCGCTAGTCTTCTTAGTCCGCCCGTCGCGTGCTGACTCCGCCGTCGACCGTTAAAAAAACGCAAATAATCCGGTAGACCGCCTCTTCTCTGTCCCGAAGCTCTTCCGGCTCCCTGACTTGCCGTATTATTAGTGTCCTTTCTCTTTCGTTTCTTTCGCGTATGATATGAAAGAGTGGCTTTGTCGTGTGGCTCTACGTAGGCCGACGGAGAGAGAGAGAGAGAGTTTAATAGAAGAAGGCGGAGAGGTCGTCTTGAGCTAGTACGCTCTGGCCTGGCTTAGCGCATGCCTCCTTCCATTTTGCTTCCTATGCGCACGCTCGGTCGCTTGCGCCATATAGGGTTATGCGAGGCCACTGCGTTGGGATGGGCCGTGCTAGTTAAGTGTACTATAACGCAAACGTGCAAGCTCGGTGTTGCGAATCAGGAGCGGGGATAAGTAGAAGTGGTGTGCGGCGCGGATGCCTCCCCTCTTCGCTCGCCGTGGTGGCGCATGCAGATATGCCCGTTCCCCGCAGCAGTCCGGGGAAATCCGAAAAGCGAAAGTCCTGGTGTTTCGTTCTGGACTCCTTCTCCTTCCACGGCTATAGCGGCGCAGCCGGCAACGCGCTTTCTGATTTTCGTCAAAGCGAGTTCCCCCTGCGGTGTCCCTTTGGGACCGAGACAAGCGTGACCGTATGCGTACTGTATATGCAACGATACGTGTATAGGCATTGCAGGGCGTAGCGTTTGCATGCCCGCCGCACACATAGCAGAGCTCCAAATTTTCGTTTTTTTTTTTTACTCTGCCCTCGCAGAGGTCTTGGGAAAAGACCGAGCCGTTGTTGCTTCCATTCTCCGGAACACTGTGGTCGCGGAACACAAGCGTGTGTGTCCTTCCAGGAACAATGAGAGACCACACGAAGCGACGTCCTGGTGGGAAGCTTTTTTTTTCGACCAGTGCCGCGGCATCACAAAAGACGAGCCTAACTTGCTTCGGAACTATAGTCGCCCCGCATATATATGTACGAATGCACACAGCGTCACGAATTTCAGCGAATTGCGAGGGCCGTCGGCCAGATACTGTGACGATGCCGAAAGAAGCGCTGCGACTCGTCTGTGTGACCACATACCATGGAGGAAGGGAAAAACCTAGGGGGGAGCGTCACGTGACAATCTTGGAGCCTAGTCATAAAAATAATGTGAGGGAGAAATAGGCAGTGCTCACGCGACAGGCAATCGGTACTATTGGTCGGTTTGCTTTGGTTGCATCTAGTGCTGCGGGCGCTGCGGAGGCACCGTGCATTGGCAGGGAGGGACGGCGTCAGAGGAGATTGGCTTGCCGAGGCTAGCGGAATCACAAGACGCTTCCTCCTAGCTTATTTAAGGCGAAAGCCTTAGATGCCTCATCAAACGCGTCGTCGGCGTCCCGCGGCCTCGGCGTCAACACGAGTGACGCAAAAAAAAATCATCATCGTGTGGTGACCTCACCATGACGTCACATATCGCCAAAATTTGTGACATCATCACATGACATCGTTGCTTGGTCAAAGGTGGGCCGATCACGGAGGCAGTGCAAAACCACGTTAGGTGCAGAAAGCTTTCGCAGGAGGGCGGGGTATGGTATGATCAATACATCGACTGAGAATTAAAAGAAGACGGCTTTCGCCTTCGAGTCATCATTTTTCCTTCCTCCATGCCACATACATGGGGAAACCAGCGAGGTAGTGGCAATTCTTGAAGACGTGCCTCTTGTTTCGCGGCCGCTGTATACGGAATGAAATCCCTCGGAGTGTGATCCTCAACTTGTGTCTTTCTGAAGGAGTGAGGAGGCTGGCGGGGACAATAGAATGATTGGGATGTCACGCAATCTTTAGGGTGGCTAGGCCTAAGCATATAACAGACGCAGATACCGAATGAGTCAAAGTGCATCACCTCTCACGGGTCGTCTGACCGCTCAGAGAGCTGCTGGTCAACGGCACCAGCATTCGCTTATTTATGTCTGTTATATTTACCGCCTAAGCGCTAGAGGCTTGCTTCGCAATTGGCCCAAACGTTTGCCGTTGCAGTGGCGCCTTGACGTCTGTTTCTTTTTAACCAGAAGTCTCGGCGGACATTGTCCGACTGTCCCTGCGCCGTTGCCTGCAGTTCGCTGTAGGATGATGGGACCAGAAGAAGGATTTGAAGGGGGACCCCTTTGGGGGCGACTTTAATCGTGGGCCGCATTGTGTCTCCTTTTGAGAGAGCGCGCGACGCAGAGTCCGACAGTCTAAGCGAAGACGGAGAAAACAACCAAACAAACGAACTTCAAAAAGGCAGGGCGTTGTCTCTCCTCTGTTGTTCGGCAAAAGTAGTGGAGCTCGTTCTGCCTCCGCGCTAATCGCCGCTCTCTTTATTATTATTATTTCGTTTTCATGCTTGCCGTCGTGATTACAGCTCGCTCAGTTCTTCAAAGTCAACTTCACTTGAAAGAACAAGGCGCGGGCGCTTCTCTTTTGTTGCGATGATCTCTGGGGCGTTGTCACGGTGGGTATATGCAGTAGATTGGAGGGGCACAAGCTATAGTTTAAACGGCGCTTGTGTACAGCGGGGTCGGGATCCCTTTTACTCGGATCTCGGGGTCCATGATAAGTGTCAGAGCTTGTGTATAGGTATACCTACACGTGAATGGAGGGACGTGCTCGGGTGACCACGGACCAGACAGAGCGGGTTGTCTCTTGAAGAGAGTGAATGCGCGCCCTGTATAGTCTACGTCATGACAGAGTGTGGGCTAAGCGAGCCTTGGTTGCATGGGATGCAGGCTACCGAGAGCGCGCAGAGCGCAAGCTTACCGAAGGAACATTTGAAGAATGGACAAAAAACACTGACACCCTTGCTCTTTTTGTCACTATTTTTGAGCAGATTGTCAAAATTGAGAAGATGGCAGGGAATGCCTATGACGACTTTAGCAGCCTCTCTTTTTTTGCTTCTTGATTGCTTTCTCTCTGGCGGAGCAAAAAAAAAATTCAAGCTCCGTGTTCAAATTTGTTTTAATTCGTTATACGTTGGTGTATTAAAACGAAGACACAGTACAGAGGGATGTCCACAAGTTAAAGAGTAGTCGGAGGCCTTTATTCGCTCCTACTGGCCACCGTACAAGTGCCTACAGCAGTTTGCTGGGCTAGTTGGAATACTTAACTTTGATGCATTTCCAGCGATTCAGCTAAATAAAGAAAGAACAAAACAAAAAAGAAACATGCAGACACGGAACCAAAAAGGGACAGCCTTACTGTCCTTGTTTTCTTTCCGCGTCTGCGTGTTTTTTTTTTTCCCTGTTTCGCTTAAGCGCTGGAAATGCGTCACCGTTCAAGCTTACGTGAGCAGTTTACCGAGACCCATAGTTCCAAGGCAGTCTGCATAAACTACTTTCCTCCCCTCTTTTTTTAATATTTATTGAAGCCATTCAATGAGTCATTACCAATGCTCATTAACGTGCACTATAGCAGTAAGTTGCGACTCCGTTCTCTTACCACAAGAAGCTCGTAACAAAAGTCGCCAACTCCGTCGCAGTCGGCACATTCCCCTGACGTCACCGCATATAGGGCGACCGCCGGCCGCCGCTATTCCCACGTCTGTACTCTTCCGATCGTGAGCGGCCTTCGGGCGCGCCGCCGTCTCCTAGTGTGTATCGCTGTGCGGCGGGGCTACAGCACGTGCTCGTCTTGTGCAATGCAGATGGCTGCCTGCAGTCAGTAGACTGGAAACTGCAGGACCGCCGCGAAAGAGGAGGGTGAGAGAGGTATAGTGATCGTTGCCGGAGTGAACGGGGTTCGGCGGCAATGAGCGTGTCCGGCGATCACTTTTTCTTCTTTCTTGGCGCCAAGGCGGGTTGAACGTGACGGGCAAACCAGTCGGACTGCCCGGTTCGTCCCGAACGGGGCCATGGAGCGCAAGGCCGAATATGCTTGCTGCTGCTGCTCTGATCTCCCGCTCTCTCGCTAATGCGCGCTGGGCGGTACGGCTCTCCTGATTCTTTTCGGTTTTTTTTTTTTGTTATTTTTTTCTCATCGTCGTGCTCCCATACACGAAGCCGCTCCAGCGGCTCTTTAGCGTGGAGTACGGCAACGACTTTGTGAATTTAGCAGAACTTTTTGCTGGGCTTGTTGGTACATAACTACGTATAAAACCTAGGCGCCTATAAGCACCGCCAACGGACGCTCTTTTCCTGTGCTTCTTCTTTCTGCTGTTGGTGCTTAGGCGTCTAGGTTCTTCTCGAAGGACTTTGCGAATGGTTTTCAAGGAACAGACGGACAATGCACGGAACTGGTAGGAATGAATCGGATCGCTATCTATTGATGAAATACACGTAAAGCTTCCATCTTTCTTTGTCTTTATTTCCTTTATTTCGTGTTACTGTTGTTAATTTCAGTACTGTACTTGCCGACAGCCGTAAAGCTTAGGCGACAGGGTCGCTAACGCCATACAAGACATTGGCGTAGCCGGGGAAAAAAAAAGGGGGGGGGGGGTAAATCCCCTCTCACCGACATTTTTTCAACTTTAGGGGGAAGGGGGTTGACTGCGAAGAACTGACAATACAATCAACTGAGAAAAAAAAGAAATGTTAGCTTTTGCCTTTGAGTCGTGTCAGGTAAATGTGTAGGGCACCTCGTGACCTTTGCAGACGTCTTTCATTTACTTAAAATGAAACAATTACAACGAAATTATGCACAACGCTTTGATGCTACAACCGTTAAAAGCGTGGAAACTTGGGTGAGTTTGTAAGCATGATAAAACAACCACACAGCGCCGAAGGACGAAAAGCGCTCAGCGCTCATCCTGTTCTATCTTTTCACATGTCCTCGTTCTTCGGCGCTGTGCAGTTATTCTGTCGTGCTATACACGGCCACAACAATTCAGTAATCCCAATGAATTTCAGATTCCTCAGAAAACCTTTACGAATAATCTCGCTTTAATTATTTTACAAAACGCGCCTCTCACTGCATGAGTCGTTCACGTTTTATCGGAGGCGGTGAGCAGCTATAGGATCCGGTATGCAGACATTAGTTAGAAAAAGAAAAACAACAGCAGCAACAAAAGAAATAAAAAAAGGAGAAGGTAATAAATTACGCCGATCTGATATGCCACGTCGGGCGCTTTCACCTTTCGTTACGGGTCTTGCGGCAGCACGGCGAAAGCTCGTTTGTGTGAGGGTGAGAAGTGGTTCGCTGAGATGGTAGCATGTATATAGGGTCGTCAGGGCAGGAGTTTTCGAAGGCCGTTCGTTATCTTTTCCTACGATAAGAGGCGCGTGTAAGTGCCGTTCTTATATATCAGTTAAGGTTAGTCAGATTACGGTATTGCTCGGTGTATGCGTGTTGGATTCACGGTGGCGCCGGCCGCCGCTTTTTTTATGGAAGTGAAATGGAAGCATCAGCACTCGTGGGTATATTTTTTAAAACACTCGTGGGTATTATTGAAAAAAATTACGATTTTTATTGATCTGCTACGCGGTTTGTCTCACAGTTCTTTATGTTGAACTGATTAAATAATGGAGCTTCCTGTAAAATTTACTAGAATTAAACCTGGTTGTGTCTACACACGAACTAAATGGCCGTTTCAGCTGGCACGAAAATGATGGGTAATACGCGGATTTTTAACGATCTAATTTTTGACTGAATATTTCTTGTTTTAAACGAAAGAACTAGATCGTTTCAACGAAATTTTGTAACTAAATGCAAAGTTGAAGAACGTATATGCACCTGGAGCTTAAATTTAATTCCTTCGTGTGTTTATAATTACATGACTGCGTGGAAGTACAAAAAGGTTAAGTGTAACAAGTTAAAGCAAGAGATACTTCTGAAGTCACAAGCAGGACAGTGAAACGGCATACAGCTTAACGCTGAAACTTGCTAACACTGCACGTAACATGTACTAACACGTACACGTACTGCACGTACTAACACGTCACGTAACAAATAACAGTAGTGGTTATTGTTACGTGCAGGAGAGTAAGATAGCGCGAGACTGCGTTGCTGTCTCTCCTCCTGTAGAGTTACCGTATATGCTACCAAAGGTACAGTCGGCGTTAAAAGTTTATAGACCACTAGACACGAGAAAACTGAATTTCACAGCAATTTGTGAGTGCGTTCGGCCGAACTGCACGCACACATGTTATTAGCGCGTTTTGGAACAGGCGGGAAGTCTAAATTCAAGGCTGCCTCCGAAGCAGCGGGAATACTCAGCTTTATCTTGTGTCTTGTGGTCTTTAAACTTCTGATGCTGACTGTACCTTTGGTTGTGTGTACAGTAACAGAAGTACAGAGTTACCGCATATGCTACTTTTGGTAGTAGTAGTAGCGGATGTAGTAGTCCTGCAGGCGACGCGCCCAACGTGCAAGACGGCAGGAGGGAGCCAACAAAGTGCATGGTGGTCCGTGGCGACATCAGATAAAGTCGGAACTTCGTAAGGACCCAGATGTTGGCCAGGCATTCGTTTTCCGTGACGGCGTAATTGGCCTCTACTTTAGTAAGCGTACTTGCGTATACCACGACATATTCAGGGAACCCTGGTTTGTGCTGCGCAAGGACTCAGGCCTCCTGTTCTGGAGCCACCGACACAACCAGTCTGCCCGGTCGTTCAGCAACACCTTCCTCAACAACAATCGCGATACATTATTTCGGCGAGTTACGGCACAGCTCATACACGCTCTAAAGGCGTCACGTGACCGGGTCACGTTCGAGACACGTGGCAGAGTGAGTCAATCCCTTTTTTTTCATCGACGATCGAGTTGTGACATCGACATGCATGCCTTCTCCTCCGCGGGTGGCCCGATATGCCGGCGGGTCGAAAGAAATTTTTCTCGGTGCCGCGCACATTTCGGCGCGTACGTACCGCATACAACCGGCCCTTAGCCAGAGAGGTACTTAAATACAAGCCCGCGCATACGCAACGGCCGATTGTCTCACCCCCGTGCGACCAGGGTAAGGTAGGCGGGGAAAACGAATGGCTTCATTGTTCTTGCGTCGAGTGGAGGAGGGGGTATCACAGTGCGAGCTAGCGGCATAACGCGATTTTCTTCCGGCGGCAGTGCATGGGCCGCGTCGTTCTCATCATGCACTGCATACTCACGCGCAGTCGCGCAGTATAACGAACGGCATTCGTGCTCGTAGCGGACGGCAATGCGCACAGTGCGCCGAGAAGGAACGGGCTTTTGCAGGGATACCTTATGGTGTGTACGGCTCAAACAAGGCTCGTGTAGTGTGCTGCCCGTTAAGACAGTTGCTTCTAGCTTCGCATCGCATTCCGCACGTGTGCAGTACACATTTGGTATGACGGGGTCATCCCGACTTTAACGTTGTTAGCTCACGCTAACGACGTTCAACGGAGACCTTTTAACAACGGAGACCTTCTAACGTTGAGGTCGTCCGCCACACTGTAAATAGTTTTCTCCCCGACAACCAGCCGTGCTGCGGCTTGCTCTGGTTGTCCTTCCATTGTTGTATTTGATCGCTGGCGGTAGGAAGTTCCGACGTCGTAATAGTTTTCCCGCTGTGGTTAGAGCTATCCTTAAGCGGCAGTGTGCACACAGGAAGAAACATTGAAAGGGCATTTAATAAGCGTGTGATTGCAAACTCAAGTGATGTATCTACAATGAAGGCTTTGCAGTGCTTGACAAATGCTTAGTAAACTCCGAATTGGGGTTCGAGTGCCGATGGCAGCTATAGACACGAAAGCCGGAAGATTGGGCCTTTAGTGATGTTAGTTTACCGATCACTGCAATACTCGTGAGACGGGCAACTTGCTGTCTAATAAGACTGGTGAAAACTTGTTAATATAACTTCAACGTTAAGTTTTGCTGTCTTGTCCAGGTAATAAAGTATGATAGCGAGAGGCATGGGCGTCAGCATGATCTTGTCTCGGGGGAGGGGGGGGGGGGCAATGCCGTGTTTGATCGCGGTGGGGGCGTGGGGAAGCGCTCTTATAGGAAGGGGGGTGCAAGTGCTTCTTTTGCCCCCCCCCCCCCCCCCCCCCCCCCCCCTGCCGACGTCCATGTAGGGAGGCAATCCGGAAGAGCGTCCAGTTGGCTATGCTAACATGGGAATAGAAGTAAAAGTGTATGCAGAAACACGTGAGAGAGAGAGAGAGAACAGCCAAGAATAATAACATTTAGGTGTACGAGATAAACACACGGTATACACCCGAGGACAAACATTTGCATTGGTTTTTCCGTCGCTGCTAATAGTTAGCGTAAGCGGTAAGTTGTCTCGTTACGCCATCGTCTATGCGCATGCAAGATACGCCCATTCGCTGTTTTAAACAGCGCTTCGCGTGCCTGTTAATGAGACCCCGTAGTCGCTGCACTTTTCTTTCCCTCCGTTGAGCAAAAGAAGTAAAGTGACGAAAGAACGAAGGAACAGCAAAAATAAAGCGAAGACAGGAAGCATGCGCTATAGACAATTAGTTCTCCGTCTGGCTGTGCCCAAAGGACATCAATCAGTGACGGCTCGGGGCGTGCTCTCCACAAGTCACGTCACCTGAGCTACCTCGCACGTAAGCGCGTAGGTTATACGCTGCCAGGAACAGGCCGTGCATCTCTTTGCTCCGGACACGTTATAGCTGCGCGCTCGCGTGGCCTCAGATGCAACGGAAGGGAGTGTGCGGGGAAGTCCACAAGCGAGAGAGAGCTAATTTATAAGGGAAAGGCACATGGCTACATTGCTCTGGGCAAGGCGGCGAGGAGGAAAGTAGAGAGGTTCGAACTTGGTCCACTAGAGAGAGAGAGAGAGAGAAATGTTTTAATGAAATGCTGGAGATGTTAGCCTGGATATTAGGCCGACATGCTACTCCAGGTGCTGGGTGATAATTATGATACATACACTGATAAACACATAACAGCACATACAGCCACGCACATAGATTACACTGTTTACGAAGTGTCGTTAAGGCTCGTTGCCCGCAAGGACGTCAACAGCGCTTTCGTGGCGCGTAACGCACAGCCAGAATAAGCAGCTGTTCTAAGCGCGAGTCCCGTTGAAGGTGCAATGCCGCCTTCAGAAACTCTCTCTCTGGTGCGTATCGCCCGCTGTCACCCGAAACATGTTGCAAGCCTAGCAAGCTTTGGTGAGGCAGCAGTAATACGAGCACTTGGTTTTGTCGTGAGGAGGCAGTGACGCTTTGGTTATGTGTATATAGCTGCTTTCCGCAACTGAATTTTATTGCTTTCTACGAAGCCTGCGCGCAAGTGCAATCGCGAATCCGCCGCGGTTCCTCACTTAAGCTTCAGATAGATGCTACGATGTTTGTGTCACCAAGTGAAATGTATAGGGGGTCTATTGCCAACCTGTAAGATTATCAGAAACCCGCACATTAATCTTCAGGTCTTCATAATCTTCAGACAGTGGCAATCGACTCGACCAACGCAATCGCCTATAACGATCGATCATCAATAAATACGTATATGTAAGGAATATGAGAGAAAATGTCAATATAAAGAGAAGCACGTGTATTTATCTGCGCTTTGTTTTCGTCTCACTATGTCCATGTGTCATATGCCCGACTTGTACACAGAATCGTTATGCTCATGGCGCGACTTCGTCACCACAAAATGTTTAGACTGCAGCTGATGAGGGTGGCAACCAATGTACTGCACATCCGTGTGGCTCATCGCTCCTCTCGGAACTACGTTACTCTCTCTGGCACGGTGTCAGGGGCCTAAAGGCGCGACTGCACCGTGCTACGTCGTCGCTAGCCGTCGGCGCCAGCGCGCTATAGTTTGGCCCGTGTGCCAGGGGGGGGGGGGACCGCCGAGATTTATTAAAGGCGGTTAATGGGAAGTGAGCGGGGAAGGACGCCGCGTGGTGGGAGGCGGCATTTTGGCTCTGGGCCTCGATGCATTGTGTGCTTAAGCGCTTGCTCGCGGCTAAGCTGCATGCCGCGAGACATTGTCTCGCCGTTCTGGGACTTGCTTGGCGCTTGTCGGTGAAGCTTGCGTGACAACCGCGGAGCGACGCATAGAAACAATTACGCCCGTTCGACGCATATGGTTAGACGCGTGAACGCTAGGGCACGCATACGGTAACGCGTGCGCTTGCGCGCAAGCGTGTTATAAAACACGTGCGAACGCGCCTTTTGAATAGAAGCCGCCAGCCAAGTTTTGCGGTAGGCTGAGGAAGCCACTACCCACGGGCGCTTCTCTCCATTATACTCTTCGCTTTCTTTCACACGACGACCATAGCTGGCTCGCGTTATTTTTTGTCACGTCTGCGTGGGCACGCGAAGCGTTCGCGCGCTAATTAGCGTGTAGAGACTGTGATTAATGACTCTGGGAACTGACGGCGACACCGGTTGGTTAGTTCGCAGCTGCGACGCCAAAATGAAAGCTTCCGTGCAAGAAAACTGCATGTTGTTATTATGTTGCTGAGTTATTCCCTTCTTTCTATCCTTTCTTTATATTCAAACTGTAGAAACGAATACTGTGGCTGCGCGCAGTATATATACCCAGAAGTAATCGCAGAAGACGGATTTGAAGTTCATGTTGGGGATCGTAAGTTCGTCGTGACGTCTGTGGTTTCGTTTGTATTTCTTGATACGCATGGGCTTTTTATTGCGTGAACACCGGCAGTATTTTAAGGGCATTCACGAAGCTTCCGGCGAGGATCAGAAAGACGGGGGGTGTCAAGCGGAAGTCAAACATCCAGTTTGATACTTTACACTGGGGTAGGGTGAGGGTACACGCAAGGGTAAGATAAGAAAGAATAAGGGGAGAGCGGGGGGCGAGGGATTGGTAAAAATCTCACGCGCGCCCACGCACGCACGCACGCACGCACGCACGCACGCACGCACGCACGCACGCACGCACACACACACACACACACACACACACACACACTCACTCACTCTCGCTTTCGCTCCCTCTTAAACAAAAGAAGTAACGTTTGCCAATACCATGGCCCGGTGTGTTTACATTGTGCCCGCAAGTTGCCGCGTTAACAATAGACCGAGGCCCTATCATCGGGAGGCACATGCTTTAAGCTTTCCTTGAGCAATTTTGTCACTGTACTTAAAATGCGCTCAAGGAACATCACTTGGCAGTAATGCCATGGCATGGAGGAGAAGTCCTTCGCTTACAGTTGCCCACTATAACGCAGATCTTCTTGCACTTCACGTAAATACCCTGGGTTCCT
This sequence comes from Rhipicephalus sanguineus, assembly GCF_013339695.2. NCBI lineage: Eukaryota > Metazoa > Arthropoda > Arachnida > Ixodida > Ixodidae > Rhipicephalus > Rhipicephalus sanguineus. The sequence goes on from NC_051179.1 coordinate 27,230,059, forward strand.
GCCCAGTAACCTTTTTCCTTCTTTTACAAAATTTTAGTTTCTCTTTCTCATTCTCTCGTCGTAAGTCGAATGCAGAATCTACGTTGTGAGTGGATGTTCCGCATCCATCGCAAGTGAAAGCGCCGGACGGCCTCTGAGATGATCCCCGGCTTCCGTACAGAAGAAAGGGAGAGAGAGCGGAAGCTGGGGGGTTGTGCAGCAGGATACGCACTTCCGCGGGCGCAGGGAGGGAGGTTGACACGGCGTGAAGAAGAAGAAGAGCAGCGTGCGACAGAGACACGCGTGACAGCGAGAGAGAAAAGGGAACGTCTTTCAAGCCGAAGGGCGCGCGACTTCTTTTGGGGGCGGACGTCAGGAGCCGAACAAAAGCTTCTCAGGGGAGGACGGGCTCCTCGGCGTCACCTGTGCCGCTGCCGTTGACCCAGATGCGGATCCTCTGAGAGGGGCGACCGCGGCGCAATGCCGACACTTCATGCACTGCTCTCGTAATACGTTGCGCTGGTCGAGTCTCGCAGCCCTTAACAAGAGACGACCCAAGATGAGAGGAGGAAGAGACGGCGGGTAACCGATTGACACCTCGCTTAACCGGTCCGCGTGCCACCGGAAACGGTGCGCGGAAGGGCGACCGCGGCCGGCATCTGAATCGGAGGCGACGCATTGCAGCGTAGTATACAATGCTGAGAGACGTAAAGAAGCGAAGAAGGGAGGGGGGGGGGGTGTTGTCGGGGAACCGCAGACTAGAGACACAGCATCGTTTCTCATATGGGAAGCCTCGATTTGGCACGCTGATGTCGCGTGGACGTTGGCGAGCGTCTGACGCCGCATTCGATATAAAAGCTTCTTGCCAAAGATACGGTTGGCTGTTGTTCTTGACCCCCGACCGGAAGCTTGTGTTTCCTGGTTGGAGCCGTTCGACATCCACGCAGGAGCAGCTCGCCCAAAACGGCCGCAAATTTACATGACATTAGTCGTCGTCATGTAAGTTTACCCGCAGTGACAAAAAAAGAAAGAAAAAACTTAAGAGCCTCTCTTGAAGAGATGGTGACTGGTTGCCATGGGTTAACCGATGCAGGGACACAAAGCTCACAAGTTTTCGTGCAGCTGATCGATTGACCCATGTGATGGCCTTTTATGCAACACGTGACTATCTATCTATCTATCTATCTATCTATCTATCTATCTATCTATCTATCTATCTATCTATCTATCTATCTATCTATCTATCTATCTATCTATCTATCTATCTATCTATCTATCTATCTATCTATCTATCTATCTATCTATCTATCTATCTATCTATCTATCTATCTATCTATCTATCTATCTATCTATCTATCTATCTATCTATCTATCTATCTATCTATCTATCTATCTATCTATCTATCTATCTATCTGATCAGGTATCTTTTCTTTCTTCCTCCCTTCTGTGCGACGGCCGACCTTCCAGTCGGATAAGTTCAATCAAGGACAGCGTGCCTCGCGCGAGCGGCGCCAGCTGGGCTCCTACTGTCTATATGCACGTGTGCTTCTTCTTAGTGTCCTGCATAACGACCGTCTGCGAAGTTTCGACTGGAACTGGATCACGTCGAATGTATGCCCGATTTGATCTGCATTGTCTTCAATTAATGCAACAATTCTCAGCGCAAACATTTCAGGTTTTCCTCGGGATTTCATTACAACGACGAGACTCCGGTGCCCGTGATAGTGGTGGACTGCGGGACGTGTACCGCATGCGTGACGAATTCACTGAAACCGCAGGACCTGTATCCGATATAATGAAAATGCATTTGCTGAGTAATGCGTTGGGCCTGCAATTGGAAAAGAACCAGCATAGCAATGTGTGCGTGCGTCGACTACTGTGCCTAAGAAATACAGAGACAATAAAGGAGTCCTTTAGAAGACGTTTAGAGGCCACTGTCAAAACACACAGATGCGAAACTGAAACTTCGTGCCCACAGTACGATGTGTTCAGTTTATTGGCATCAGTGAGAGAGATAAAGCACGCAGAAATGCTAGCAGCTAAAACCCGAGCTGAAGGTTTGCTTGGCTTATAACCTTTTACGGGCGTATAGGGTACAGGAATAGAAGCAGAAGGTAAACGAAACAAAGGTGAACGCGGGTACCCAGCCTCAATAGATCCAAGGTCTACAATGAAGGCCCGTAGACCTCATAAAATGTAATTAGTGTTAGTATAGACATTTATTTGCTGGGAGTTCATTCGCGGCACGGGCCTATCTGTCCCACACGTATATCTATAGGACGACGGACGTCAGCTCAGAAAACTGTGTTATGCACCCACTATACGAAATGCGCGTTTATGCGAATTATGTCTTTCCAAGATCACATAGCTTTAAAAATGGGCACCCAGAGCCTTGCGTACCCAATCGCCTTGAATTGGCGCCAGTGCGCTCGGTTCAAAGGCAAGCCACGCTTTCGGTTAATATTCAGGCCCTGTACTTAGGAAAATAGCATGTGTGACCAAGAAAACACAAGACCTAGATACCCGGTTAAAAAACGCTTTATTGTGTCGTCATGTTGTAAGGACACCTTATCATATCGTAACAACGTGACGATCGTCGAACAAAAGGCTTCTGAATTGATAAATACTGTAGTACGGCACCGGATGTGCTGTGAAGGGGCCCATTTAAACAACTTAACGCGTTCTGAAAAAGCCGCAAGATGAAGGGCCCGCCGATACGTATTCAGGAGACCTCTTGTTTACCCCCATAATTATAAGAGCGTCCTTCGGGCGCATTTTGATACAGGCGCGTTGAATATTCGCTAGAGATTCCCGCTGTGAGATGTGTATATGCACAGCGGGTTTTATGCAGCCAGGTCGCATGCATTTTCAAGCAAAGATCGTTTTTCACGCGATGTCGTGATCTCCTCCATCTCGCATGTGTCGTATATAAATATATGCGCACGAGCCGCGCGTCGTCTCATCCGGATATTGCGTGGTGCCAAGGCTGCGACCTCCGCTGTAAAAGAAAGATATCGATCAAATGAGAGAAAAAAAAAGAAAATAGAAGAGACTACGTGAAATTTCGTCGATATAATCAAAATTATTCGACTGCTATGCGTTTATAACAGAGAATTCAGGTCGTGTTTCTTTTATCGTATACACCGCGCAGGGAAAGGTGAGGGGAGGGGGGGGGAGCACTGCATTTCAGAGGATTAGGAACGATATGCTTCGAATTTTATTGTATTTCAGTGCGGCATTGAAACGCAGAAGTGACACCATAATGCAGCTGGTAATATGCGTAAATTACGCACTGTACCGTCTCGCGCGATGATTATTTTATGACTGGAGGTTCGGCTTTGAGCCTTCGACACTAGACCGAACTGTTCGGCCTCTTATATGTTCCCACTATTTCGTTTTCGATGCTTCTAATGCCTTATTGCAGTTTGTACGCGGTGATTATTGTCTTTGCGAAGCACTTGCTCTGCCATATCTTACCTGACAAGGAGAATAAGACCGGCAAATGGGAGCACGATGTCGAATGAATGAAACAACTCGAAGCGCGGTAACATTTCGAGCCCTGCATACAACATAAAGTAAGTCAGAAGGCATTGCGGGGGGAAGTCTCATTAGAGGTCTCTGGCGCACACTTAAAAAGTATGCAATGCTCGTCTTGCGCGAGTCTTAAGACACGTAAACATGCAAGCGCGTCACGGGAGCGAGGATGAGAGAGTAGCATCAGTGAGAATGTGAAGCGAAATTATCATTGTTGCAAAATTTCACACCGTAACCGACAGAGGCGCTGCTACGGGGTTGTGTGAACTTTCGCGTGCACCCAGCCCATTTTTGTGGTAGAGTGAGTATTGCCGTGTCAATTACGTTGTACAAACCCTGCGTATGGAGTAGACACGTCGTTGAGGCTTATGGTGCGGAACATCCGTCGTGCCTCATAACCTTCTTTAAAATGACTCCATTCAGCGCGCAGTTAGTTCGGTATACCGTGACGCCATAGCATTAAACAGGAAATATATAATGGGCAGTAGGGGTGAAACAAGATGCGCAGTGGGCGCAATTCGAATGGCTTTCTGCAGGTGCAGAGGACACCGAGGCTTGGTATCCATGTTTCTTGGAGGCACGCGAGCTTTTGAGGGAGTAGTGGGGCAAAGAAGACATTCGTGCTGTTCAGAACTATCTCAGTATCATCGCGGCGTTCCACGTTTTATGACTAAGGATCTTACCTTCTTGTCCAGGTCTTTTAGGCAACCGCTGTCCTATTAAGTCGACTCCAAGAGCACGAGGAGACAGGTGCTGTAGATTCTGTGAGTGCAGTGCCATTCCTACGCTCTTCATTCATTCGTTCGTTCGTCTAATTTCGATGTACCTTATCCCTCAGTAGGGTCGATCTTGTTTCTATATTCCCTTCATAAGAACCAATTCTTTCGCACACCTTCCCAAGTACAGGGTAGCGAACCGGAGACTTCGTCTGGTTAACCTCTCTGCCTTTCCTTTATGTATATCTCTTTCTTTAAATGACGTCACTCCTTGCGCTTTAGCCAAGAGTGACGTGGAGTCGCAGGAAGGTAATTATCATTTTAAATTTCCCACCGATTCCACAGTTCACATTATTTGCGTTTCTCGGAAATTGGAATTCAGATGGATTATAAAGAGTTACCTTGTCTCGGTGACCGCTCTGTATTCTCAGAACAGAAAAAAAAAGAAGCCACGAGAGAGAGAAAGACGTGGTTTCCCATTCCCTCCTTTTAGTCTCGAACACGTCCCCGAACCTGAACCGTGCACCGCCGCACCCACGGCGACCACCCACCGGGGTCCGGAACATTCGTCTTCATGCACTGCCAACCGTTTTTTTCTTCGCGACAGAGCTGCTGCGGGTCGACCTGGATACATGGCACCAGGGGGGCGCCTTGTCCACTTCTCGGTGTCATTCGAACGAGGCTAATCGCTTCGTCAAAAGGCACTACACCCGAGCAACAGAAGCAGCCAGGGTCGCGCCACTACAACCCACGCCTCTGTGCGGCGCGCGCATAACTTTACGTCGAAAATCCTTTCGCTGCAACTGCTCCCACGTTTATTCCAGCTCTCCCTCTTGCCAATACCTCCCCACTCTGAGTAGTTGTGTGCAGCAACGCAGCGGCCAAACTGCTGTCGACTATATAGTGCGTTATTGAAGAGAGAACGCGTTTAAGTGAGTCGTGTCTCGTACGTGAATCTTCTATGCGAACTACTTCTAAATCGCTGGTCTATTGTCGCCTCATAAACATGCAAATCCGGTCGTTTCTTTCTATTTCGTCGTGCAGTGCCGTACCTCGAATGACTCAGACTGAAAGGGCGCAAAAGTAAGGATCATTTCTTGACTGGATGGAAACTATACGTGAACGCCTTTGCTGGTACAGCATGGAATTACATGGTGCTACAAAACACGCTGTATCGTTTCGATTCGTTGTCGTGTCTGGTCGAGAGACAAGGCGCGTTTCGAATTGCCTCGCAGAGGCTGCAATGGCGGTCCGCTGCAGTATACGAGTCACTGAACAATGACACTACGAGATCCCGGCGAAAGGTCGGGCAGGCTTCGAGTCTGGGCGGCTCCATTGTCAATCGCTTACGGTGATCTTATAATCCCAGCGCGGTGTCGCTTACAACTCTGTCTGGAACCAGCTTTACATGCGATCACTGCATGGACGTCAGAGACAGAATCCAAGACACGGGAGTGCCTTGGTTTTGGTCTCACGATGCCCCGTCGCGGCTTAGTCATCATAACATAAAACGGGGTAAGTACAGAGGTGAACACACTTATCTAGAACACTGGAAGGGCGCGCTCCGGACTGCACTGACGACGTTTGCCGATTGCACCTGGTTTGAAAGAGCCCAAATTATAGCATGCTTGGCCGCTAAGCATGAATGCTCAAGTTTGGGTTATCTGAAACTACTTGTCCTTGGTATACACGGCGTTGCAGAATGCTGGAACGTGCCGGAGCGTGCCGTTCCAGCATTCTATACGAGTGTGTTGACTTCTGTACGTTGGTTTTCTGCTTCCCCTTTGCTTAACACGCAGTGCTTTGAATATATATATATTCATAGGCAATGCACTGTCGAAAAGCGTGATCTCGTCTTTTCGGTAATATATTTCCAGCGCATGGGTTGATCTCTAACCGCGACAAATCAGAGCACCCCTCATACGTCGCACGCAACTCGGGAGTGGTAGAGTCATCCCTTAAGCCTACGCTGAAACCTACAGGAGTGCTACATGACACAAGCAGATCCTGCAATGGTGTCCGGATCATTCCGTCCACTTCTCATTTCGTCAGCCCGCGTATAGCTTCTCGTTTTCGAACTTGCATCACGAACTCCAGCTCATCTATCGGTATTCCTTCCTTTTCAATATGGCGGCGCTATCAAACTGCAACTAAAGTGACTTGTTACGTGTTTCGGTCTTTCCTTAGTGTCTCTTTCCCAACACAGCTGCTAAGACAACGCAACGTTTAGTGATACCGCCGGTTGTAAAAACAGCAAACACCGAGTCGACTGTTACGCCTGTCCTGTGTACAGGGCCTTCGTCTTGCACGGCGTCGCACAGCGCGTGCAAGACAACGTCTATACGCACTCGGGCTGCACCCGCAACACACAGTGTATCGCAGAGAACGTGTTTGCAAGGCGACGGCAACAGCACGTCACCCGCAATCAGACCAGCATGACGTACGGGAGAAATGGATTGCCTCCGCGCGCCTCTGCATCTATGTACCATCGCAGCACAAGCTCGTTTCTCCCTCGTTCTCGCGTTTCTTTCTTCTCTTTATTTTTATTTATTCCCCGCTGCTGTTGCTCGTTCCGGAGCCACCGGTGTTTCGCCGCGTCGTAGGAAACGATTTTTCGGGTCAGCCCAGGCCGCGCAGCGCGGGACACACAACACACGCGCACATGTAACCTCCTCCTTCCCTCTTCTCCTCCTCATGGACGATTGTTCTGTTCACGTGTGTACGCGTTGTATACGGCGAAGCTAAAGGGACGAATAGACAGAGGGTGGGAGGGAGCGAGTACATGTGTTTGCATAGGGGCTAGGAGGAAGAGAGCGCGATCTCGCGCATCATTGCGAAACTATAGAGCACAGCAGAACTCTCTAATAAAACAGGGAAACAGGAAACGAACAGACGGAAAATAACATGAAATGTCACTCGAAGGTCAAGCGATAGGGAATCCAAACAAGTTCAGGGTAAAATAGAGGCTTGAAGGGATGAAAATCCTTGAACTTGGAGTGTCGGTGTGGACAGGTGTGGACAACACTTCTCTCCTATGTCCGTGTTTGCACCCCTACCGTCTTTTATCACGAAGCCCTGCCAACTAGCTCAGCTATTTCTCATATTATGAAGACCAGTGTGATGCCGTTATACCTCTTGCAGATGTTGCAAATATTTATTTATCGAAGTGTGTTACAAAACTGCTAACAGCTGTCGACGTTAATCATTTCTTCACACCGATCTCGTTACGGTCATGTTCGCTGGTCCCATTATAGAGAGAGAGAGAGAGAGAAAGAGAGGGGGAAGGGGGTCTACCCCTCGCAAGCAGGGAGCCGGCGCCCTTGGCCGGCGCCCCGGAGTCGGCCTTGCCGTAGTCGGCCGCTCGATCGGCGTGTCCAGCGGCGGAAGCCGACCTTGGCCGTCCCCCTACGCGCTGCCGACGCCGTGTACGTCCTTGCGCCCACGTCACACACGCACGCACGTTAAAACCACAACAGCTGGGCGCACCTCGCTTCCTCCCTTTCTTTTTATCATAGCTTTTCTCTTCTTCTTTTCTTTATGCACGTTTGTTTTGTGTAACTCGACTTCGTTTTTCTAATATATTTCTTTCTTTATATCTTTCTCTCTTTTTCTTTTTCCGCTGCGCCTCCCACCTCGTCATCTGCTTGCTGGGAGGCGCGACCAATTAGTGTGGGACGTCGCCTCGGCTCGCTTTAATCAGATCGCCGATGATGACGTTTTATACGAAGAAGAAAAGAAAACTTTCCGGAGAGCAATGAAGTTGAAGGGAGGGGGGGGGGGGTGATTGCCTCCAATTAAGAGCTACCGAGGCGTTGCGCGACGCGACAAATTACAGCGTCACAATGGCAGCACGTTGTCTTAACGCCCACGATAAAGTATGAGTCGTCAGAGACTCTGTAGATGAATCTAGCTTCCGCCACTATATATACATTACTAAAATCCTTTGCCGTTCTAGGATAGTCTTTTTGGCCTGCGAATTAACAAAGCTGTTAGTTGTCTGCGCGTTTGCCATGTGGCGGTCGCCTTCACCTATGATATATATGTCCAGAATCAGGATAAGAATAAGATGATTCCTATGAATGCCAGCCCTGATCGAAAAGTGCCCAGGCATGTGCTGCAATCGAAAACATCTGGACCTTAGTCGTGTCCGGCTAAACAGATATGTACTTTGACACCATTACCGGATCTTCTTATAGATAGTAAAATAAGTAATTTCATTTTATGAGTAAGTTTTGTTAACTCTGCGAGAATTTTGTGTTTGATACGGCAACCACTTGAAGACATCGAATTCAGGTTTCACATGCACATTAAAGCGTGTGCGTATTAGTCAGTTCTCATGGCTTGGTTTGTTTGTCTTTTCTTACTTATATTGTTTGACTTAGCGTGTTGCTCGTTCGGGCAGTGTCCATACGTTTTTTAGGGGCAAATGAGCAGTTGAGACTTCTTAACTGCGTATTGGGATTGCCTGGTTCTAATGCAGCTTACACATTCCCACATGTGTGCGATTAATAGAACAGCAAGGACCCTATAAAATAAGCGTTAATTAAGGCTAGAAATATAACTTCTAAACTATTTCAAGCCGCCCAAGACTGCTTGGAATGTAGTTTTGCAGCTTCAGACTACAGCAGGTCGAGCACTGCGTTGCGGAGTAGCAGCTGCAGAGGGTGCGTCACCGAGTAACGCCTCGACCCATTGCACTCGATTAAAGATCGTCTCGGGAATAATAAAAGAAAAAAGGAACAGAAAAAGACTACCACCACCGAAGGAAGCACTCAGCGGGGGGATGTGAAAGGGGCGCGAATCCTTTAATGGATGTGCTTTGGCACGCATTCGCGTTCAACTTCTCATCGGCCGGGCATCCCTCTTGGCGAGCAGCCATCGACACGCCGGCTGACTGCGCTGTCTTCGCTGTTTCGATTGAGAACCAGACGCGGACTCCCCCCAACCACCACCACCAATGAACCGGTTCTGTGTGACCGACTGACTTCGCTACAGGATGTGCGGGCCAAACCATTTCTAACTATTGGCCTGCGCATAGGGGGCATCTGGTGACGTTTTTCATTGTGACGTCACGTGAGACGTAATTACGCCATTTCTTTAGTGCTGTCGAAGCTAAGGGAAGGCTGAGATTATGCGACACGTGTTCTTGTTTCGATTAGTACCCGTCGGATAAGAACGTGCGACTTGTAAGGGAGATTCGCTGTAGCCGTTTATTTTAAAATCTGTCTCTCTCTAAGCCTACGCGATATGTGCAGCATTTTTCTTTTTTCTTTCTTTCTATATGTTGGTCATAGCTTTTGTCTCATGTGATAAACTTATTGCATCAGAACACCGCGTCAATTCATTCATAGTGTAACTCAATGTTTAATGGAGGGTAGCCCACATACATGTGGCGCGTATTTCTGATATGGTAGTTGATTAATGATTTATTGAGTTGACTGCTGTATGTGGGAGAAGAAAAGTTTATTTCATAAAAAATAGCTTTGAGGCTACAGCACACAATGACATATGTTGTAAACAGCGCACGTACAGCCAGAATCAGAATTGATCAATGCTTTATACAAACACAGTAATCTAATTCTTACAACAGAACATACATTATTAACAGCATAAACAAACAAGCAAGCTTGCTCCACGGACCACCACAGAGCGCTTCCCCGCTCTGTGGCGTCTGCGGTGATATCGGCGACATCGAACATGCCATTTGGCTGTGCCCACAGTTCGACACGGAAAGAGAAGCCATGGCCCGCAGCGTGCAAAAGGATGGCCTCAGGCATCAGACATTTGAAGACGTCGTTTTTCCTGGGGGGCCGCGGCAATCAGGAGGAAAGTACCGCGACTGCTGCTTGCGTTCTTGCGAGACACAGGACTGCTCAAAACCTGGTGACGACCCCTCCGTGGTGGACCAGTGGTTATGGTGCTTGACTGCTGACCAGAAGGGTCGCGGGTTCGAATCTCGGCCTCGGCGACCGCATATCGAAGATGCTATAGAGGCCCGTGCACTTAGATTTAGGTGCACGTTAAAGAAAGTCTAGTGGTCGAAATTTCCGGAGCCCTCCACTACAGCGTCCCTCATAATCATGTCGTGGTTCTGGGACGTAAACTGGCAACAATTATTATTATACAGAACCTGGTGACACACCCTATACCATCAACACATGAGAGGCTCAGGCAGGCACAATTGCCGGCTATGTATGCTAACCCCGCCTGCTGCAACGCCACCACCACCGCCATCAAAACATGCACGACTGTCTACCTTTACAGTCTTGTGATCGTTGGCATGCAGCCCGTACTCGGTTCAGCCCCAACCCGCTTACCGAAACGCGCGTAGTTATTCCTCGTAGGACCATTGTTTCCTGCGGTATTACTATCGCGTATAGTAGAGTTTTGTTTGCACACCAGATATTCAGCCGGCATGTAGGGAAAGCTTGTTTGGGCCAGAGAATGGTTTGTGTGGGTTCGCCTGTATGTGCATATAGAAAGTATAAGAGCGTGAGGTTTGCCGTGCGTCGTGGTCGTGGAAGAATGCCGTCACGCGTCGAGTCGGGAAGGACGGCGCCGACACGAGCGGCACGCGCCGCTGCACCTTCACGACTCACCTGTCTACGCGCTCCCCCACTGGGATGTGTAGGGGGGGGGGGGGGGGGGTCCTGTGCTCGGGGGAAAGCCGTGCCGCTTGGTATACAGCAGCTGCCGCTTCCGCATACTATAGTATATACACAGTGAGAGGGGCTCATTTATAACGAGTATATGAATGAAATGCGTGACGCTTTCGAAACAGAACAGTAGGGCTCCGCCCCCCGATTCACGCACGTATACACACGCAGTGACTGTGGTTTGAGCGCTTGAACGTGAACTCATCTTACGCATGACACCACGCAGTGCAACTACTCCTTCTACCCGTAGCAACTGTGTTACGCAGTGAATCACGTACTGTACGTTTACCTCTGAGTGCTGCTTAGTTTCTGATTTATATAGTAGTAGTAGTAGTAGTAGTAGTAGTAGTAGTAGTAGTAGTAGTAGTAGTAGTAGTAGTAGTAGTAGCAGCAGCAGCAGCAGCAGCAGCAGCAGCAGCAGTAGTAGTAGTAGTAGTAGTAGTAGTAGTAGTAGTAGTAGTAGTAGTAGTAGTAGTAGTATCACGGCTGCTATCCAGTGGCTGTGGTAGTGGAACTGCTGCTGCTGCTGCTACTACTACTACTACTACTACTACTACTACTACTACTACTACTACTACTACTACTACTACTACTACTACTACCAGAAAGTAGTAGTAGTAGTAGTAGTAGTAGTAGTAGTAGTAGTAGTAGGGTCCTGTGCTCGGGGGAAAGCCGTGCCGCTTGGTATACAGCAGCTGCCGCTTCCGCATACTATAGTATATACACAGTGAGAGGGGCTCATTTATAACGAGTATATGAATGAAATGCGTGACGCTTTCGAAACAGAACAGTAGGGCTCCGCCCCCCGATTCACGCACGTATACACACGCAGTGACTGTGGTTTGAGCGCTTGAACGTGAACTCATCTTACGCATGACACCACGCAGTGCAACTACTCCTTCTACCCGTAGCAACTGTGTTACGCAGTGAATCACGTACTGTACGTTTACCTCTGAGTGCTGCTTAGTTTCTGATTTATATAGTAGTAGTAGTAGTAGTAGTAGTAGTAGTAGTAGTAGTAGTAGTAGTAGTAGTAGTAGCAGTAGTAGTAGTAGCAGCAGCAGCAGCAGCAGCAGCAGTAGTAGTAGTAGTAGTAGTAGTAGTAGTAGTAGTAGTAGTAGTAGTAGTAGTAGTAGTAGTAGTAGTAGTAGTAGTAGTAGTAGTAGTAGTAGTAGTATCACGGCTGCTATCCAGTGGCTGTGGTAGTGGAACTGCTGCTGCTGCTGCTACTACTACTACTACTACTACTACTACTACTACTACTACTACTACTACTACTACTACTACTACTACTACTACTACTACTACTACTACTACCAGAAAGTAGTAGACACATACATCAGATAGCGAATTTCCACGCTTTACTTTTTATATGAATGAATGAATGAATGAATGAATGTGTCACAACTGACCCCGCGTCTTTGTTTATGTTACTTTTTCCACCACATCTCTTCGTACGTACTTCAATGGCGCGAATATAAGAACCAGCAATGCAATAGCCGAAACGCGTGCTACCCGCCCGCGTACGAATTACACACGCGCACGCTTCTGCAAGACGTGATCCTAAACAAACAACCGCTTACTCCTAAGCAAATTGAATAAAGGTTCTACAGCCACGAACCTCGTTGAAGTCGTGATGGGGCTTTGCAAACACACATAGCTACTTCACCTGCCTGTGCATTCCCAACGCCAGCTACAGCTTCCACCGATTGTATTAATATTAATTAACGACGTATAGCTTCACACGCGGTACCTCGCGTGCATCAAAGCGCAACAATCGATCGGCTCGATCGGACTCGTCTCTCATTAGCATACAAGCGCAGTGGGAAACAACGCTGAGGGCGTGCCAACGCCGGACACCTCACGTCGACCAATTCGCTTCCCAATCAGTCGACCCTCGGAGAAGGCTAATTCAGGCCTTCTTTTTCTCAAAGGAGGTCTCGGTCAGCAAAGGCACGGGTCTCGTGTGAATGCATACACAGGGTGTGCGCGTCTCTCGTGCGCTTTGTGACCGAGACCCCCTTCGGCGAAATAGGGAAGTGCTACGTAGACGCTCATACGGCATACAGGCGCCTGGGCAAACATACGCGATACGCCTCGTACGCAGCGCAGATACCCACCCCGCGCGGATGTGCATAACCTAACCTAAGCAGCGTGTACGAGTCAGCAAAACTCACGAGTCGCACGAATGTGTGTATATACTGTACGCAGGGTGTTTGTACGCGTCTGTCGTGCGCGTTGTGACCGAGACCTCCTTCGAGAATGGGAATCCATGTATACTTGTCGGCGCATGCGCACACGCGTGTATCTGTGACACGTGCTGTGCGCAGTTGACCGACAGGGTCTATACCTTAACCTAACCTAAACAGCGTGCCCACGTAACTACAATGTATACGAGCGGCAGTGCTTATGTAGTACATCGAAGGGACACGCCACTTTTCCGTGTTTGGCCGGCAGACTTCTCTCACTTGCATTGTTCAAGCCATCGCGCTGCTTTTCTTGCGTTCACAGGAACCCGTATACGTATTCAACGTAGCGAATGACCTCCAGTGTTCCACGATGTGAATTACAATCTCCCGCTATTCAACCCGTTATAAAAACTGCCGCGCAAGCACACTCGAGCCAATGATGTCAAACACTTACAAAAACAAATGTAGACAATTCAACAATTAAATTGAAATATAATGTTGCTGTTATAAGAACATATAGCTAACAGTTCGCCAACAAAATCCAACACTAAACAGGTTAGCCAACATAACACAGTGCTGGTATAGTACGCGAGTGAACACGATAGTTCAATTCGCGCACATGTTTTGTATACCACACATGTCCAAAGGGGTGGAGGGGGCGGAGGGGGGGAGTACAGCTTTGCCTGTGTACGCACCTTATTCGTAAATACGCAGGAACTGGCATACTCGCGTATTCGTGAAGGTCGCGGCCGACTTCTATACTCTTCATGGGGGCGGCGAATGAGCGTCCCGAAAGCGGTAAATCGCGCGCGCACTCCGCACAACATGCGGGTACCTGGAAGTATAAGCAAGCACCGTGACTTCCGAGTTGTACACGCTTCGAGTAGGGAAGGAAGGAAGGAAGACAGGTATGATGGGGTTTGTTTGTAGCAGACGACGTAGTGCGCACGTCTGTTCGTATACGACAGACGCACGCCAACAGAAGTCGTGCGTCTGTTCGGCCGCTGGAGGGCGGCACTACACGCGTGTGCATGCATGTGTTGCATACGTGTACTACACGTTAACGGCGGCCTTGGCACGCGGGAAGGACGCGAACTCGCACCGTCCAGAGAAAGCCTCTTCTTTATTTTGTTCGTTATAACGCTAATTACGGGCTAATTATGCATACGGCGCGCGCGTTGTACTTCGGGAAAAGGTAGACGTGATTTATTTCTGCGGCCTTCTCTTCCTGTAGCAATGGTTCGTGCATGCGCGGGCGCACCGTAGCTAAGTGAGTGAGATTGATTGTTGGTTAGGTCAGTGTCGATTGTTAGTTCAGTGGAACAAATTCACCCGCAAGGCTCGGTTGTGGTGTCCTCTTCAGATAGGAGAATCAAAAATGAAGTCGCATCTGCGCAACAAGCTAAAGATGATTATGTGCCAATTTTGGAAGGTGTATGCTACTGCTTGAGCAACCCATGAGACTAGCTTGCTTTTATTCCTTAAAACTTAAGGTTCTCAGGCATATCTGTCTACTATTTAACTCACTCTCAGTTTTGTTCTTTCTACTCAACCTGTTCACACCATTTTCATATCTACTTTCGATACTTTGTACCCTAAACCTACGTTTCTCAACACGTAATTTCGGTACGCTGTAGCGTTCTAATTCTCCACCCCTTTCTATTTTCTATGACCGCACTGTCATACACACACTGATTATGTAAACAGGCAATTTAATATTATGCAATTTTAAATTACCTCTTTCAATAAACAGTGCCCCTGACAGTGCGGTTTGCACGTGCCTCCTCTGCTTTCCTTGGTATAAGTTGCTTGCTTGATATGTTTCTACAGACTGTTTGGTCGTTTATTTTCGCCTTTAGGTCATTAGTACGGCTCTTCGAAGCTTAAAGGAGCAAGCGGTTTTCACCTTCTGACAACTAAATGCGTGTAATGTGTGTAATGTTTCACCTTTTCACACCTAAATACGCCTAAATGTGTGTCCACAAAAAGTTTCACCTTGTTTTTACATCACCGTCCTGATGTCCTATTCAAGTTAACGAAGCTGTTGCTTTTCCGTTTAACTTTGTGCAACTATATCTTTGCATTCTATATGTGTGTTTAACGAGGTTTAAACTATTATTGTTACTATGACTGTATTTAACGTGTGGCTACCTTTAGTCCTGTTTGCGTGCCGGCTTGCCGAAAATTTGCAGTCGGGGCTTGCTGCACGATCACGAGTCATCACATGAGCGTGAGATGAAATCGGAAACTATGTGACATGCCTCTGATGGTAAAACGTGCTCGTCTTTTGCTCTTGCAGTGCCCCGAGCAGCCATGACGGGCCTTGTCCTGGTGTTGGCACTCGCCACATTGGTAAGTCACCTATCTATACCATACTTCGATAACAACGTGTTGTGCGTAAGAATCTTGGATTCGTAGGTAGGCGTGGTATACATCTTGGCTATGCCGTATTTCGGTAGCTAAAGTACAATTAGTAGAATTTGTTACGTTAACGTAATGCGCCGTTGTCAAAGCTGTATGGTGCCGGCGTATAAGCTAATTAACAGTTAAATCTACAATACAAATGAGAACAGTTCATAACTAGTTGACTCCGTAGGATTATGCCACTGGTTACGGTTCTCGTCAGTGTCAGTGTGAGGAACTGAAGATGAGTGCGGCCCAGTAGTGATGAAGCTACATGAAATAATTCGTGCGAAAATGTTTGTAGAGTATAGTTATATGAAAAAAAAAATTGGGATTAAGCGTCCCATCTTACATGCTGTTAGTATGGCCATCCGGTCGACCACAGACAGCTGCTATACAGATGTAAAAATTTGTGAATTAGGCGTCCGATACACGCCAGTTTCAGGCCCTTTCACGCACGAAACTTCGATAATGTACACTTAGTCTACTACCCTCGACATTATTGTAGCTAACCTGAACATTATTCAAGGTAATATCTCGTTTGCATAATGCTCATGTACACCACAACGACCGTTTACAAGGGCAAGCGTGCAAGAAATATCCGATTCATCGACGGAACCATGACTTGGGCGAAATGTGTTTTCAAGTTGGTCCCAAAGAAACGTTCTACCGGGACTCATGCAAGAAAGCCACGTTATTGACCAACTGATCGCGTTTGCGTGCTCTTTGTCACGTCATAATAGAAGTCGTGCCCTATAGTGACGCCACAGTTGGGATAGGGATGGCGCTGTCTAATTTTCTCAGACACATAATTACGTACAGACGTACGCAGCTGTAGACCTCAAGAAGTGAAAGATGGGGCAACCACCCACTTTACAAAGTATACAGCTCAGCTGACAAACTGCAGAACAAAAACAACAACAACAAAAAACACGCACGGATGCTGTGGGTTGGAACAACGCGGGCGGCGCGTTGTCAATTCTTTTCGCTCATCCTTTTTCTTTTTCTTTTTTTTTTTTTGCTCTTCATTACGGATATGAACAATGAACGAGCGAACTCACAAAATGGATGTTCGTGGCCCATCCTTGGCAATTAAGCACTCCTTGGTTCCCTCTGTGCACTGGGCCTCCCCATTCTTCGATAGTTTTATATAGAAATGAAATATAGAAATACAGTTCTGCGTATATTTCTATAGAGACTACACGCCACTCAATCACAAAAACGAAGCGTTTGGGCGTGTTCGTCACGCTCCCAAACTCGGACACCAGAGATGCGATTATCTCCTCGGCCTTCTATGTGACCGGAAAATGAAAAAAAAAGAAAAAGAAAATGAAGTTATGCGTAGCCGCTATACATAAACGGTGGAGCCGACTGACCGACCAACGCAAGAACCACACCTGTTTTTCTGCACCTGTCATAAATGCGAGCGTCAGAAACGAGCTTCGTTCTTCTCTCAAAGGGACACTAAAGTGCAGCAGTGAATCAGTTTAGACTGATAAATTATACTCTGATAACTGTATTACCGTTAATTTCACCATCGTAGGTTTACTAATAGAGGAAGAAACCAAGGTCAAAGTTTCATCTTCAAATTTCGCGCCGAAATCTCCGTACTTGACGTCACGGACGTCAAAGTGCTTTTTTTTTTCGCATTTTGGCGACATCGGCTCCACGAAATTCCCTGAAACTTGGTACGTCAACTCCCTGGGCCCTTTAGAGGACAATGTACTTAATTTTTACCGATTGTAAACTACGTAGGCCCAAGTGGACGCCGTCAAAATCTATGACGTCACGGTGATTGGTCCGGGAATTTCAACTCGCTTTTTTTTTTTTTCCTGTTCTCGCTTACCAAGCGTCTTTTCGGGAAGCGTGGTGACTTTGGTGGGGTGAAAGAGTAACTTACAAGTGCAAGAAAAATCTTTTTTCGTTTTTTCTCCTTAGTGTCCCTTCAATTCACGCACAGCTAGCTCTCGTATCAACGCCCCCCCCCCCTCCCCCCTCCCCCCCAAACAACGCTTTTACCCTCTCCCTCAACCCACATTGTCTTTCCATCAAAATTCTTTCCTCCTCCTCCTCCTCATGTCAAGAGACAGACTCGCCTGGTCCATTCCTATCCACGGCTTCAACCGCGTACCGTTCTCTTCTGACAGCGATTTCATTTCTGTTTCCCGACTTTTCTTGTGTATGTCTTTCGCAACCTCACCTGCCGGGTCATCGCTAATCGAAAACTCGTTTCTTGCCATGGGCGCCGCTGCCGCTTGGCTCTATATATATTTACGGCCACTGCAGCAGCAGCAACAGCGGCAGAGGGTATATAACAGCGTTTCGGAATCGTGTTTCCTTTAGCGCAGGCGCCGTTTCTTTCGAAACGGGGTGCGCACAAACAGTGCTCTCACCCGGCCACCCTTCTGAGGATGTTCGCCAACAGGAATGCAATTAGAAACCCAAGTCAGGCCCCCTTCCCTCGGAACTTCGCCGACACGACTCCGTTTCGTAAGCCAGCCAGTCAAGCGCGTTTTGATCGCCGGCCTTTTAAGTTCGATGCCTTCCACACATAAGTCTCGCGCTTGACCGAGCTGTTGCTCAAAGGCAGTATTGCTGAAGCGTTTCTTATTACGTCTGATGCAGCCGTGTGGCTTTGGCTAAGGGGTTTTACGTGTCAAAATCCCGATGTGATTATGAGAGACGCCGTAGGGGAGGTCTCGGGAAATTTTGACCATTCGGGGTTCTTTAACGTCCACCTAAATCTAAGTATACACGGACCTCTAGCATTTCAGCTCCACCGAAATGCGGCTGCCGCGGCCAGGATTCGATCCCGCCACCTCCGCGGGTCTGCATACGAGCACCATATCCACTAGACCACCGCGGCGGGGGAATCATGCCATAGTGCAGCGCTCTGCATCAATGCCTACCACGTGGGGTTCTTTAACGTCCACTTATAAATATAACTACACGGGTGTCATTGAGCTTCGTCCCCATCGAAATCTGGTCAACGCGGCCGGGAATCGAACCCGCGTCATGGTGTTCTTTTTAGGAAACCCCACTTTTACGACGATATAAATAAATTTCAGGTCTCTGCGGTGTTTCTCCGCGCTCAACGCTTTTCAATTCTGATTATGAGACGGCATCAACCAACTAAGCACGCAGGTGCACAAGAACAGGGCATGTTCATGCTGCGGTTTATGCCTGGTTTGATCCGTCCAAAAAATGGCCACGTCTGCCATTTAGGCTGCCTCGAACCGGATGTGTGGTGTATTCCGACAATCACCGCGCTCCTTAAAACAGAACGTGTCTATCGGTTCAACTGTCTTCAGCTCTCCAGCGTTAATGAATTTGGCGTCGTACACAGCTCTAAACTATAATCGACAACCTGTACGCTTCTTGTTGTTTCACAGTTGCAAGGTCTATACGCTGTCGGCAAGTCATTTGTTCAGCGCCAAGTGCACGCGGTTATTCTCACACGTATTTATGCCGCATGCCGACGCCGTTATGTATAACTCCACCAGCTATAAGACAAAAGAGCCTCCCCTGCAAAGTTCCATAGACACCCTGCACCGGCGCGCCCGCTCTCGAACGCAACAAAACAAAGCGTCGATAACTATCGATCTTATAGGAGCGACCTTGGAATAATCGATAACGTGCTGAACGACGCTCTCCCACCGGTTTTAAAATCGCCAGTAAAGCCCTGCAAGTCGGCACGGTCAATTGCTATCGTTTCTGCATGCTCTGCAGACTCACGACTGCGTGAAAATGAACGTGGCGGCTGCGGCCGTCAGACACTGTGCGTTTTTCTTTCTTTTTTTTTTCTTTTTTTTTTATAAGGCTCTCGAGCGCTTTGTGAATTATAATATGCCAGCCTCTCCGTTCAGTCGTACGTACATATATCGGCGCTATGTGCGCAAAACGCGTGCTGAAAATCGAGGTTACGTTCACACGCATTCATTTTTAATGGCAGCAGCTCGCGGGCAAGCAACCAACGTGAAAGGAACTGCTAGACCACCTCATCTCACGAGAGGTGGGTATACGTAATTACGGGGTTTCCATGCAACATGCGGGCGGAGATAAAACATTTTTCTTGAGAGAGAACGCGTGATTGGGGGCCGTATATCATAGAACAAAAGTAACGATAAGATAGAAATTACCCATGATCCTTTTTTTTTTTCGAAGCCCTTTTTGCGAAGTGAGTGATGCGATGCGGTCGGCGCGATCCACTGAAGGTTAAAGATACACGGGCGAATCCTAAATCAAGTCCGCGCTAATCTCGCAAATCCTTAGCGTCCGATGTGCTTGATGGAGGCGTGACTAAGAGGTAAGGTCGTATTATGCGGGAAATTTATCACGCAATTTAAAACTAAACGCGTTGGCATTTTGCGTCTCTTTTTTTATCATTCCTTCCTTTTTTATATACGGCGTGCCCGGTGATGGCGGGAGAGTGTGACGCATAAATAATTATTGCGACACTGATATAGATTTATGTAATTTCTTAATCGCGAGCCGTTCTTGAGATTCAAGGCTGAGCTACTTTCCCGAGTTTTCTAATATGTGTAAATGAAACGTTAGAAGCCGGGACGATAATCAGTGAATAAGATGACCGTAAAGTCAATCCACTCGATACAGTATCGAGAATCAGGTGCAATAGAACGTGCGGCTGAGTAACCGATTAAGCGATTATCTTTCCGGCTCACCGATGAATGAGCTGAACTGCGGCATACTTTCTTCATTCGTAGCAGTCGATCTGTTTAAATTGCGCGAGTGATAGGAGTCTGACGCGTCTGTCGTATCACTCTATACCTGCAAGGAAACCGTCGTAGAAACTTAGCAATGTGAGGTGTTGTTTTGCTAACTCTGTGTCGCGGGTTCGATTCCCGGACACGGCGGCCGCATCGGACGATATGCAATAACAGCCTTGTGTTTACATTTAGGTAGTACACGCTGTTATAACACAATGAGTGTGCCGGACTATTTCCTGCATGTCACAGCTCTATCACAGTCCATCAAATAGATGCGTCTATCGTTTGGTAAATGTCACGCGTAGTCTATAAGTCTATATGAACACTGAACGCAAGGATTTGACCCCTCCCTCTAATGAGTTCAGTTATAATCAGTCATTACACGCGTGTTAATCAGCGTCGGCGTGTGCTCGGACGACCCCGCCACAAGGAAGGCGAGGCCGCGTGAAGAGATTGTCCGGTGGGCGTGTATACACTGCGCTGTGTTCGTACAGGGCGTAACGAGTGGCAAGAATTTCAAATGACTTCCGTGCTGGCTGTGTAGTATAGCCGGCTGTGCGCGCAAGCGTTTATCTCGAATACACTGACAATACATAGACAGTCGCCGAAAACGTCGTTATACACAATCGCGCGATAAAGATCGCGCCTCCGAACTGGTTTCGCTCGTCAATGCAAGTCTTATCAGTAAGTACAGTTGCGCTTAGTGTACGCTGCGTCATTTATCTAGCCGACGTCAACGTTCGGCGATCCCGCTCGTAAATTATTCAGTGGTGAAGGTGACGAAAGTGTCTGCAGATAGTGCCGCTCTTCAAAGGGGCTTCCGTATAACGTCGCATTCGTTCAATCGTAGACTGCAACTGTACAATTTGTAGATTGCAATCTTCGTATAGACAAGAGTCTACGAAGACTAAAACCTTCTCTCTAGTTTTTCTCGCTAAGAATGCAAACAGTATGTACGTTCGCTCAGTCTTCTTCGCGCCAAACTTGAGGTCTTGGTTCTTATTGGTAGTTAACCAGCCCTCTTGTAATTGAAATGACCCGTTACTTAATTAAGATGCAAATATGGGACCAGGAAACGGTTTGGTATAGTCTTAATTCGGACGCACACGGATTCAACCAGGGTTGGTCTGATGCGGACATGTCTAAATATGCCCACGCCCACAAAATATGTTTCAGACGCGATTCCTGCATTGTATTCATTCTCGACGTCACTCTTGGCCCTTCCCCCACCATGCCTCCCCTTCACCAGGGTAGCGTGCAGCACAAGACCCCTCTCCCACGATGCTCATGCCCAGCCACTGTTTGCTTCTTGGCGAATGGTGTACCTAAAATCTCGCCGCTTTTAGCTTTCGTTGGAGAAAGTGACGCTCGCGAGAGCTCCGCTGCCGCAGCGGCCCAGCTCCGAATGAAACAAGCCACCCACTATTCCCCACGCAGTCTTTAAATCGTCTTCTCGGCGGCTTCCACAACTAATCACGCTTTCAGCAACAGGAAAGAGCTTGGTACATTAGCCCTTACCATTCGAAGAGTTCTTCATGGTGTGGTGTGTGTGTGTGTGTGTGTGTGTGTGTGGCTGGAACATGGCGGCGTGGTGGCGGCTCACACAAAGCCGGCAACAACGAGCCTTCTTAATCGACTAGCGCGCCGCCGAGATTGCAATCTTGCGCCTATTTCAGCCACGGGAGATTAAGAAAAGACGAAACGGAATAACCGAGAAGGAAGTGCGGCTACTTAACTTGCGTCTCATTCGAGAAAAGAGCGTAAATGTGTATACCGTCCCTATAAGGTCATGCGTGCTATAGCAGCGTAACGGCTTATTCTGCTTCCCTTTATGTGACGTAACGAACGAAGCAGACGACGCAAAAGGGACAGCGAAGCGCGACGCTTAATGGCGGTCGCATTAGGTATAGACAGAATGAGAGAGAGAGAGAAAGATACTGTATGCGCAAGTGCATCGTTTGTCGGATTGCGCACGTGCTGCGCACATTCGTATAAGCACCTACTATTAACGCTTGCGTAAGCGTTTTCTCTAGAGAATGGTCAGGTTCAGACAGAGAATGCACTTCGGTTGAGTGAGTCAGTGGGCAGGTTTGTACTGTATAACGCAAACGCGCGGGTTGCGCGCGCAGTTAGGACGAAATGCGAGCGTACGCGCGCCGCCGTTGACGGGTCGTTTTGTGGACTGTCCGTGAAGCGCATTTTCTCGAAACGGCGGGTCTTCATTGTCTTAGCTCTCATCTTTTCGTTATTGCGACCAGGCTGGATTGCAGGTGGAGACAGATGGAGGAGGAAACTTGGGAATGGGTTATTGCTTCACTAGCAACGCCGTTATGCTTGATCGCTCACGCGTGACCAAGCTCGTTTCTTTTATCTTCTTTTTATATTCTGCAACGTTGAAGCTTTCGGAAATGCTTATGAGCATGGGATACCTGCCAATTTGGGTTTAGATGTTTAACTCGACACAATGCGTAGCGATAGCGAAGAAGCGAAGGAAACGATGCTAAATAGGAGAGAGCAGCGTTGAAGGGACCGTGTTTTGTGCGCGATGTTATACAGACACTTGTGACAATTTTCGACGCCTTCTTCACCGGTGAGGCTCGTGAACACGCGATTATGCACGGCTGACGTTGCGACGTACAGGCTGTGATGAGAAAGTAATAATAATAATAATAGTATCTGGGGTTTAACGTCCCAAAACCACGATATGATTATGAGGAACGCCGTAGTGGATGGTTCCTGGAATTTCGACCACCTGGGGTTCTTTAACGTGCATCTAAATCTAAGTACACGGCACTCAAACATTTTCGCCTCCATCGAAAATGCAGCCGCCGCTGTCGGGATTCGATCCCGTGACCTTCGGGTCAGCAGTCGAGTGTCATAACCACTACACCACCCCAGCGGGGCTGTGATGAGAAAGTGAAAACTCGATAAATCCTCACGGATTCTTTCATTCTCTCTCGTATTGTGTACAGTAGTGTCGTTTCATGAGTATCAAGACTTGTTCACAGAATGGGACTACTTGCTGTGGTTTCGCGTGCCAAAACCACGATATAATTATGACGCACGCCGTAGTCCCTTACAAAAAAAATCACAGCATATCCACGGAGTGAATGATGATGAGTGGGCGAAGCTGCGGAGGTTCATCGGTAAATCGTGAATCTTCCGTGAATTCTGCCCAGTACATCATCACCGACGTGAGATCGGGCGCGTTTATACTAAAGGTTCGATGAGTTATGACGACTTGCAGCTCACTTTAATTTTACATGTACGCTGTGAATTTTCATTGTTTAGAAAACCATTGCTTTAGAAAACATCTGGCGTCTTTCGTTAAGCAGCTGGCGTCTTTTCGTTTTGCTTTAGAAACATCTGGCGTTCTTTCGTTTTGCTTTTACAAAACATCTGGCGTCTTTCGTTGGTTTATTTCATCAATCAACGGCGTTTCGAACAAAATTTTTATTGTTTAATCACGCACAGGAGAAATCTCACTAGGCACTACCTTGGAGGTAAACAATGGCTGCTAATGGGAATGAGATACAGAAGAAGTCGGCTTTTAGCTAACACTTACACTTCTACTTCTACTAACGTTTCCTACTGGAACATGCCAATGGCTGCTAATGGGGAATGAGAGACAGAAGAATTCGGCTTTTAGTTAACGCGCACGCTGCGAATTTTTTATTGTTCAACAACGCACATGAAAAATCTCCCACCGGCACCACCTTGGAGGTCAAAGCGTAACACTTGTTACGCACTACGACTACTACGACTACGACTACGAGGGACGAACGGGTGCCGCCTTAAGGAGCTTCGCCCCTAAAATGGCTAGTAACATTGAGTAGACCACCTAGTAACCATCTATTGACATTGGTGACCGTCTAGTAATATTTGCGATCTAGTAACCTTTGTCAATAGACCGTCTAAAGACCTCCTTCTTACTTTTGTATAAAGACTATTTTATGTAGACCGTCTGAAGGCCTGCTTCTTACTTTTGTATAAAGACTATTTTATGTAGACCGTTTAAAGACCTCCTTCTTACTTTTGTATAAAGACTATTTTATGTAGACCGTCTGAAGGCCTGCTTCTTACTTTTTTATAAAGACTATTTTATGTAGACCGTCTAAAGACCTCCTTCTTACTTTTGTATAAAGGCTATTTTATGTAGACCGTCTGAAGGCCTCCTTCTTACTGACGTATATATGAGGAAGGCTCCCGCAAAATTCGCTAATTAAAAAAAGTCGTTGAATGTTAGGCGGATTTTTAGTAAAAGATAGGTGTGCCTCAGTGGTATCTATAAGCCCACCGCAAATTTACACGTACGCCATGAACGTTTGTTGCTTAATTACACGGAAAAGAAGTGTCCCATCTGAGCTACATTGGAGGTCAAGATGTGGTGCCTATATATACTCGGTGACCAAAGTTTGGTTGTGAAGAGCGGGTGGCGAGCGGAATTGTCAGTGTGAGTGTTGTATTACTTTGCGAATGTTGTGTGCATGTTTGTGTACGTGTGATCAAGTTTGCGTGTTTCGATGCTAATTTAATTAAAGATTCTCTGGCGCATGGTGCGACAGCGAAAAGCTCCCCTATGGATGTAAACAAATACTCCCCTCAGTCCATCCAAAACCTCCGTCCTTAAAGGGGGTAAATTTTTTACTCCCCTGGACGGAGTATATAAAACCCCCATAGGGGCGTGCGCTAGAGGACGAGTCCATTTACTCCCATCTCGGCTTTTTTTTGCTCACAGTGATAGGGTGTCTGTTGAACATTGTTGATAGGGCGTTACTACGAGGTCACCAGACAACCTATGAACATGAGTCTGTTTAATGTTGGTGGCCAATTGCAGCCAGAGCGTTGATTGATTGTTGGTACAGACGTCTAAAGACAGTTGGTAGACACTCTTTTGATTGTTGGTAGGTTCTAGTAACAATTGTCTTTAGACCGTGAACTTAATGTTACCCAATATATTTGTAAGGGGTGGGGAACTCCGAGTTGATTTCAACCTCTCGGGGTTCTTCAACGTGCACCTAATTGCACGTTAATGATGATGATTATGATAACTATGATGATAAATGCGCAAGAGCCTGCTAAGAAATGACGGCGATGTGAGTCCGGGACCGAGTGTTATTGTCGAGAGTATGGGTGGAAAAAATGCAGAATTGAACGCGAACTCCGCTGACGTTGATAGCTGCGCTCATTGGAAACGATCGCTTGGATCATCGCTTATCCTACTTACGTAAATGACCCGCTCCGGTTCGCTAACTCCAGCAGGTCGGGACAGTTGATCTGACTGAACAGCTAGCGCATCGGCCTTGTGGCTGGACTCCTCCGCCAGCCTCGTTCGCGTGCTAACGTCCCAAAAAAGGTGATTCAGCGACCGACAGAGGCGAAGGGAAATTACATGAATATACCGACGGCGCGACATTGGCCCATTTGAGGAAACGAGTGGCCCGCTCGATCGACTATACATTCACGGCAGACGGTGTGCCGTAAGGAGTGATACGGCTTCGCATCTTCATTATTGCCGCAGCGGAGTAGATTGCGCTTGTGGTCCTGTCGTCGATACCCCTCTCATTGGCCCACCACGTGCATATATGCGAGCGTGAATCGCACATGCGTAAATCTGGGTCACTTGCGCCAGCGCCAGGCGTCGCACCCTGCACGTTGCAGACAAAAGCGAGTGTGTGGCGCTGCCTTCAAGAGACGCGTGTGTAGGCCTCGCTTTAGTATGCAGTTCTGTGCAGTACAGTTTGGATGACGTGATTTCTGAACTGTACCGTGGCCTTGGTTCACTTATCATTATCCTTTTGCCTAGGACAATGAATTTGCAACGCTGGTCGATCGAAGCGTGCTCTAGAATACTGATATTAAGACCACAAGAAAGGAAAATAGTTATGCGGTATCCTTGACGAGTGCCAGGTTAATCGAACACGATTATCGCAATGGTGCGTTATCTTGAACATTCTTTCCGGATAACCTTTTAACTCCAAAGTATAAAAGCACAATTTAGATTGTTAACAGTAGAACATTCTTTTTCCTTTGTATAGTGGCTTCATTTTCACGAACGATAGTGTTGTGGTTTCAAACATGCCCCCTGAGGTTGCATGATTGCTTGTAACTGATTCTTAAGCACTCGCAGGCCATGCATCAGGACAGAATTAGTGGTCTGAGAGTACTCCCGCGCTTATTGCTAGCGATTGACAGCTTCGGTTTCTTGAGGTTTATATATAGACCTATACGGGATAGACGTTGGCAGTCTACCGCGAAATCTGTGCGCGATTGGTTTTCACTTCCTTTATAGTTGCCTGTGTAAGATTATCAGCAGTAACTGTCGCTGGTTATTTCTGGACATCTCTACATCCATCCACGCGATCTATTAGATATACGCTCTGCCCGCATTTACCGAATTATTGACAGTGAAACTGACTGAAGCACCACGCTGTAGCCTCATGTAATACTGTCGTGACGTTTACAACACTGTACGTAACTTCAACTTCGTGCATTCGCTTACTCCGTTACTTGAAATGCCACGGACACCTCATATCAGCGGCGTATAGTCGCAGTTACGGAGTATAAGCGCATTAAATACGCGCCAATACTCCGACCTCGCGGTATCTATACTTTCTCCCTGAAAATTCGTTCACATTCATGTCTGTCCTCATCGCTTTTTAAATTTTAAAGAAAGGTATGCACTGAGACATCGCTGTGGATGCATTGTCGCACATCTTCCGCAATTATATACTGCATGCTCACGGATGCTGAACATGCCAGTTATAGTATACCGTTCGTCGCACGTTGTGGTTTGGCGTCAAATGTATACATTCTTTATTCGTGGAATTCAGGTTCGACAGTACTGCGCGGTACTTCGTCTCACAACGTATACATTCCAGCTCTCTCTCGATGGACGAGCGTCCTTGGACGCGCCCATATATACATGCACACGCTCACTCGCGTGTCATGGACAGTAAGTAGCACATAGATGCTTATTCGCTTTGTTTGTGCAACCGTTCTCCGCATAACGAGTCAGGCCCATACCGTCGCTTCGATAGGAGGTGATTTGGCACTTGAAGCAGCGAGCTGCCCCGTGATTAACCGCTCTGTTTGTGTATCTAAGCGCGCAGATCGCTGCTCGTCCGTCTAGTCTTCCTTCGCTATGCAGAGACAGCTAGAGGAAAGATGCGTCGTGATGCATTCGTCCAATTATCCCACTCCAGGTCTGCGTGGCAGAGCGGCGCGGCTGCCTTAGGTTGATTATGGCTGGGCTTTTGACAATCGGATATAGCCCCCTTGTTATTAATATGACGTCTCTTAAAGGCTCTCTCGCTGTGTATAATCACGTTGTTTCGCTTCGGGCGCAGAACTGACCCAGCCCACCTCGGTTTATTCGCCTACCTATACCTTCTAAAGATAGCTTCGAACAATAGTCTCGCCACTGACGTTTAGAAATGTGCTGCCGTCTGTTTAACGTCTATAGCGCGGGACAACTTCCTAACCTCTTCGTCAACCTGTCTCTAGAAAGGACGGACCTAAGCTTCCTTTAGTAGTCTTCTATGTTTATGCTTTCCGGCTTAACGTATTATCGTGAGTCACGGCGACGCATAAGAAGTCTGGCAACCTGGTCTGGATATGTTTTTTACCTCATGCACGCGTGTGGCAAGCCGTATAATAACATATTAATGCCCGTGTGTGGTCTGCGATCTTCAGACAATGTTATTAATTGAATAAGGATATAAGTGAATGTATCACTCATTAGACAGAGCGTGAGGTGATGTGTTACTCCGTTTGGCAGATGGCGCCGTGCGTATGCCAAGGTAATTCCTTGTATATATTTCGTCTCAAGTCAGGCATTTTGAGGAGACGTGCGTTTGAAACGGCGTTATTAATTTTGAGCTTAAGAGGTGTGTTTTGCAGCGATTGACGTATAACGTATAAGGGAACGTCAGAAATAAGCAGCGATATTTTGACAAGGTGCGTTTAAGCGCATTCTTCAAGTCATGGCTAGTGTGTCACCTGTGACGAGTTCGTTCGCGCTTGCCACGTGTCGGATAGCGAACATAGCAATAAAAGGGATAGCTAGATAGATAGTTAACTTTATTCGGATCTGGAAGAATCTTCCCCCCGTTTTTATAGGGACAAGACTGCGGGCCGCAGCTACGTTGGGCATAACATTGTTTAAATGGTACGACAGCCACTACGGGGCTATTAAGTTTATATATCCTACTCTGACTAGAATGAATCGATAGGCAGAAAACAAAGGCTGTCGGCTGTAATGGAAAAATAGATGGCGTGATATATAAGACGAGGAAAATGTGTTGCAGGTGTGTACTATGTCTTTGGTTGACGCATAATAATAATAATTTTAGGGGTTTCACGTCCCAAAACCACGATGTGGTTATGAGAGACGCCGTAGTGGAGCGCTCCGGAAATTGCAACAACCTTGGTTTCTTTAATGTGCACCGGAATCTAAGCCTCCAGCATTTCACCTCCATCGAAATTGCGGCCTCCGCGGCCGGTATTCGAACCCGCGACCTTCGGGTCAGCACTCAAGCACCATAACCGCTGTAGACCACCGGGGCGGGTTTCGGTTGACGCCTCGCGGGGGTCAACCGAAACCCGCAATTGTAAGTAATTGTAAGTTATTGTATATCATAATTGTAAGTTGTGTATCGCGGTTCGACATGACTGGTTGTAACGATTACGTTGACAAGTTAGTATTACGACGCGGAATTACTCATCGTACGAGGAAAGTTTATATATTGTGGCATTTGCGAACGGGTTCCCGTCAAACGGAATATTCTACGGATGTCGCAGAATGGAATGCAAGCATAGCAGCTTTCCCCTTCTCTGTTTGCCTGCCAGAAGTTTGTACACGTGTTACTGGCGTACGCTCTGCTAGGTAAAGGTTGGCGAGAAAGCGCTGACTACCAGGATGTAAGCTTAGGTGCCCGCAAGCGGATCTTTGCTTGCGCAAACATGCCAGCGTTTATGACACCTTCGCTTTTCTTAAAGCGCCAAGTTAGGGGCGTCACCAAAACTTACCAGCCGCCGCTACTTCCCTCTTAGCTGTCTTCAGCCGTTTTCTTCCTCTCCGCGTCTTTGTTTTGGTCACCTGAATACGTCACGAGTTAACGCTTAACGTTGCGAGTGATAGCGTTTAGCTTGGATTGGGAAGCGAGAGACAAGGCGGGAGTCAGCGCTTAATGACCGTGCGAGAAGGATTGTGGAGGCGTCATCTCACCTCGGACTAGGCTCGCATCCGCGTAACTTAATATAACTGCGGCGTGGCCTTGACCGCAGTCTGCTTTCGGAAAGGTGATACTGGTCGTATAAGCTTCCTCCGTAGTTTATGTTGACGGCGCTAACCTGGGCTTCTAATTATTACATTGACTACAACTATAAACAGTTGCAGTCAGGCTTTCGACGAACATACTTTCGTATACGCAACCTTATTTTTTTTCCTGATTTCTGAGTTTTCACACCACCACCTTCTTTTTTTAACAATTAAACTCTTTCTCCGTCTCCGCAAGCTTTCTTTTTCCTTTCTTTATTTTTTTTCCAGAGTTATGTTTTGTGGTACCATTGTTAGAGCGTTGCGCTGTTGGCGTTTTTAGATGCGAAGTATCTTATGGCGGAGTTCAATCCGGTGGTGGTGGTGGTGGTGGTGGTGGTGGTGGTGGTGGTGGTGTGCGGCGTGACCACCCTTACTGCGCATGCGCATACCCTCTCCACTCCCCCTCTCCCCTCCCCTCGCCACTTCCCCTACCCCTCTCAACTTTCCCTCTCCCCCTCCCCTTTCCACTCTTCCTCTGAAACGCGGGCTAGACATGCCAAAATTCTCTCCTGCGCAGCGCCGCGATGAGCACCAGCGCATGCGCGTCCCCTCGCCCTCTCTCTCCTCTCCTACGCTGCCCCCCTCTCGCACGCCTGCCGACCGCGTTCCCCGCTCGCCCTGTGAGAATTAACGGCCAGGCTAGAGGGAAGACAAGACGCGCGTAGCGTTCCTCTTCGCGTTCCACGACGCGAGGTCGGTAGCATGCCCAAAGAACGCCAACGCAACGCGATCGTGCAAGTGCTCCGGCTTCGCATCGCCTCATGGTTCCCTTTAGCGGGAAATGGTGTAATTTGTTTTTTGAGGAACACTCAGCTTAACCAAAGCCTGTGAAGGACTCTTCTTATGTATATAGGTGTGTTTGTGACTGTATGTACTATTTGTGTGTATATGGTGTATATGTGATCATTGTATATACCATAATCACCCGACACCTGGAGTAGCAAGCAAGGCGACAAACCAGGCTAACCTCTCCGGGCATTTCATTAAAGAATCTTATCTCTCTCTAAGCTGTCAAGTTTTAAGAGTTGTGCTGAGCATTTTTCTGCATTCTACAGTGACTGCCGAAAAGCGAACTGCACTTTTCTCATTCTTGCTTCTTTGTAGTGGAACGTCTAAACCTTCGTATTACACCTTGACACCTCAACAAACATCTTATAGCCCATCACACAGCTTTACTAAATTTCCTTAGCTGAGCGCTTTCTTTTCTACGAATTCATTTTATATACTTTTATACTTTCTCGTATCTTCGCTTCGTTGTATATATTGGCACCTCAGGTCCAAGAATTTTCTGCAGAAAGCGCACGGTTAATAGGCAGGCTGTGATTAAGGAGATCTTTTCGAGGCGTCGCAAACAACTTAGTGTAATGCGTCTATTTGGTGCGTGATGTACGCGGCTGCGGCGGGTGGTCAGAGAGAATGCGGATCCGTTTTCGCCATACCGAAAAGTAGCCCGTACATTAAACCAAATGATCAGATCTAGGTCTCACACGAGACACCATTGGACAAAGCGGTGCTTAGGCATTTGATTGAGACGTGTCCGTAGGCCATTAATTTCGGAGAGGAATTCGCTTACTTTCTTTCCTGTGACACATGGTTGCTCGTCTGACTTCATACGTTGCTGAAACTCCGCGACAGACCGTAGGAGGGAGCAAGATATGCCCAAGTGAATGATCACCCTTTCGCGAGATCTCGCCGCATCAGTTCTTTTGCTCCATATGGCTGACACCCGCATACGTAGGAAATGGGAGATAAAACGACAGGTCGGGGGTAATCTCGACTACAGATCACCAAATAGCGCAATGCACGTTACGGAGAAAGCGACCCTTCTTCCTTCGTGGTTTTGCATAGTTCATGAACACTGCAGTGACCTTGTCTGTTAAGGGAACGCGTATAGTCACGCGCAAAGATAAGAGCGGCAAGCAAAACAAAAAGCACACAAAAAAGAGAAGAGTTAGAACGTTACTTATGCATCGCAGTGTCTGAGCTTGCACGCACCGCAGTGATTTGAGACTTAAGACAAACGTTTAAGGTCGAGGAACCGACACACACACGCAAAACAAACATATACAGGCCGCTTCATATACAGAGATAGAAAGATTGAATGAATACATAACGAGACTAAACTAAAAATAATGAAAGGAAGATCATAAAGTATGTGTCGGCGCCACGTTGAGGATGCACGCGCCACTAAAGGATCCGGACCGCGCATGGCTGCATGGCGTGCTCACTGTGGGACGTCCCGAATCGGAACAACAACCCCTGCGCAAAATGCGGGGACGCCTCTCTGTGTTCTTGTGTTTGATTGTGCTCGACGCAGAGCGGTCTAGAGTTATGTAGTGCGCGGCATCAGCCCCGGAAAAGGCATCCGCATTACGCAAAAAGGCTGCGTGCTATAGCCTCCCCCTTCCCCCTTCCCCCTCCCCTCTCTCTCTTTCCTTCCCCCCATCTCCTACATTGGCGTCTATTTCATTGCCTATTCGCCCTCACCCTTTTACCCCATCACTCTCTTTCTCTCTCGCTCAATCTCTCTGCAGGGCGTATTCAATAAATGACTCTAGCATCTCCGGGATGCTGCGTTCTTCTATATACGTGAGGTCCAGCCATGCATCAAACCGCGCCGCCATCTCGGGAAGAAGAAGAGTCAGGCAGAGTGCGCGGCTGACTTCTTTCTCTGGCTAAAGTATATAGCCGAGCCAAGCCGTGGGGGTAAACGGGCTGAATTGCTCAGCGCAGCCAGATATGTGTACAGTCTGTGTAGAAGAAGCCTGCGCGCGTACACAGACGCGCTTTATTTATATGCGCCGAAATTCGGAAAGTACTGGCGCCGGTGTCGACCCACCGACCGACCCACATGAACAGCTCGTTGCTTTGCAAGCCTTTTAAGCGCATGCTCGTCCGGGCGTCTAAACATCGTCTGCTAGCCTTGTCGTCTGCCTTGCCTCCGTCCACCCTCCTTTTTTTTTTTTTTACCTGATCGTCCAAGTATGTTTACCTGTACTGAGGCGCACTTCTCCCAGCCTCTCTATGTTTTCAGCCTACCGTATTTAATCGCGTAAGAAGCACACTGCTTTTAAACGGCTTTCACGTAATTCAGCCTTATGGCTAACCTGCTAACGCAGCCTTTTAAGCTCGGCTCATCATGCATTAATCCCTTAATAACGAAGAACACCCGGTACCACTGACTCCACACTTTGTCTACACATTCTGTGCGTACTGAAGTGTTTCAATAATGTTTTTTTTTCTTAATTACCGAGTCGAACTCCTTGCCTTACCCAACTGAATTTGCTGCTCGTAAACACGAGGGAATTCATTCTTATATAACTATTGAAGTATGTATCTACCGTGCACGAACCTGTTCAAGGTTCGCAGTATTGCTTAACTAAAGAAAACAACAGACAAAAACAACTTATATTTGTATTTTAGCCTGTGTTGCCACTGCTGCACAGAATACGCATTCAATAGGCCACTCTGCGTTAGTTTTGAATTCGGTATCCTACGTCAATTTTTGTTCCTATTTCTTTGAGCTAAGGCATGCACTCGTGCATGAAAGCGCGAGTGCATGGAAGCGATGATGGAACTGCCGGTTGCGCGGAAAAATTCTCAATCTTGTTTCTTTCTTTCACATTGAAATTGTTCAGCTTGTAGAAAGGTCCGTGTCTTATGCGAGTGAGTGTGTTATACGTGTATAAGCGCGGTATATGCGCCTCGAAACCACCGGCCGCCTCATTCGCGATGGATGCGCTGGTAGGAAATCCAGGTTGTGTTTGCGCCTGGTCAATAAATCTGTCCACCCTGTGAAAGCGTGTCCGTGTGCCTCGCAGGCCTATACGCTATGTAAGGGCGAACGGGCATGCGGGTACAGGTAAAAAAAAAGAGAAAAAGAAATTGCCGTAGGCGATGCGAAGCTGCCGAGACTGCAGGCGTCTTGGCCCACTCGCCCATATTTACTCGGAATCGAGCCTGCCTTTTGCTGACGTCGTGTTTGCACAAGCTCGCTAGTGTACGTACATCTTGCGTCCCAATGGCCGAGTGTCGCGCGCGTGGTGGCCCTAAATCACGCTCACTTGGAGACCGTGCGTGAGCGTTAAATCCGAAACAAGTGTAGAAGAAAGAAAGAAGGAACGAATGAAAGAAAGACGGCGTGAGACCGTTTCCCCTCAAGAAATTACGCTCCCATAAAATGCGTAAAAACTGCGCGACCATAAATCGAGCTGAAAGTGAAAGAATGGCGATTATCGCGACAGCTCGAAGTGATTCGTCTCCCGTTTTTATCTCTTGTTTATATAAGCGCGTGACAAACGTTCGTCGTCGGCGTCTTCAAGAGCAGCTACGATGACTTAACTTCGTACGCTGGGCGTCGCCCTAAGCGTTGCAATTTGCTTAGTTTTTGTCATTATCGGGCTAGTGTTTTGGTAATCGTGGCTTGATAGATAGATAGATAGATAGATAGATAGATAGATAGATAGATAGATAGATAGATAGATAGATAGATAGATAGATAGATAGATAGATAGATAGATAGATAGATAGATAGATAGATAGATAGTGTGTGTGTGTGTGTGTGTGTGTGTGTGTGTGTGTGTGTGTGTGTGTGTGTGTGTGTGTGTGTGTGTGTGTGTGTGTGTGTGTGTGTGTGTGTGTGTGTGTGTGTGTGTGTGTTTCTTTCTTTTTGTCTCATCATGTTGCCACGTTACAGAAAGTTCTCGTTTCACATTCGCCAGCTTATTTTGCTTTAGCTCTCGCTTTTGCGGAAAGCTTCACATGTCCAATCGGACCACAGCGTTGCATATATGCAGACGCGCGGACCACCAACGACTGGAAGTCGATTTCCACAACAAAAGCTCACTGTAAAGAGACAGCTAGTTGCTTCCTCAAAAAACGTGTCACGCGTCGTGCTGATCCGTTCCCAATAGCCGGCTGTCAGTCGGCGGCAACGCTCTTCGCGCGACGCCTTTAGGCCTGTCACTGAGGACGAGACAGCGGCGACGCCGACGTGTCACTGAAAAGTTGCCAATCACGGTTCTTTTTATTCTCGTATACACGACGGAATACGTTCTCTGAGAGAGAGAGAGAGAGAGAGAGAGAGAGAGAGAGAGTGAGACGAAGAGTAAAGGCAGGGAGGTTAACCAAGCGTTGGCTTTGTTTGCTACCCTACACGTGGGGTGGGGGAAAAGGGAATAATAGATATAGGATAGAGAAGAAATAACAAGACGTTCTCTGGGAGTATACGATGTTCGGGTAACCGCGTCGGATCTATGGATAGACTACACGCAGCCGCATATGATTCCTGACGAGAACCAAATGAGACAAAGCTATAGAAGTGGCAGAACGAATCTTAACCTGCGCAGCTTATACACACAGTTCGCAGGAGAGCGTGAGGGTTGAAGCACACCAACAATGCGTTCTTCTCTGTCGATTTGTTGCTCAGCAACGGTTGCCGTCGCGTCCATTTCACGAGGCGGTTTTTAGCCAGAGGAAAACAAACAAAACGGAGCAAAGTAAGACGAAACAGTACAACGTTGAAGAATCGTGAGCACCTCTCTGAACGACGCCAAGAAGGAGAAGAAACACACGTAACTGCGTAATTTCGCGTCGTAGTAGATACTTAATTCATCGACATCGCAGGCTGCTGGCTGCTCCGGTTGTTCAAGTTCACCATCGCTATTCCCCGCTTCCTCTTGCGCCGCAAAGAAGCACTGCTAATCACTCGACAGGTGAACGGCAATCTTCGCAATTTTCTTAATGTCCGAAACTCTCTCCGTCTCTCCCGTACACCTATACAAACAGCACTATATATTATAACTTTCATTTTCTTCTTCGTGAAATAACACGCGCACAGACGCCTAGCCTGCGTTCGACGGAGGAGGGTAACAAACAACCGCAGGCAGCAGCATGCAGCCAGCCGTGTTTTGGTCACACACACACCCCTCAACACCGCCACCGCCGGTGCTCTGATATATACGAGGCATAATGAGCTTCCTATCTTTCCGTTGGGCGGGACCGAAAGGACACGACGCAGCGGACTGCAGCGCCTTGGTTTATACAGAGTGTGCTTGCTCTCCCTGTTTCCGAGAGAGGCGCATGCAGAAGCTGCATGCGCGGCTAGCAGCGTGTGTTTTGTAACTGGGCGGGCGGGCGTCGCCATTAACCCAGATACTGGCGGCGCGGTGCAGGCAGCCCGCCAACCCACTCCTTGTATACCCGCTGCGCTCGCATGCACTGCCATCGCTGTGAGAGTTGTGGCCAATTAGGAGCGGAGAAAGTGGTCGAGCTGCGGCTGCGACTGCTGCTGCTGCTGCTGCACGTTTCGTTCTCGAGTTCTCCCGGCAGAAGGCACGCTCTCCGTCCCTGATTCTGCGCCTAGCGGATTCCGGATGATGGTTGGTTGATGGGGTTCCCAAAGCAACTCAGGCTATGGGAGACGTCGTAGTGGAGGGCTCCGTATAATTTTGACCACCTGGGGTTCTTTAATGCGCACTGAGATCGCACAGCATACACGGGCCTCTAGCATTTCGCTTCCATCGAAATGCGACTGCCGGTCGGGATCGAACCCACGCACTGGCCTAGTCAGGGGGAAGGGTGTTCACCACCCCCTCCCCCCGAAGTTTTTCAGGTGTATATATACACGCACACATACAAACACACGTGCGAACATGCGTAAAGGGTATTTGAAACTGCCCCCCCCCCTCCTGAAAAAAATTTTTGGCTGCGCCATTGAACCTGCGTCTTTTGGGTCAGCGACCGAGCACCATAACCACTTGGCCTCCGCGGCGGTCTGATGATGATGATGATGATGATGATGATGATGACGTGATGTTTTTTGGCGCAGTGATCACACCTGGCCCAAAAGCGCCAAAGCAGTAGTCATGTGATTTCGTTGGTGCGGTGAATTGTACCGGTTCACGTGACGTGGCTACATGCAGTCCTAACATTGAATAGCTTTTAAGTGAGTACATATTCTAAGCTAGGTGACAACTCACCGTAAACAATTAAAAGAAGATCGAATGTATAGCTGGTGTGACAGCACATTGATGAAAAGCAGAGACCAAAATGACAAGCAGCACACATGTGTTTACCGCATCGGGGAACACAAGTCGAAAGGAACGCTCATCTTTCTAGAAATGCGCGTGTAAACGAGTTATCTTTGAAGTCTTTCCATACCCTCC
This sequence comes from Rhipicephalus sanguineus, assembly GCF_013339695.2. NCBI lineage: Eukaryota > Metazoa > Arthropoda > Arachnida > Ixodida > Ixodidae > Rhipicephalus > Rhipicephalus sanguineus. The sequence continues at coordinate 27,266,752 of NC_051179.1, forward strand.
TCACAATTACCTGCAAAATACCATACAGGCGAACATAACCTAGTTAAGCATGCATTCTCCTTTTCAGTAACGAGCCGCTCCCCCCCCCCCCTCTCTTTCTCTCTCTCTAAATGCAAGTGCTAATCTGTTACTCACAACGTACGTCATTATAGTGTCGTCCTTGGCAGGCCGCCCAGTTTGTTTGATCGCAAAGAATGTTCATGTTTACTTCGAGAATGTTGATATTGCTTTCGGTTACGTAATGTACCCCCCTCCCTCTCTTTTTCACTCATACATCGACAAACGCAGCGAAACGTGCGTAGTCTGACATTGCGCATTCCGCATGGAACATTAAGAGTTACGTAGCGGCAACGCCATAGTAATGGAGAGGAGAGGAATTTCAATGACCGAGCAATTTCGCTGAAGCACTCGAGAAACTTTAAGCACGCCTGCTTCTGGCTGAGTTGCCCAGCCTGCAAAGGCATGTTCTAAGTAAAAGGCAAAATTAATGTAGTGCTTTTCCTTTTGCTGTAATGATATGCTGACGAGACCAAAAAAAAAGAAAAGAAAAGTCTACACAAGCCTATGAGAACACAAATATAGCTATATAAGAAATGCTTATCTTACAAAACGAAACGAGCTTTCGCTATACACACATTCTATGGGACTCTGTAAACACCTCAGCTTCAAGTTAATGAGTTACAGTTGTTAATCAGAGGTACGATGGAAAGAAACGAGAAAGAACAGAGAGAGATAGAGTGTGTTTGTGTTAGAGTTATGTACGAGGAAATAACACGTAAAGGAAGATAACTTTTGGATCAAAGCTCGAATCCTAATAATAGCGGGCAAGATTTGTTTTTAAACGCATTGCTGCTTGAGCAAGGACTACATACCTCGCCTTTTAGGGCATTCAAGCGTACACATATATCATACTTTGCGCTCGGAGACCTTGCTTGAGCTGCCCTGATATGGGAGAAGAAGGAGAAGCAAACACAAAACTATAAGATCGGGGAATTTTGGATCAAAGTTCAGCGGTGTTTACGAGCGCTAAGTCGTTCCGAGCGAATAGATTCGCGTGCGAACCGAATGCCCTATCTACATTTATGCTGGGCCCCGGCCTCAAGCCGTCTACCGTACGAACTTGTTTTTCATTACGAAAGCGAGAGTGCTTGATGAGCCGGACGTTAATTTGCACCGATCCAAACTCTTCCTTCATTCGTTCCTCTTTGTTGTTTTCTCTTTTCTTTTTTTCTTTCCTTTTTTTTTTGTACGTGCATTTCAACGCGGCAGATGCGAGGGGCAAGGTCGCTCCGGTGTTATGTATATACTATACAGCATTAGCGAAAGCGGAAGCCCGAAGCGCAAATTAAAAAAGAGGGGCACACACCATCCGCGGCCGGATCGCGTTGCGCGAGTGGGCGCCTTGGCGGTCGCACCGACGACCTTGACACCGCGTGCGCCGTACACCTTTCGCTTTCTAGACAAAAAGGTACGCGCGCGCAGTTGCGCCACGGCAGGATGCGATGAAAACACACGCCTTGGCGGTGGCGACGCCTCGCTGCCTTGCTTGCTCTTCGCCATCCGTCGGACGTGAGAGCACACGCCCACGCTTTCTTTCGCGGGATGCGCTGCTGTCTTCCCTTTGCAATCGTCGTTGCAGAAGTTCCGCTGAGTTTCTTAGTGAGTCCTTGGTTTAATCGATAATATTGTTCCCGGATTTTTATCTAGTATCTGGTTCCATACGAGAAACGGTTGAAGAGGCGTTGCCGCTGAAGCCGACGTTTCGACAAGTGGACTTGTCCTCGTCTAGGCAGCGACTAAGTCCATCTTGCCGGAGCCTTGGCTCCAGCAACATGTCCCTGCTTTAAATGTGTTACGTTAATGAACAAATATACTGTTGCTGTGTTACTGATACGTTCTCGGCTCCGTCAATATATCTTCTACCAATATTCAATTGAGTTCCACAGACCGCACTTCTCAGGTGTAAACGCCCGTAGGAACGTAAATTGCACGCTGCCTAACATGTTTATAGGAATACATAGGTGGTCCATGGTAGTGACATTAAGCAAGACGCGTGGGGTCAGCCTGCAGAAGTTCCACTCGAACCAGGCACGTAGGCAAGGGGGGGGGGGGCGGGGGGCCCGCCCATCCCCCCCCCCCCGAAATTCGTCCAGCCTTTTATATTCCCGGGCAACTTTTTTTCTTTTTACCATGAAAAGACTTTCTTTCGAATAATTAGGCCTTGCCCCCCCCCCCCCCCCGAAAAAAAATCCTGGCTACGTGCCTGACTCGAACGCATATCTTGGTGAAAATATGCTTAATTGACTTACAATCGCCGTGACTTTCAAAGAGAAGACGTCCACATTCACCGTGCAAATCTGCGTTCCATGATGTCTTTTATCGGCAACTAGATAGCTATACCTATGCGATCTATAAAGAGTGCGAGAAACGTTTGCACTAACGTCGCATGTATCATCCACACCGCGCCCGGCCTCTCCTATGCAACGCTGTATGGGCAGCCTTTTCCGGGTGTCCAGAATGAATGGCGGTGTATTTATCGCGGCCCTTCTTGATAGATCCGACCTTGATTAGTCGTGCAAGTTCGCCTTTCACTCATCTTTCACGTAGCTGTGCCTTCTCGACGTGCTCGTGAGTGGTGCTTGCCCGTGCGAGAAAAGCTCCATAGGATAGCGTTTTCTCTTGCTTTCGGCTCTTCGATCTTGATGGGCGTGACCCTAAACTAGCCCTCGTCGTGCCCTTATGTGCCCCCTATCAACGGCCTTGTATGCTTATACGCTGCGCTACCTTGAACACATATATACGCAAGAGCACTCAGATCATCCGACGCGCCCCCTCGCTGTGTATAGTTGCAACCCTTTCACTCGGGTGGTCGTGAATTCGTGGTATGTTGTTGGGGGTGGCTGTTAAGCGGCCTTCAGAGCTGACCTTCGTTATCTGGCAAATCCATCACTTTGGGCGAGCTCTGTACAAGAGCGAAGAGTGCTTCCTTGATACACAGGGCGTCCGGTGCTTGCCGAGGTGCGCCGACGCATACGGGCCTTTTCTAGAGGTGATTATACCAACACGGGAAGGAGATTGCGTCGGTCGGCTTCGAGATAGCGCAGAAAACATCGCTGTTCTCATTAGCCGTAGAAGCAGTTTATTTGGCCGGACTTGATTGGAAGGAATCATGCGTGAGCAATGTTTCTTGGTATAGCGTACTTCCTAGCACTTTTTTTTAAGCTTGCCTTTAGCACTTCTCCGAAAGTGATGAGCCGTTTGTGCAGCAATATATTGTTGCGCGAAACAAGTGCGGCTGAAAGCGTTTAGAGACGTATACTACGGCTTTATGCGTTATACGTACTGTATGGAACACGCATATTTGGATTGAACGAAGGCATGATTTCTCGGTCGCCTAATTTTAAAAACGAATTTTCTCACTCCCCTCTCTGGGAGTTTCTCAATCTGTTTATCACTCACTGTATATGTAAAACAACACTTCAACGGCCATATGCATTTCGACAAAAATATCGCAATAAAGCGTTTCCCTCTCAGCACTCAAGAAGCCCCAATAACACCCCTCTGAACATTTTCTTGCCGAACATTTACACGCCTACCAGGATACAATATGCTGAAGGTAAGGCTGCTTTGTACATCTGTTTACATGCCATGTTCGAATATACAGGTCATGAAATTGAAGGAAAGTTATACAGGCGAACTGCACTTTCAAGGGTCGATGGTGCTGTGAGCTTTGGTCCTGCATCCTCGAAGCGATGAGTATGCACTGGGGTTCGTCTACCTCGATTGACCGGCCCCTGTATGCGCGTATGCAGCATATCTTCTTATGAAAAAACATCCTAATCTTCAACAGCCCGCAGATACAAATGAGCGCCTGTGAACCAGCGAGCCGCACATATGATACCGGGAGCTTGCCACAATTTATCTTTGTCAAGCCTATTTTGCAGTCCTGATCGCTGGGAACGTTTCGATGCTCAAAGCGCGCTGCTAAATATATCCTGACGAAACGGCGTCGGGCGCGATTGCACCATGTGTATACAAACAAGCCCTTCTTTTTTCCTTCTTCTGTACCTCTCGTCATCTGTGGGATAGCTCGCATCCATTGTTCTTTTATTGGAGAGTTCCTGTTCGCTTGCCGGTACGTTTTGTTTCCTTGTTTGTCCTTTAGCTCTGCTCTATTTGAGAATCGAGAGAGCACGCACGCGCACACACACACGCACGCGCACACACTCACTCACGCATGCACATACACTCCTAGCGCATGCATGTACGTTTACGAAAACACAACCACACATACAAACACATGCGCCGAATGCATAAACACAAACACAAGCCTGCACGCACGCACAGGCGTCGAAGGATAACCTGGACGCTGTATAAAGTAGCGCGCACGCAACGGACGGAAGCGCCCCGCCGTGCGAACAAGGACGTGGCAATAAACCGTATAGTGCCGCTCCCGCATGCTGCCTTTGACCCGACGAAGGCGTTTAAGAGGCGAGATGACAAAACAGACTCTTTCTCTCCTCTCGGAATGACGCCGCCGCCGACGATTGCTTCGAGGACAACAATAATGCGAAGCCGACAGCGAGGATCAGAAGATGAACAAAGCATATATACACTTATACATACAGGCAGCGAAGAAAATTCTAAAGAAGAGATCTGGAGATCTCGTTTCATCCTTGCCCAACTCCTATCTTTCGCGATATCTCCGACGCGCGCGTTCTCAGCATGCGCACGCACGCACTAACGCACCAACACTCCGTGTGACGCGCATGCTGATTAGAATAACGGGACTCTTCTTAAATTTCCCCGTCACTTCGCCTTTCCTTTTTTTTTTTATCTCTCAACACATTCCCTCTTACCGAGCGTCCGTTCCGGCGCCTGGCGTTTCGCACGTATCGCTGTAGGCAAAAAAAAAAAAGAAAGAAAGAAAGAAAGAAAGAAAGAAGTATACCTGAACTTCCAGCCAGTCGAGGGCATGGCACGAATCGTACATATATAACATGCAAGCCGAGCGTGCCCGGAATCTCAAAAAACGCTCGGGTCAGCTTCCAGCAATTTCGCGCGCGCCGTGTGACGAGGCTGTTGTATAGCGAGCACGCAGAGCCACTCCTCGCAAATCTTTTGTATTCCGTCTACGTCCGAACGTCTCTTGGCATCCGAAGTCGCGAGGTGGCGACTGCCGCCTGTACGTATACATCTGGCCGACTGTCCTCAGTACAATCTCGGCCGTATTCCGATGGATACTCTCAGCAGGAACTGCGCATATTTTAAGTCGACTGAGGAATCGTACAAATGAAGAAGAACCCTGAGACCCGCTGCTGTCGATTGGTGCACAGCCGTTTCCCGATGGAAGCTTCCGATAACGACCCGCGCCGATGTTCTTTATAGGGAGACGCGCACGCGGCGGATGTGTTCCTTTCTATGGCTTATGTTCTTTTGTCGGCTGTTTTTCGAAGAGAGCCTCGGTTTATTTTTGAACGCGTGCCCGTGAATCTTGTGAGAAGTTGCGCGGGGGAACTGTTGGCTTGGTTCGTTTGGCCTGCTCCTTTATTCAGGCATCCGCGCGGCGCACTGAAGTGGTTTAGGAGGAAAAATAATTCTGGCACTGTACGAGGAAACTTCGACGACGGCTGTGAGAATGGGAAAGCTGCTTAGGATGGGAGCACCCTACTGCGCCACGTCCGGCACTTTGCTTCCTCATATAACTGTGTATTACTCTACGTTAAGTGATGGGGAGGTAACTTTAACCGATGAGCATATTGTATAGAATTTGAGAGACGTCCAATTCTTTATACTTTCTCCGGGAACACAATTAAGAAGCGTCTCTTGAAATGTGTTTTCTCGATGAGTCGGCAACGAAGGGCTGAAGAACGTCCGAGCTTTGCCTCGAAAGTTATTGTCGGGGTGGAAGTTTATCACGCTTATGAAGAAAACAATGCTCGTTGGCAAAATGTCACAACTATGCTATAGCTTGTTGTATGTGACGACCACGGGACACCTTCAACGGCGCTTCCAATTCGCGCGCGACCGTTTACACTTATCGGCCGCACAGGAAACCTTGCCCTCCCTGACGTCGCTGTCACGCTGCCCCTGAAATATAATGCGTCAACATAAAGTAATGCACCACCAACGTTCCGAGACGCCGCAATACATTAGTAAATACATTACTATATTTGAACGTGCGTTTGCTTGAATAGCATACACCTACGAGCCTAAACATCCTCTTCGGACGTGCCATTTCATCATTCCCCTTTATCTCATAAAAATTACCGTTTCTTATTCATACGCGTTACGGAAACAACCTAGTCTTTTCCCCTTCAGTGAGAATTGGCGTTGCTCCTGTTCGTGAGACAGCGTATGCAACAAGACAAGCTGGTGATTTTTTTCATTACCTTGCACTTACAGGCTGTAACTTTGTCCAGCCGAAGTTACTGTCGTCCTCCTCATATTACCATTACGAAGCCAAGAAGCTTCCAAAATGTGGCACCTCCTTTGTCCTCTTATATGATCTCTCTCTATATAAACGCGACTGTCTGCAGTTAGCCTCTTGTTTTCTTCACTTCCTGGCACGAGGTTGATCTTCATTCGCGTCTACAGCTTCTCGCTTTTTCTACGCGTCTCTTCAGAAGGCGTGAACTGTCGCCCCGGGTCCGTAGGCATATAGCCGGGCGGCCGCTTACATACCCGCGAGCTGCGCGCCAGGCACCGGGGCGGTCACTCTTCCTCGCCCCTTCTTGACTTATACGCCTGCCAGAAAAGACAAAAGGCTTCTTCTTCCAGGCTTCAAGCGCTGCAGGTAGCCGCCTCTCCACACTCTTCGGAACAATGAAGAAGATGCGAAAGACTGACTGCACGGAAGCACCGTTATGCGATGAAGAAGAACTAGGTGGGCTATCTTCTTCAAAGCTTCGGTCGCTTGAACCGCTTAATTGCCAGACCACGGCCGGCCGACCGGCCGCTTCTCGCTTGGAGTTATTAAGGAGGCAGCGCCGGCAGCGCCGCCTAGCCGCCACCGCTGCTACTGCCGCTCCCGTTGGCATTGTACGTGCTTGTATGCCGCGGATGATCTCTATAAACCGTGCTGCGCTCATACGGAAGCATTTCGCTCGCTTTAATGCGGAGCCGCGATGCACGAATTCGCGCACTTTCGGACAGCGTTGCCCCACGACCGCGTTCTCTTCGGGTCGCTGTAGAGAACGTAGTTTAAGGGCTCTAGGCCGCTCTGTTCGTCAAGGTCACGGGTTGGGATGTCGTTGGCGCGGCCAGCAAATCAGAGCAGCTAGGCGCATTTCTCGCGACTCTGGGGCAGTATACGTGCGCGGCTGTGGAGCTGAGGAGGCCGAGTTCACACGGACACGATTATTATAAGCGTTAGTCGACGTAGATTCGCGGACGTTTACGGGAGACGGCGCGCAGTAATCAACGCCGTGTGTCGCGGGTCACGCCAAGCTCGGGCGACTGGCGGTCAAAGCAAACGCGCGTGTGGGCTTTGTGTGAGTAAAAGTATTCTCACGCGTCTTCTCATTTAGTATATACTTGCGTTGGAATGTTTGTGCAGTGCCGGCAGACATACTCTTAGATATTCTTGTAGCTCGAAATGCGAAGAGCATATCGCAAAAAAGTGTTTGTATGCGATGTGCTGGGCATTGGGATGCTTTAAGAGGAAAACGACCCTTAAGGTAATGACAACAGGTCAGGGGCGTAGTCAGAAATTTTTTTCGGGAGGGGGGGGTTCAACCATAATTATGTATGTTCGTGCGTGCGTTTGTATGTGTGCGTGTATATATGCGCAAGCAAAACTGAAAAATTTCGGAGGGGTTTGAACCTCCCCCCTTGGCTACGCCCCTGCAACAGGTATATCATATTCTGTCAAAATGCGACGTTCGTGTGTCCGGCGGAGTAATGCTGATCAATATAGCGACGATTGCCGAGTCCTAAATTCCGCCCCTCCTCCTTTCCTTTCATTGGTTTTCATTTTGTTCTATATATGATGGAGATATTTAGCATTCCCTTAAGTTTCTTGCCGTTTCAAAAGCGCCACACAATAACCTATACACTGACTAAGAGTGTTCAAACGAGAGATCTCGCCGAAGTCGATGTTTACACAACGGGACGATTCGATGGTCACCCTGACGAATTGAGGAGTCACCTTCTGGGAAGCGTTGGCTTCGACATCCTCCCTTCTTTATCCTCCTTTGAACCACAGGTGTCGATTAGACGACGTTCCTATACTAAATTACTGAAGTATATCCCGACATGTTTCTCGGCGATACACGACACTACGTCTGGGATTATCGAACGCCGCTGTGTACGGGCAAAAAACCTTACGCAGAAACGGGGCAGCCGGGATTCCGATCGACGGCCACTGCGAGCGTGGCGGTGCCCCATTGTTTGGGGGGCCCTCGCTCAGCATGCAACCCCGCTCAGCGTCGCCGCGTCCTTGGACCAGGCACGCGGTCTTAATCGCCGACTATGTTTGTTGCTCATTTGTCTCTGTTTTGTTCGGTTTCTTAGCCCTCCCTTCACGAACGAGGGTCTCGCACAGCGGCTGTGCGTATATGCAACGGTGATCTCGAATTGAGATACCGAAGTCGCGCGGACACCCTCCTTTTCACAGCCACGCATGTATACATACAAGCCCCTATAGGGCTGGGCCTTCTTGTGTGTTGCGTGTTTATGCGCTCGCGTACGTGCGCAGTAGGAAGGAAGCGAAGGCTATCTGGGCACCCTGCGCCGTGCCGATAATTATAAAGGCACTCCCGTTGTTACGCGCGCTCCCGTTATCTGACGACTATAGCGTTTTAAAGCGCCCGCGTTGCGTTCCTCTTTATTTTTTTTTAATCGTGAAGTTCGATAATATCGCATCCCCCTTGCTCATGCCGGAAGAGAAAGTTCAGCTGGCAGGCTATGATTTGCCGCCGAGTCCTTTAATACATTGTGTAATACGGTGTATGCGTTTATAGGTAAGAGCGAAGTTATTCGACGTTGCTTAAGAATAGTTTTAATCGTCGTTCCCGCGCTCGCTGATAGCCTTTCTGGTCCTCCGTATACGCTGTCTTCATCCTTGTGCGTGTGTTTTCTTCTGTCCTGTTTTTGCGAGGCAACCTATAGTGGTTAAAGCCAAATATTTTACAGCAGAGATGTCCTTCCGTTATCATCTCATGTATCAATAACTTTGGGACGTCCGAAGCACATAGGCTCGCGGTGCGGTATTTAGTATGTATATTGTGGCTTTCGTGAGAGCCACGAAAGTTCGGCGAGCAGCTTAAATTTACGTATTCCTTAGATCTAAAAAACAAAAGTAATTGCCGGGACTCAACAAATGGCATATTAGAAGGGGTTCAGGCTTCAGCCTCACGAATATATTGTCGTCATCGGAACAATTTTAGCCACAGACATAAGAAATCAAACAAGAGGTCAGTGTATATATATATATACAGCATATAAAAGAAATGAGATAAAATGCTTGCTAAACTTTTAAGCCAGGCTTTATAAACAGGTTGTACATTTGTGCTCTGCACCTGTAACAAGGTATACTGAAGGTGGGTGGCCATATATTTAGGTGGCCACGAGTCCTTAGACCCGGCCAGGCGGCTTCTTCGGCTATCTTGACGACCTTGGCCTGCAGGTCAGGGTCGGAGCTGAGAAACACGGCGCCCCACTGCTCGGTGTTATTACTTGCGCTCTGCTACGCCCGATACGACGCGGAACGAGATTGTTCTTTTTTCTTACAAATGGTTGCAGGCATTAAGGTATTGACTCGACAGTTATAGGCTGTGGCCCTAGGGCTTCGGGAAGGTCTGGAGTCGCCTCCAAGTCTTGTCTCTTGTTAGGTGGTTTGTGTTCCGACGGGTACACACTCTCCTGACCTGAAGTGCTGTTTTTTTCCTGGTTAAGACTTTTTCCTCCACTGATCCGCGTGTTCGCTGTGTTCTATACATGGAGGCAGGCGCACGCCGTAACAGCCAGCGTGGGCAAAGCGGCGGTGATTGCCGTACGCGCTCGCAGCCTTCATCTCTGGCGTCGGCGCCAGCAGGGGGTCCCGAGGTGTTCCCTGGCCGCATTTTCACTCCTACGCCGGGCGTACAACAGCGCATAGAGAGTCATAAGATAGAAAGGAGAGCACGGCAAGGGACAGCTAAGCTCGACCCCCGCGCCACCGCTGCCCTTGGCGCCAGTTGCAAACGAGTTCAGTGCTGCTGGTGCTGCTGCGAGCCAGAAAGTCTTTCTCTCTCGTGAGCTCGCGTAGGACGGGCTTAGGCCGGAAAGCAGTATGACTGCCTTCTTTTTTCGTTGGCGAGCGCTCGCTCGCTCGCTTCGTGTCGCACGAAGCTCGCAGTGCGCGTTCACACTCGGGAAACTTCCGCCCTGATGGACGTCACGTATGCGATGGTCTTCCTTAAAAGGAAAGGGTGACACTCAATGGTGCAGCTTAGCTTTAGTTTTCAAATATGCTGTAAAGATTTCACCGTATCGTTTCTTTAATTAAGGTGATGTATTTGGAAAGGTTGGCCCATGCATGTGTGCCCGGCAACCCCTTATCGCTTGAAAAATAAAATCATTACTGTAGTTAACAGTCTAGAACTTATTGCTTTGTATACGTACTCCCCAACATGTGTTATGTTTTTTTTGTTTTTTTTTTTTTGGTTTCTTATAGCTTCCGCGTTGTGTGTTTCGATCCTTATTACGTGTTTAGTGTTGATCTCAAATTTAATACAGCTCCGTTTAATTCACCTCTGCTACGTCCCGTGACGAAGCAGTAGGAAATTGAAAATGAACTGAAAAAAATATGGCCCACAGTGTGACACGTGTGTTCGTGTCAATTACTGAACGTGACAACGTTCAGTAATTGAACGCAAAGTTTTCCACGTTTCTCCGAGAAAAAAAAAAAGAACAAGTACACAAGCGCGTATATCAATGCAAATATTATTAATGTCCTATAGTAGACACAAACGCACGCTTCTGTATGTAAATACGCAGAACGTTATCTTGTTTGGCTGTAAGCAGTAGTGTATACAGTTACTGGTGGATGGCAAAATGCATTGGCGAAAGAAACGCTTCGTGAATTCGTCACCATATGGAGTGAAACGGGTTCCCTCTCGACTCTCATTTGGATGGGCGAACAAGAACGATCGCGGGCTTTCACAAATCTTCCGATTCTTATAGGACTTACTGAGGCTGCAGCCTTATCGACCGCCTCGTCACAACTAACTTTTCACACGTTATTTACTTTTCAAGACATCTTAATCCCTATTTTTAGCCCACATGACCAGTTGCAGGAATAGTCCACGCGTACTATGTTGTCCAGAACTCTTTATATATACAAAACGAAATCCCTCAGACCATATACATGCGCACCGTATACGCGCACATCCTCATATACTGTCGCAACTCTTTGCAACGCCGGCTTGCCCACGATGAGACGAAATAGCGGCAGTCACGCACTACTTTCGGCAGCGTCTCGCAATCCATGCAGTCGTACGATGTCTCGGGGCAAATGCAGCCTATAGCTGCGTTTAAACGGCGCCGCTTCGTCTCACGCACGGTCGCACAATTGAAAGGAAGCTGCGGACGTGCTTTCGCCACCAAAGAAATCGAGGACTATATACGCTACTTTCTCGAAGCTTATGTCAACCGCGAAAGCAAGCACTATTTAGAAACTCCGTAGGTAAGCGCTGAATCATCGAAGAAGACATCCGCGTTCCGTTCTCACTGCGTCTTCGCAAAATTGAGTCCCGTGCTAGGAGAAAGAAGTATGGTATAGAAATAAGAAAGCAATACAGCCGCTAACTGAAGCTATGCAAACGACCCAATCTGCGTGGGACCTGAGTACGCGTCTCGTGTAGCACATCTCTGCTAGCGCCACAACTTTCCACCCACGACTTCTAACGTCGGCTGTCGGTTTCACAACGATCGTTAGTTACATCACCGTGCACGCCGTGCACACTTAGCGGCTGCGTCAACATTACATCGTCGTTCTCATCCTCAGCTTCTCATATCCGCCTTGCCTTTCCTTTTTCTCTTCTTTTTTTTTTCATTACCGAACATTCGCAATGCCCAAAATAGTTTCGCGACGGGAAAAGTGTTTACGTAAGACTCGGAATGTGTAGAGATGGCGGCAATGGGAATCTTCGCGTCGTTTGCATGCTGTCCAAACGAGGGTTGCCTAAGCTCCTGTCTCGCGTTTTCGGGTGTTGGTCTATAAGCGAGGTATCGAATACGGGTCCTCTGCTCATCTCTCTCTCTCTCTTGAACACCCAATGGGGCGTGACTTGCGATATGTGGACGCGCTCGCATGATCTGCCCCGTGTCGCACGGGGTCAACTCCGCGTGGCATTGGGCCAACATCTGTTTGGTCGCGAGAATAGCGTGACATCACGGCTAAACATAGAAACTAGCCATTCATGTGCAGCTGTTCACTCATGTTTCTATATTCAGAAGCCTTGCTACCGTTCGCGTATACGATTCTTTAGTTTTTGCTTGCTCAGACTCACGTACGCTTGCGTGTAGGAATGAAAGGCTGAGCACCATTAATACGACATATAACGTTTTCTGTTTCTTTGTTTTTTTCACATGTTCGGTGTTCGTGTGCAGCGGATTTCCGCCTATAGTCTTGACAAATATGAGCTTAGGTTTAGTGCCAGAAAGCTCTTAAAGGCCGGTTATATGCCATGCTGATGCATCAATAATTCCTATATAGTGATTACGCACAAAAGTGTTCTACGCTTCTAGCTTTCCATTTACTTTGGCGTGACGATAGCTTACGCACGCAAGCACATGCATGCTAGCTAGCACAAACATATTCGGGTACCACACGACTTAACGAGGACAAACAAGTGTACAGACAAAAACGTGCGCACAACCCACGCGCTCACTAAAGCAAACTCAAAGCAAATGCATAGACATCACTCGCTCACGAGCCCGTCCCTTATTGCGTCGTTAAAATGCGCAGCAACCCGATCGCGAACAAAATGAATTGCGCCCGAGCCAGCTGAATGAGTGAAAAGCGGCCTGTGTGCAGCACGCACGCAAGGACGACGTCTAGTGGACAGGAAACGCGCGTTGCGGAGCTTTTTAAAACGCGTACCGCTATAATAGCGTCTCCTCGTGGATACGCCCAGAGCTCGGTCTTCGACCACGTCGTCTCTTCGAGTCACCCGCGTCTTCAAACACGTCGTGTCGTCTAGAAGCGACGTCGAATGCGAACCATCACGTAAGGCGTGGTCGTGCGTTTAATACTTCGTGGCACTCGCTGTTGTTGGCAAGTCGTGGCGACAGCTGGACAGTCCTCGTCGTCTACGGCGTCATCGACATGCCCGTTGACGTTTCCGTTGCATGACAAATGCGTCGGACACTCACGGTGGGGGCCAGTTTTGGCAGCGAGCCGCTTCCTTAGGAGGCATGCGCGCTGCGGCTCGACGCCCGAGTGACACGACATATGACTCCTTAGCGGGCGTCGGAATAAATGTTTCTTTACGCCGAGCCGAGTGGCGGAACAGCAAGCTGCGCACGCCTTGTGCGACTGTTGTACATGGATTTTGTAAGAGCTTTGCGGCGTGCCGGTGTTTTCTCGAAAGTCGGTGACATCGACCCATCGCATGCGTGAGGAATGACGGAAATTGAGCGTGTTCGAGGTTTACACGCGCTATGTAGATATAGACGTAGTGAGCGCGTCTGTTTCAAGCGCATCTCCATCTTCCGCTGTAACCGCAAACTAGAGAGAGAGAGAGAGAGAGATGAAGGCAAAGGAAATGCAGCAAGTTTAACCAAGCACGTGCTCGATCGGCTAGCCTACACGTGGGGAGGGGTACAAAGAAGTCTGGTGTAGGTATTGTACGTTATGTAACGTGTAAGTCAAGTTAGATTAGACTATATGACAAGTTTGAAAAACTGTCATACTCGAAGTTTTGTGGCTCAGGTAGTGTGCCAGCCTCACTATACCTGCACTTTCGTATATTGCAGGCCAAGAAAGCCTGTACGTAGCTGAATCTGAGAAAGGTCAATGCTCGAAGACGTCAAAAAAAAAAAACAAAAAAAAAACTACAAGCCTACCGGTGCCGTCGTGGGCGGAGCCGTGCACCGACTTAGCCTGGGGGCTTTGCCCTCGGGCCGTAGTTTCTCTGGACCATAATAAAGTTCTTGCCATGCCATGCCACACAAGTGCGCTGCTTCGGAGATCTCTTCCCGTTTAAATTGCGTTTGACTTTACTCATTTTAAACACGCTCGCGCTTTCTGCTACACGGAAATTTCCTAGCCAAGCAAACGTGTTGCATGTTTAACGATAACATGTCGTGCGCGGCACTGCACTTGGTACGGAATACGATATCTAGCGTGCAGATTGGCCTAAGTACTAAGACAAGGACAAGGAATACAGGACGCAGACTAATGCAACTAGCTATGTACCAACTATCCCGACAGCAGACGCTACTGAATATAGCGTGCGCCCTCGCCACTCGCTCGCCGTCTCGTCGAAATGCCGACAAATTAGCCACTTCCCTCTCGACGACTACTCTATCGATGAAGCTCTTTCCGTCTTGCATTGACACCGTGCCGCCGCCGATCGCACGTTGAACTCACTCGCCCATCGAGCGAAGTCCTCACTGGATCAACAGCAACAGGCAGCCAGTTCCACCACTCCGCGGGCTTTCATCATATACCTCGTCCGGAACTCGTCAGCTCATCAACCGCGCTCGTATATTCGATCGCTATTGCGCCATCAGCGCGTATGTACGTGTACGCGCACGTCCACTGATTGCCATTCCGGCGGCAGACTTAGCTCACGCGCTGCGCCCAATGTTTACGCAAAGCAGCGGCCACTTTGCCCTCGCCCGAAAAATACAAAGCGCGTCGAGGAAGGAGAGCGCAATCACAGAACTTCGTGGGTGGTCTCGCCGGAAGGCACTTCCTCCGTCGGGTTCCCACTGCGAGAAAATCTGCACGCCGCGTTTTATACTACACGAGGAATGCGGAGGAATCCGCGCGAATGTGTGCGCAAGAGGGCGAATCGAAGCTGCCATCCGCGACACTCCATCCGGCTCGCGATTGCACCGCTGCACGTATGTATTCTGCGCCCCACGTAGCGGTGTGTGCGCATGTACGTAGGAATACACGGCGCGTAGTCTATGTTCAGCTGTGCAATTGGTTTAAATACGTGCAGTAAATCCTGATGATTGACCGCCATATGATCCGTCACGCCGGCTTAATTGCCAATCGCAGAGAGCACTTACGAACTGAAAACTTTCTGAATTCGGCCTCTCAGCTCCCCAGTGCGCGTGCGGGTTAAACTGCTAGCTCTTGATGGTTTTTTTTTTCTTTGGCACGACGATACGTGGTGATGCTTTTCAAATCAATAATAGCTGGGGCTTTACGTGTTAGAACCACGATATGGTTATAAGACACGCCGTAGTGGAGGGTTCCGGAAATTTCGACCATGTTGTTGTTGTTGTTTTTAACGTGCGCTGACATCGCACAGTACACGAGCCTCTAGCATTTCGCCTCCATCGAAATGCGACCGCCGTGGTCGGGATCAAACCCGTGACTTTCGAGTCAGCGACCGAGCACTGTGTGACCACTGTATGCCACCGAGGCGGACGCTCTTCCAAGCAAAATTAAATTGGCACTTATAGCGCTTGTCTTCTGTTGCTGTTATAGTCTCTTATCGCTGATTCAAGTTATATTCGAGATTTTTCTGTTCAACGTCTTCGTCAAAAACTTCCCCGGCTGTCCCATATTGGTGCAGCTATAGCAGCAGCTCACAATATTGAGCGACTACAGGACGAGAGTTAATGCTTTATGTGCTATACATACAAAACTTGCGGGGAACGCAGGAAGAAGCGATTCTTCATACCTTCGGTTTGATCCAGAGTAAGAAAAAAAAAAGCAAGGATTTTTAGAAGAGAAGGTGAATCAAGATCGAGGGGAATGCATTGCAGAGTTCATTAGCAGCGACCGTTCACCCCTGGAGGGCGCGAGGCGACGATCCCATGAGCAACAAACAGCTGCAGTAGCAGTGGTCTTCGGCAACGCGGCCGTTGCAACAACCACGCGAAAGAAGGGAATCCGTATACGCGCGCGCGCAATCCACGGCCCGCGTCGAATTACGATCCATCAAGAAGAAGACGCGCCGCCATCAGAGCTGCTGGGCCACGCCGGGAAACGCGAGCCACTGGACGTGAGAGCGGCTAGCTGCATGCGATGCGTGCCCGGATCGCTACACCATCACTAGCGTTGGCGCCGGCCGCGGCAGTACTCCAAGCTATCTTCAAACTATCTCTCTCTCTCTCTCTCCGCATCTATGAGTGAGGAGAGATCGCTCACTCCTGATGGAAAGGAAGGCTGGGGTTAAGGTGGACGGTGTATGTAAACCTAAGCCTGTGTTGCACATACAAGCATGTGTGTATGTGCGTGTAAATGTTTTGGATGCATACGTTGCCGCCCACAAGTTTCCTTTTGTTTTAACTTCCCCAGGAGTGATCACAGTTTCGCGTTTCTCAAAGAAGGAGGCGAGAAGGAGAAAGCTTCCGTTTGAGACGACGCGGCGAAGGAACACTGCCTGCGACTCGATGCATTATCGGCATTATGAACGGACCGAACGAGGGAAGACTCGGCCTCCAGGCTTAAACGTCGCTTGTTCAGCTAGTGATGGTCCCTTTGTCTCTATCATTGACAGGGACGACAGGAGTTACGTTTTCTGCCGTTTATTTTTACATTCTTGCGAAGCCGGGAAACCGGTGTCAATCTTTGGACTTGGAAAAACGGAGTATTGCCTTGAAATACACAAGTTAGCTCGGTCCGCTATCGAAAGTAGCATCAATGACACTGACAGTGGGGAGAATCACGTAGCACTCTCTTGCCGTCTTCTCACTTGAACTGCTCTCGCGTTCTCTTTTTCTTTCAGTATGGAAGAACAGCGCATACAGGTATCGGAAACATCAACCAGGCCTCTCGTTTGATTATCTCGCTCCTTTCATGCACTGTGCATGACTTTTCCTTGTTTATTCGCGCCTTCCATGTTACTCAAGACGTCGGCAAGCTGCGTCGTTGAGTAAGGCAAATGTATAGCACAAACTAGCTGTCGTTTATACATTTGCGGCTGTCGCCGCTGTGGCACTCAAATCTAGGGGGAGGGCGACGATCGTCCACACCCAGGAAAGCCATCAACACGCATAATTTTGCATCAATATATAGCTCCTTCAGGAGCAGACCCACAATTCATGTTAAATGACTGCGCGAAACCTTCTTCTCACTAGCCATTTGTCTCGTCGGTTCGTCCCCGCTCTTTTTGTCGTTTGCGTGGGCAGTGAAAGTTCACTTCAAACGAGCACGGTGGCTTCCCACGGTCTTTCTAACAGCGGCTCTTTAGCAAGTACAGTACAAGCGCAAGCCACGACAAAAAAGTGCCAGCTCGTGTGTGTACATACCCATAGTCTGGCACACTTCCAGACCGTGACCTTGCCTTTGAAAGAAGGGCGGCAGCCAAGGCCGAGGAGGTCCGCGGTTCAAGTCGTGCTTGCTTTCGTTTCTCTCAACGCTCGAACGCGCAACAAAAGGTTTCGGCAAGAACGCGGTTGGCTCTGTCAGAGCTGCAGCTAAACCTTCGTGCCCTTGCACTTCGTGATTTTTGCAACTAAGAGAAGACGCGTCGATCATCTTTGGGAAGCCGGGGGAGTATGCCCTGGTCGTCAAGTCCACATGGCCGGTACGGTTCGTACTTCGCTAACGCTGGCGAAAGCATCCACTAAGGTCTTGGAACAGAGCTAGCACTTAAAGAGGAGCCTGCTTCATGTATGTATACAGTAGCCAGAAAGGGTATATGAGAAGCGCGTATCGGCGACGTGCTCTATAGTATGGGCGTTGGCCGTGCGACCTGGGACGCACCGCCCGAATCCTGCGATGGCTCGTCATCAAGGGCACCATTCTCTTACTGGGGTGGAGTCGCGCCCGCGCACGAAAGAAAAGAGAAGCACATGGATAGCGACGCGCGTGCTCCCGAGATCATTTCGTCAACGTTCTCTTCGCGCTTTTCGCACAGGAGCATCAGCTGTACAGTACACCAGGCTGGCTTGATTCAAAGCGACTGTGCCAGTTCCTCCGATGCCTTCCGGTCGACAGGATCCGTGGACCTGAAGGGCGTCGTTTCTCGCCCCCTTTTGTTCGCCGAAGACGCTGGGCTGTGTATAGTTGTGCACAGGCTTTAGAAATGAAGAGAAAGAGGAGCATCCAGGGCGAAAAAAAAAAAAGTGAGATAAAGACACCCACCGGAGCGCAGTTCGGTCAGCGGAGAACAATCGGACGAGAGGGACATCGCGTGTCCAGTCACGAAGTCGCGCTGTCTTGTAAGAGAAAGGAACGAAAAAATTCTGAAGAAGATTGAGACGGGACTAACGCCGATCGGATTGGTCTTTCGTCACCCTGGCATTCATTTACCTTTTATTTCTTCGTTAGCACAATTCGCGAGTACCATACACACAAGGCAGTGTGCTAGTGTACCGTGGGCGAGCCTAGAACGTGTCTTTTCAGGGATCGGCTCCGGTGACCGGATTCTTGGAGGCGTCACTCCCATCGCAGTTCTTTGTTTCCGTGAGACAGCGCAATCCGCCAAAGCCATTCGTAAACAGAGGCGTGGTCCTAAAGACAGCTAAACGAACCCAGGAGTGGTCAGCTGGAGCGCATGCGCAGCGTGCCATTTGAATAAATGTCGCTTTTACAACGTCACGTGCAGTGCTTGGACGGCTTCCACTACTGAAGACTCCCACAGGCGCCCCTTTAGCTCCACGAAAACAATAGCTCTTGCACGCCTTTCTCTACGCCTTCCCGATTAACATGCACATACACATATGCAGTCCGCAGCGGAATAAGCATCGCCCGCGCCCTCTCAAAGAAGTGAAGACTTCGTTTCCCAACGCCACTGACATCACTAATCCATCAACTTTTATTCCCAAGCGAGAGAGACAACCCGGTCAAACGGCTCGTTCGGTCACTTCCAAGGACGCATTAGCAAACGCGTACACGAACGTAGATTCAAAAGCCCTGGTCCATCTAGAGCAATATCTCTATTTATTTTTATTCTTTTCGGTCAGGTGGCCATCGCCTGGG
>NC_051179.1:27585947-27792663 GCF_013339695.2 Rhipicephalus sanguineus
TGCTAACTGCGAGCTATTTATATACACCATTTGCGGGTGGCTGTACTCAGAGATCTGTGTTACAGTGTGTTTTCGTTATCACAGGCGAGATGGCGCGACGGGCTCGAAGAGCGTAGAAGAGCGCACTTGAAAGGTCGTCGCTGTTGCGACGAGCGCCCGCGTCTACAGGGCGTGGTCGCCTGTACTCAGATCTGTGTTAGTGTTTTCGTTATCACTGGCGAGATGGCGCAACGGGCTCGAAGAGCGTAGATGAGCGCTCTTGAAAGGTCGTCGCCGCTGCGACGAGCGACCGCGTCTACAGGGCTTGGTCGCTTGTGCGGGCGCTTATCTCGTGATCGCGGTGGTTTGTACATCTCGCGTTGAGAGCACGAAGGTCACTTGACCCACTGCAGCAGCCGCTTTTGCGAAAGGAGCACGGTGCTCACGCGGAAATAAGTTACAAATGTGACAGTTAGTTCGCTCTCATCCTGTGTATGTTCGTTCCGCGCGTCCTTTCTGCTTGAGCAGCGCGTTGCAAGTTTCGAGCTGCTTGCCGTTCTTCGCGGGACATTACAATGTGTTGCTGTAGCATTCATTCCATCGCCCTTGGGGCGAAAGAATGCGCAACAAACGCTCAACTACGTCTGTGAAGACACGTTTCACTTTCGTGTTATACCGATTCCTATGACAGAGAGATCATCCATGTTTTTTTTTTTGTGGGAATAACGATCGAAAAGAACTTCACATTTGTCAATTTTCGTGCATAATTACATGTATGGATACTGCTAAGCATGCATGCATCAAATTAATGGAAACGAAGTCTAGTGAAGGTAAAAAAAGGGTCTCTAAATTAAGATTGCTGTAAAATGTTAGGCAACTATATATAAACATATAGGAAAGTTGAAATCTAAAATCCGAAGTTTTGCGTGCGAAAACAGCCCAATGTATGTCGCATATCGCGACGCGGGGGCGACTAGAGGTCGAATCTGCCAACGCCCTCCACTAATATAGAGCGCGGACGGCATGGGTTTCGTGCGATTCGCTGAATCCACTGCAATGTTCATTATTAGTTTTCCCTAATATAGACAGCTCACTACCGCAGCGAACTTGGCCTGTTGTTACATTATAGAAACGGATGGATAGCGCAAGTATGCGCAAGGGCGTCCGCAGAAATATTTCCAGGGGGCTGCATCCATGGGGGGGGGGGGGGGGGGTTCACTACCGTGACTTGACCGGCAAGGTTAGTCAATAATATGTAATAACGTGCAAAGTTGGCTGGCAATCCTGAAGGCCGTTTCACACGGATATGCGGACCTTTTGTGTGCTAACGAACGTGTGCATCTTATTGCTACTGCATAGAAATATATTATCCGAAATTCCAGGGGGGGGGGGGGAGGGGGAGGGCAGCTCCATGAGTATGCGAGAAGTATGCGAAAAGTGAGAAGAAACAAGCAACGAACAAGCGGTTTGATTGTTCCTTCTCGTGCTATTCAGCATCCTTTACTGGAGCGGACATGCACGGCACTTGGGTTACGCTCATGAGCAAGGACGCGCAAATTCACGCATGCAAATACGACGGGCGATTTAGCTTCGCAAAGGGACGTCCCGGCTTCCAGTCAGGCGGCTCATTCATAATGGTAGCGATTGAACGATAATCTGTCAACAAGTATAGGGGGCATATTGTATCCTCCAAGATTTACCGCGTGCTATCTCGGAGGACGCGCTTGCGCATCGCGCGCACTGGAAGGGAACATCGCGACAAGCTGCAGTCATCTTCCCAAATGCCTGCGGGAATTCTCGCAGAACTTTTTTATCAAATAAATGTGGCGGTTTGGAGAACCATCATATTGTACTCCGCGTGCAGTCATGGCCGCCGAATCACCAACGTCTTCGATTTGAATGCGCTCATTATTCGCTATTCCCCGTTTCCCCCAAATACACACACACACACCCGGCTTCTCAACACACGCGAACACATCAATCAGCCGACGTTCAAAGCTCGACCGTGAGCGAGGCCTTCCTGGGTGCTGCTGATACCACGCTGGGGACACACGATCGCCGTCCAGGGACAGTTCGTGGCGGGCTACCGCGCTGGCACCAAGTAAGTCCAGGAAGGAACAATGCACCCGCTCGTTCGGTCAAGCTCGCCCGCGGCCACTAATTCTTCCGGGGCTTTTTGCCGCGCCGCGAGGAGGCCGACATCTCGGCATTCCTCATGGTAGGCGCCGTCTCGTCGTCGCCACCCTGCTTCGTGCTGCGCCGCCTCTGCTTTCTGCCGGTGCGGACGCCCTTGTTGTTGGTCGTCTCGGGCGTCTTTGCGGGCGCCACCGACGAATTGGCGACCGGGTTGCGTCGTTTGCGGCGACGGTTCGACGCCGACGCCGGCCCCTTGCTGCGATCGGTCCTCGTGGACAGCTCGGTCGCGTTCATGCTCGTCGCGCGCGATCTCCTCGAAGGCAGCTGAGTCTGCTCGCTCCTGTTGCTCAGCTCCGACCTGGCGTAGTCCGTGCATATCCTGACGCAGCGCTCGTCCTCGACGTGTTCCTGCATTGTTTAAACAGCGGAGCTTTTTTAAGCGTGGCAAAACTCCGGGTGGCGTTGGCACAATCTCAGGCGGGTATGCGCCACCCGCCGAGCGATGGCGTCACCATGCGTCGCCTAGTACCACTTTGGAGGAAGGAAAGGAGGAGGAGGGGAAAGAGAGATGGAGAGGAGTAAGAGAAGAAATAAATCAAAGGATATATACTTTCTTAACGAGGCGGGATTCGAACCCGGGCACCCGCGGATGGAAGGCAAGCGCCGTAACCACTCGGCTATCCAGGCACGTTAGCAGAACAAGCATTCATGGTAACCATATATGATTGCGTTGCTATGGGCAAAGGATTTGCTACAATATCTGCTACCAAACGCTCTTGATGATTCCACATTGTATTTGTAGAAAAATTATGCCAGTATACCGCTGCCCAATAACCGTTCATTGTACTCAGTATGTCCGGTCAACTGTTACCACATTGAGGTCCTTTTGTACAAGGAATTACCGTAGATTAAAGCATATTTGTTAGCGTAGTATGCTCCAACAAAACGTAGATATTTGCTGCTTGAAACGCTTACTGCCGATTCCATGTTCGGGCCACACCACCTAGATTATTGGCTCGGGCCGTGTCGGGACCGATCTGTGGTCGGGCCGGGCCGGGTATGTGAAATTTTTTCTCGGGTTCGGGCTGGGCCCGGGTCTCGCTTTTGAGTCACCGGGCCGGGTTCGGGTGGGTAAATGTCGACGAGTGCCGGACTCCGGCCGGGCCCGAGCAGAGAATCACGGTCCGTGCAGTGCTCTACGTCGACTACACCGGCGTTTAAAGGTCTGACGTAACGTCAGCACTCGCGTTAGAGCACGGACGTCAGTATTATCGAAAGGAAGTACGCTTGACGGCGCGATGATGTGAATATCATACGTAACTTTCATTATCTTGTACCTCCGGGGTCGAGCAACGCTTGAATATATCTCACTGAATCATAGGAATACAAATATGTTTATTAGACTGCTGTAAAACCGGAGCCAACACTGGAACCATAACTGACGTTAACCCGACATGACACCGGTATATTAGTAGATAAGTAATGTTTATTGCTTTGTTATAAAAGTACATAGGCAGAACTGCAACCATAATTGACATTGCGCTGGCATTACGCCTGCATAGGGTCTTTTTCCAAAGCAGTTTCAAGACGTGGTGTGGCTCTGTGGTAGAATATACCTGACTGCCACGCAGAACGCTTGTGTTTGATTCCTGCTGGAATCCTGATTTTTATTCTTTGCATTCGGCATTTAAATTACCCATGTCTGTTTTCACCGTTCCTGGGTAGATATAAACTTTCAATGACCGGGGGCGCATACCGCGGCCCGTGGTGTGCGTGTATGTGTCACGCGTGTCTGGAGGAAAGGGTTTGACAATGTACGCGACATCATTTTCACGTTATTCATATCATGATTAGACAGCCATATTCGTCAAATCCTCTTACCCTCCTCTGCCAATTTTGGTCTACACCATGTTAAGGAGGCAATCACAAGAGCACCCAGACGTAGGCGGCTAGATAGATATGTAGATAGAAACGTCAAAGCACCTTTGGTTCGCTAAGAAATGCTTCGCAATTAAAGAACTCGATCTGCGTTCGCCAGGTGGTGGCGCTCACTTGCCGGTTCCACTGTTTGTTCAGATTGCACAAGCGTGGAAGTGGCTTTAATTTTTTTAGGCACTCGGCGCATACCGCGCTTTCTAGCCTGTCAACGCGCAACATTAAGACGGACTTCTCGTGCGTGTGGCATCGTATAACGAGCTAATCTCCGTTGATCAAAACAACTTTTCTTTGTTCGGTTATGCATATAAGTATTTACACGATTGTAGGTCGACCTCTTATCTAAATCTGAAACCCGAAGTCGGGTTGGGGGTGGAGGAAAGGGGTCGACTAACATTCGAAACCGAATCTAGTACCGCCGGCAACGGAGGCATAAACGAGAACTCGGGGACTATGTGGCATGGTTTATTTAAAGTCTGGATTTCGAGAGACAGACATCCACGTTTGAGAAGACAAAAGGCAGCTAACATGTCATTAAGAGCTGGCCATTTCTTAAAGGGGTGCTGACATAAATTTTCGAGGGTGAGTTTACTGTCATACAAATAGACGACTCTGCGCAAGTGTGAAGCTCAGTAAATGTTGATATTTTATTTTGACATCAAAGTTCATTTCTGCGTGGCTCACCTACTGACCTCGACAATAGCGTGACGTCAGACTACAGTGTAACTTCAATTCTGGTGACTTCACGCACCGGTATCGCTAGTAGTGATGACGTCAGGCACCAAAACATTAAAAATGACCACTTGTACGTCACCATAAACATTCAAAATGGCCGCTTGTACGTCACCAGGGAAGCCAGGAACGGAGCAGCCGTGGAATTAAACGTCACGATATCATGAGCGAGCACGTGACGAGCTCATAGCATGTTGTGACGTCAGGGTACAGTTGGAACCGAAACTAGTTTTTAAAAACGTACTGTAATTACTTTTTCAGGGTGCATCCACACTTACCTATACATTGTGTGGGGTCTTGAGAGCTTGACATTTAATTTGACGCAAAAAGAGAGAACGACAACAGAATGATTTTCGAGTCAGTACCCCTTTAAAAAATAAATGTCTATTACTGGCTGCGTACCCTGGTCCAGAGGGTGTCGGTGCGTCGGGTGGCGGTCTCTCCGGGTTGAGGTTCGCGGAAGCAGCCGAATACGTCGTAGTGTGGCGGAAGCCACCGCTTCTCGAAAGCCATGGCGGCTGCCGAGGAGCCCCCGATCAGTGCGACGAAACCTATCGACATACATGCCAGTCGGAAAGGAAACCACGGTTCCTTCTTTTGATCGTACAGTGGCAGCTGTATCGACGCCGACACGTTCAGCGAAGGCTCGCCGCACAGCCAGCGCACGAAGGCGCCCAGCACGAACGCTGCGAGAGACCGAGCTCCAGAATGAACCGTGGCCTTCGAGATCTGCGCGCTTCGTGCGATTTCAGAGGCCACAACTGAGACAGTGTAAAGTTTCGTTTCTCCACTAATGCGGCGCACTGAAACCGCAGACGGGAACCCAATAAAGGTGACAAAGGGGAGACCAATAAACACAACGAAATTTTTGCAACTACAATGCGGGACGCAAAGAATAATTAGGCGGAACAGGAATTAACTAAACTGTCACAGTGGCGCAGATGACCGAGCACGCACGTGGGTAAACTGAACAGCAATGCGGCGAGGCACGCAGCCGGCCTCGGCAAGCAAACTATCTGTCAAACTATTCGCTTCGCTCTCTTCCTCAGAAACTTGAATCGACCCACTATCTCCATTCACCATGTCGAGCGAGAACATTTTGTTCCCTATAGATTTAATCAATGAACACGAGTTCGACTGCTCTGTCACGCACGCACTGTCATACCACTATACAAGTCAATATACTGTCATACCTCTGCGTGCAGAGCAGGAGAATTATATCTTAGCGCGCGCTAACGTAACGGTCACGTGTTAGGTTATATATGTTATGTTATGTTATGTTATGTTATGTTATGTTATGTTATGTTATGTTATGTTATGTTATGTTATGTTATGTTATGTTATGTTATGTTATGTTATGTATTTTGGCTGCAGTAGTGCAATGGCACACCCTAGTTCTTTCTTTGCCTCCTTGAGCCAATCATATTTTACCTTACGAATTATGGTTTCATTGGCGCCTATTAGAGCGGTACAACTATAGACCACCCTATAGTCCCTTATTTCACATATCACCGCATCCATTGAAGCATAGTGTTTTGAATATATATCCACGTAAGATTGTATCGATTCACTAACGCATCCTTATCGGTAACGTACGTTTATCATTGTCTATGGACAGCGGCCTCATCTTTTCTCGTTTTTGTCATCAATATTCTGAACGGCTCTTGCTTATCTGGAGTTATGAAACTAATGCGAGTTCCCATCAGATATAAATTATGCACAGCGCTTCTGGAAGGTGGTAGCTCCAGAGACGTTCCTGGCTGATGAATTGATGGCGTACACTCTAAGAAAAGATCGAGTAAAAAGGGCGGCGTATTTTTGTCCCACAAAAACGATTGTCATCTGGCTTGCTTGAGGTTCCTTTCGTGAAAACCCGGCGCTCGCCACCGTTTCCTATCAAGAATGCCATGTCACGCTGATAATGGAAGGCAGGCGAGAGGGATTACGAGTATTGTTGTAGGACAAACAGACACCTTCTTTACTTGCTCTTTTTTTTTTTAAGTGCATCCTTACGATGCGTTGAGCTTCGTCTCAAGACTTTCGTAGCTGCAACGTTAATGCCTACATACCACCACTCATAGCATCGGCGGCATATTCGTACAGAACACGTATAGCATGGCTTGGCTTCCGAGATTCTTCACGGCCTCCACTCTCAGAGGTCATGCACGCGCGCATCCTTTCCATGCACAGAGGCAGCCGCAGCAGGCTTCTCACCTGTGACGGAGCCGTAGGTGTTGGTGTTCTTGATGTAGAAGACGCACACGAGCTGCGGGAAGAGCAGTACGTACACCACCTCGGAGCACAGTGTCCACAGTCCGAACACCGACTGCACCGACAGCGCCAGGTAGGTGGCCACGGCGCCGAACAGGCACACCATGATGCGCAGCGTTAAGGCCACCTCCGTCTCGGAAGCCTGTAGCGCAAAGAAGCCGCACCTCAGACAGGCTCGAAGGGCTTGGACTAACAGGGGCAGCGACAAGGAAAGGCGTGACCCCTACCCCTGAATAGCAAACATATATATAATCCAAAGCATGATCGGACAAAAGCAGTGCGGCTTAGACGAGGACAGGAGACAGACAGACACAGACGAGCGCCGACTCAGAGTTCAAGGTTTTGCAAACCCTTCGGCAATCATGACCCCGCGACGGCCGAAGGAAACCAAGAAGAACTTCTACTTTGAGTGAACTATTCTGTGCTTGATGCAATGGGAAACGGGTCTCGACTGGCAGGTAGATATATAACAGATGTGCAAACTTGATGGCTGTGTCTACCTGACAGTCAAGGGCTGTTTCCTACTGCATTAAGCTCAAAATAGTTTCACTCGAAGTACAAGTCCTTTACGTTTCCTTCAGCTGTCACGGGGTCATTGCCGAAGGGTTTGCAAAATCCTGAGCTCCGAGTCCGCGCTCGTCCGTGTCTGTCTCCTGCATTTGTCTAAAGTCGCGCTGCTTTTGTCCGAGTACGTACAAACTCGCCCAAGTCAATGTATTATTACAACGCATAAATTCACTGCACCTCTGTCCCACCCCCTCCCCCTTCTCCGAGGGAACTCACTAAAGTGCCTCAATGTAGGGACCTTAGAACTCACTTGTCGTGGGCGCCCCCTTTCGTATAGAAGGAAAACTTTATTGAAATGAAGATTTCTCTAATTTGTTGCTATCGCATTCTGTGCTTCTCCAGTGCGGCGAAACTGATCCCCCCCCCCTCCCCCCACTTTTCGCATTCTGTGCTTCTCCAGTGCGGCGAAACTGATCCCCCCCCCCCCCCCACTTTTTTTTTTTTTTGCTCAGTGGTACACGAATGCACAGTTATTTATTGACTGGTTGCTGGCCATCCGTCTCGGACCTATTGTATTGTATTGCATTGTACTGTATGCATTGTATTTATTTATTTATTTATTTATTTATTTATTTATTTATTTATTTATTTATTTATTTATTTATTTATTTATTTATTTATTTATTTATTGTACGAACGAAAGATACGAAACAAGGTGTGAAACACGGCTAGTTGGCAATCCATTTTGACGACACCTCCGGAACAAATAGACTCGCAACGAAAAAAAAAAAAAAGAGCGTCAAGGACTAGAGCTGGTTTTCCGTGTCTGTTTGTTGCGCTGGTGGCGTCAAAACTAAAGATGCGAGCGTATAGGTGTAATGCACAATTAGGCAACGCACGCTCGGCCGCAACAGTCCGTAGTAGACGTTCTTGGTGACCATGGTGGAAGCGCTGAACATGGACGAGTCGGCGGACGACATGACTGCTGAGATGATTGCCAACATACCCAGGATGGAGATCGCGGCTGGCGTCACGAAGCGTATGGTTTGCGGCAACACGGAAGCCCGATTGATCAGCTGCCAAGGGCCCGGGTAGCCCGCAGCCGTGAAGTCTGCACCACATGCGTAGACACCGTCACAACGAAGTTATGTTGTCACACCTCGTTCGGCAGAATATACTTATGATTTTTTTTGTAAAAATACGGCAACTGATTCATGACAGCACCCTATACTGCATGCTTGCTAACGTAAACGTGGTAATGGGATCACCTGTCAAAACGAAGTAGAACGCGTGGGGCGCGCGGACACGGGAAGGAGAGGCACACGTGGCGCTGCGTATACATCTCTCCACGTCAGCGCCATGAATGATAACCAATTCTTACGAGTTTGTCAACGAAGTACGTATATACACGAAATGTCCACAAAAGGTGAGCAGCTGCTTTCGATGAATTCTCGGCGACGACCATACGTACTTGTGGTCTTGGCCGTTGCTCCGATGACAATCGGTGGAACGGCCATGACGACGCAGCCTAAGGCGGACACGTAGGAAAGCACCTCTGCGGCGAAGTCGCTGTTGGAGCCCAGTATGCACTGAAAATAGACCTGCAACACAAATTACGGTGAAAACCGAAGCTCGAAGGTGCGCTAAAAGACAGCTATACGCTACGTCTATCCGGGCAACCTGTGGTGTGACGTTCGCATATAATTAGACACGAAAGGGCACCTCGAGATATTCAGCCTTTTATACTTTATACAATAGGTATAAAGGGGTCGTAACCCCACATTACCGTTTGACACCGTCCTGTCTGCCGCGCCGTGCAGGGGAACATATACAGGGTATATTTGCAAAGTTTCATTCATTCATTCATATTGTGTGTGGTGGAGTCAACATGGCTGACAAGCGAAGTCGCGCACCAGCCCGGTTTTCTTCTTTCATTTCAACGTTAATTTACTTCATAGCTCCGCAGCAATACTACCAAGTGCCACACTTCGAAACACATTGCATGTAATTGGCGACAAATCATTGCTTGTGGGCGGAGAAAATTAATTTCGAACGTTTTTGCTTGTAATTTAGAACGCCATATAAAAAGTAAGATGATAGGCGTTCAAAAATAAAACAAGTCTTCGTTACGGTAGACTTACAAGAACTGAAACTTGGGCGAGTTTGTAGGTGTTCATACTTGAAAAAGGAGCGCGATCAAGACAACGACACAAGAACGAGCAAGAATACCAGACGGAACGCTACCAGGAATCCACGCCTATTTGTCAATCAACACCGATCCAAAAAAGCACATCACGCAAGAACACCACATCCCGGCCACAAAGCGATGAAGTACAACAACACGCAAGAACACCTTAATCGTCACATAAAACTTAAATTGAATGAAAAAGATTTCGACGCAGATAAAAACGCTAAACTCTGAAAGCTTGAGATGAAGTGACGCATAAGACTCAAGCCTTTATGATGAGAAAAATGTGTGAGGTCATCTGCAAGAAAAACTAATTCACAGGGGTGAAGACTCAAAGAAGGCTGGCTGACACATCGCGGGATCTTTCTTTTGAATATAGAAACCCTCTACGACTTCTCTGGTCACCTTGTTGCGGTTACGGTACAACACTGTCCCAACACCGTCCCAACACCGTCCCAACACTGTTCCAACACTGTTTCGGTACAGACTGTTCTCTCCAACTGTGCTCAGTTCGCGCAGGTTGAATCGGTTGAAGGATGAAGAGCAAGCACGTCGATCATGCTCATTATCATGAAGGCGCATGTCCTGCATTTCTGACTTGCCACTAGTTACACGTACAGCCTCAATCATATTACGTTTTCCAATGTGACGTGCCTTCATATATAATACCCACCTGCCACGGTATGCCTCCGAGGGCGGTCATGAGAAATGCGTCGAGCAGCGGGCCCGCTTCTGAGAACGAGACGTCCCCGATCCAGTCGGTCTCGGGGCCCCTCACAGTTCCCACGGCGCGGCCTTTCATGACGTACGGTACGCATACCCACTGCACGTCAATCGTGTCAGTGACGTCAAATCGTGTCAGCCATCACTAAAGCATTTCTTATTTATTTTTTTTAAGCGAAAGAGATGCATCAAACGCGAGACCGTCGGTGGCGTCGATGTCAACGCGAGTGATGCAAAAAAATAATCATCGCGTGGTGACGTAATTACATGGCTTCATCCCGACGTTACAGATGACCAAAATTTGTGACATCGTGCCTAATTATGAGGTCACAGAACGTGGCGTCACGCGATGACGTCATCACATGTGACATCGTCGCTTGGTCACGATCACGTGACCAGATCACGGAGGCAGTGCAAAACCACGTTAGGTGAAGAAAGTTTTCGGAGGGGGATGTGGGAGAATCAGTATACATCGAGTGAGAAGAGAGTGAGAAGAGAAAGAACTTGGCTTTCGCCTTCGAGTCGCCTTAGGCGAAGGTATAAGGGACTCTGTGAGTTTCGGAAAAAATACCCCTATAAGACCCGAGAGAGGTTGTGACAGAGAGGAAGGAATCGGTAAAAAACACTTTGTGGCAATTATTACATTAACTGCTAAACGTAATAGGAAAAAAATCTAAAGAAAAAAATAAACGCGTACTACAGGAACAAAACGACATATAAGCAAAAAATCATGCTACAAAGCATACGCATGTGCACAACGCTTTAAAAATAGCCTACGAGATGTTTATGCGCTAGTTAAGGCAGATTTATTGTATAACGTCAACGTACGGAGTTTATTAGTTTGAGCATGTCACAAATACGCGGAATCTTCCACAGCTTCTAACGGCCGTCTTCGCTCTTAATGACTTTCAGTGCTCCCTCTCTAAGCCTGCGTACTGATTAACCGAATGAGTTAACCTCGAGGTGGTCAACTACGCCTTTGTCAAAAACAGCCAACGAAGAAAGTAAAATCTGCGACGATCTAGCGGCGAGTGCTAGAAATGCGTTAACATTACCAGTCATTTGATGGACTGTTTAGTGACCTCCAATTATCTTCATTATCTCGGTATATAGCATTCGGCAACAGCAATTATCATTACCAGAGTCATTTGATGAACACCGACTTAATTTAGTAAAAGCCTCTCTCTGCCTTCAGTTACCTTGATAGCCAGCAACAGCCGTGGGTTAGAGCATTTAACCAATATTAGCCACTCCTTTCATTATGCGAGTTACTTAGGCTTCATGTCAAACTCGCACGTGTGTGCTGTATAGGTTTGCGAGACTTCTCGTGGTATTATTTGCGTTCGCAACGAACGAACTAAGAAAGCCGACTACGATACGTGCGGCGTTATACATATTAAGTCGAAAGCCTTAGATTCATCACCAAATGCAAAAAAGGGACCGTTGACATCGGCGGCATTAACACGAACGATGAAAAAAAAAAAATCATCATGTGATGACGTCATCTTTGACGTCATCATGACGTCACAAGCCGCCCAAAACTTGCGACGTCGTGACGTTACACGGCATCGTCGCTTGGTCGAAGGTTGGACGATCACGGAGTCACTGCAGAAACACGTGAGGTACAGAAACAGAAAGCTTCCAATTCCTCTGATCCCTGAGGCACTTCAAAACCACATTCGGTGCGGAGAGCTTTAGCGCGGGATCAATATACGTCAGACTCTGGAGTTTCCAAGATGTGTGGCGCCACCTGTCGGAGAAGTATTGAGTAGTGCATAGACCGACTCTCTCGTAGAGTTTGCTATGGGACCAGGTGCAACTAGCGAGTGCGAAACAACGATTGAGCTTAATATCGCGTGTGTTTGCGCATTTAGCACTCAGAACGAGAGCTGTGAATTGCTCTCCGCTAGTCGGACGCGCCACCGAACCGTCGTGAAGTGCTTGCTGGATCACTCGCCTGAACGACGGCGAAAACAGCAGCAGACGAGAGCCCTCCGCACGCTACGAAGAAACTCCGCAAAAGACGCACTGTTGCGTTGTGAATTGCCACGGACGTAAAAGACTGAATAACAACGTTCAGTTTTACCGATTTCCATAGTTGTCGTACGAAGAAGAAAGGCGAGAGCGCTGGATACGGGCCGTTGCGAGCGTGTTGGGTAAGCGAAGTACCCGCGTTCTCCACAGCCGGTGGCATGAATGTGTGGCTCTGCTGTTGTTTTGCGTAGCCCTGATGCAAAACCGTGGTAACCTTGACTATGAAGCTCAGCAGAGGCTCTGACCGCGGTGCTTGTCGTGTAACACGAAGTGAGCAGCTAGAGGCAGACTGGAGACGCGTGATACGCACACCGCGACGAGTTGGTCGTCACAACACAGCATCGCGGACGTATGTACGTTTTGAAGGCTCAGAGTTCTGGTTCTAACTAGCTAACACCACGTGCGTCATACAAGTAAATCGCTGAATGTTGGTCGTGACCCTCTTCAGGTTTGTTTCGCCCGTGTCCTCCGCGGTTGCCGTAGCTATCTCGGAGGCCACGGTTTTGCCTTTGGTTGTACCCCGCGAAAGTGGACACGCACGTATCCCCATTACATACAAACGGAAGACGACCATGAAGAGACCATTTGAGGATGCGTAATAAAACACTCCAATGCACAGGAAGCGAGAGATGAATTAAGGGAGAATGCAACTGAAAAGGCGAAAATCGCCGGAGCCATTCGCCCCTGATGAACCGAGTTTTGTACCAATGATCGTAAGATGCATAGCTAAGTAAATTGATCGTGTATGTAGGTACTTTATCGCTGTGGCATACGTATATACCCGATTTTAACGCATTTAGGCTCTAGAGAACGGATGTCGGAGGGCTTGCCTCGAACTCGGTGTCGTGTGATGCTCGCTTGTACTTGCGAGTTGCAGCGCGCGGGAATAACTAAAACTTATTTTGCATTGTACTCGCAGTTCGCTTTGATCAGCTTCCTTTGTTTCTGAAGCGTGGATTGGCGGAAGAAGCTTTCCAAGTCCTTGATTTTCAGGAAACCGCGCCTCGACACTAACGAAAGAGGAGGGTTATATTGCGGCCTATGCACATTCGCTTGCGGGCGGCTCTCTTTGCACTACCCAGTTAGTGCCAGGGCTACGATGAGGGCGCTGGTGGCGGTGTTTTTCGCAGCGCCGCCTGGGCAGAGTCTGACGTCTATACAATCGACTTAGAACAACAAGAAGGTTATTGCTTTCGCCTTCCAGTCGTCTTAAGCAATTGCATTGTGACTTTTGCTCGCCGAACTAACGCTATGTATGAAACGGAGTAACGGGGTACATAACACTAACGCATTAAAGTGCAGTCGTATCCTCACCATGAATACGATCGTGATGCATATCTGGAGGACGTCGGTGTAGGCGACCGAGTATTGGCCTCCGAGAGCCGTGTAGAAGAATATGGTCGTAGCGGCAATGACGATGAAGAGCTTCGAGTCCACTTCCATCATGGATCCCGCAGCGTCACCTGGAGCACGGCCCCGAACACGGTTGTTGCATTGTCGTCGTTAAGCATTGTCGAGCCGTTTGTGAGTACTCTTGGTACAGTACAGTAGTTGGGTGAGTCTGTACAACTGTATCGTTACACACTACACGAAGGAAATTACGAGACACAAGAAGAAGAAACAACGGAACAAGCGCTGGCTCAAGGACTAAAGGTTTATTCACGCAAACCACGCATACATAGAAAAAATTTCACATGCGTACACCACAGCTGGTAAACCTAGCCCATCCATTCACCATGGCGCAAATACCACAAGAAATATGACAAAAGATACAAGTGCTTTGCACGGCAGGGAAAACTTTCTTGACTTGTGTAATCATTAAGCACCTGTATCTGTCCTCATGTTTCTTGTGGTTTTTGGGCCGCGGTGAATGGAGCGCTATAGTCGTGCTGAAGTACGCATGTACAATTTCTTTCTATATGTGTGGTTTGCGTGAATGAACCTTTAGTCGTGAGTTATTGTGTTTCGTCGTTTCTTCTTGCGCCGTGCTGTGTGTAAAGTTACTCTTGGCGACATAATAAAGAAAGCCAGTGCCAAGTTCTTAAAGCTCACCTATAGTCGTTTCCCTGTGGCCTCCACAACACAATCTCACAGTCGTGTACGTTTACTCTCGCCCTCTCGTAAGGGCAAGCATTAATAATAATTGTTGGGGTTTAACGTCCCAAAACCACGGTATGATTATGAGGGACGCCGTCGTGGAAGGCTCCGGAAATTTTGACCACCTGGAGTTCCTTAACGTGCACCTGAACCAAAGTACACGGGCCTCTATAGGACTTGTCCGCCATCAAAATGCGGCCGCCGCGGCTGGTATTCGATCCCGCGACCTTCGGGCGGGTCAGCAGTCGAGCACCATAACCTATAGACCACTGCGGCGGGTGGCTAGCATTAAAATAAATTTTTGCTCAGTGTAAGTGGCAGTTCGCATGACATGCCGAAAACATGGACGTTTCAGTTTCGTTACCTATGCTTCGAAAAGAGCATCAAGCATTGATCTCTAATATCACCGAGATAGCTGTTCCTTTACCAGTCCATTGGATTCTCAAAACTGTACGCCAGCACCATAGCTCAAAAGGATCCAGCTTTCACACTTCCGCGAGGTCTGCGATTCTCACGATGTCATCACAGCAGAAGAAATGAGGGCGTTAACGAGACGAATTTTAGTTTTGAGGCCGACCTTATTGTATTTCATAATTTTTGAAAGACCAACCGTTGCCCTCTTTCTCAATACTATATTCTTCGCCAATTTTTTTTTTTTTGTAGAGGTACCATCTGCTAGAGAAACGCATACTGTCTACGACATCTGCTTCGTCGTTATCAGAATGCTCTGTTCTCCACCTGTTGTCATTAACTTCTTTAACTTGTGGGGTTTTACGTGCCAAAGCCACGATACGATTATGAGGCACGCCGTAGTGGAGGGCTACGGAAATTTCGACCATCCAGTATTCATTAACGTGCACAAATCCAAGCACATGGGCCTCTAGCATTTCGCCTCCATCGAAATGCGACCTCCGCGGCCGGAATCGAAGCCGCGACTTTAACGTTCTCTCTTCTGAAGTGACTTTCGGTGTTGTCTAACTTCCGTTTCTTCTTTTTTCATCCTTAGGAAAAGACCAGCCTTCTCGCGGTTACTTTAACGCCATTTACCAGCGCCATAATATCTAGACCTACCACTTCTTGATCAAGAGTGACCAATTGGGCGAGTTGGTACGGATTCATTATGACAGCGGCGCGACGGAATAAGACTTGATAAGACTGAAGAGACGTACAAGCACCGACCCTGAACTGGCGTTTTATTCAAGTGCGTCTTATCTCTTACAGCCTTATCGCCTTATTGCGTCGTATCATTTATTGAAGGCCGTATCTCCTTGCCTCACTTACAAAGATTTTTAACGGAAGGGCGAAGCCAGCCCGGACCTCAGCCCTTGGTCCACAGAAGTTCTGGAGAAGGTGCGGGTACAGAGCCTGCCAGTTCCTGCGCCCCACCCGCGCACCTTGTAACTGACGCCTACGGTGCAACGCCAGAGTACCCAGAGTACCAGAGTACATGATAAAATTAGGTGTGTGCAGAGACGGACACAGGAGATCAAGATACCACAACCGCTGGTGTCTACGTTGTATCGATCTTCTCTCTTGCATTTGTGTCGGTACGCCTACATTCTTCACTTGCCTAGCTGGAGCCGATTTCGCGTGGATCCTCATGAGCCGTGCTGCGCATGCGCGAGGAATAGTGATGTCACAGAGTTGGCTCACCACTCTCCGCCACCGTGCTCTCTCCGCCACCGCGATGTCACGCGCTCTCTGCCACCGCTGCGCGCGACTCGCCGCTGCTGGTCTGCGCATTCGAGAGGAGTGATGTCGTAGCCATGGTAGACACGCTGGCGCCAGCGCGCGCGCAGCTATTCGCCTTGGCTGTGCAGTCGCCGTCTGACACTGCGCCGGAGCCGATTGATAGCGTCTCTGACTGGCGTTTGCAGGTGCGTAACGCCATGAAGAAGGAGAGCGTAAATGCTGCTCAACGGCGCAGAAGAGCCGAGAAGCTTATCTCATCGGATCCCGAAGTAGTTGCCTGGCAATCAGCGGTTCAGCGTACGAAGAATGAACAGAAGAAGGCTAATAATCCTAGACAACCTGGAAAGCTAAGAATGATCAGCTGAACCTTTCCTAACGCTACGCATATCCTGGCATAGCCGAGCTAAGCCACTGCAATGTTTTTTTATGAATCCGTACCAACTAACTTGGCTACGCCAGTATACCAGAGTATACTCCAGCTTCGGCTAATAGGGTGTTCTAGCAGTCACGGTAATACCGTACCGTTTACGCAATGGTATTAGCGTTCCACGTTAACTGTACTGTCGGCCGCAAAAGTTTGCGGGATCTGCAGCGCGTGGCGGAGCGACGGAAAACTGCATTGCTGCGTCACCTACCGGGATGCAGCGGGTGTTGAGGCTATCGGCCTCGGCGATTAGCGACGGCGCATTTAGACAACGTGCCGTTGCCGGATCTAATCGCGGAGGCTGCGGCCGATAGCCTCAACACCCGCCGCATCACGGTAGGTGACGCAGCAATGCAGTTTTCCGTCGCTCGGCCACGCGCTGCACATCCCGCAAACTTTTGCGGCCGACAGTACAACTGTACGTGTCACGATCCGAAAACGTTTCAGCTGCGCACAGGACGAAATGATTTGACTAATATAGCAATTGCAGGTTAAAATAGCGACGGCACGGTATTCTCGTACTTACCGCACGGTAAACCGACACTTGAAATCAAGAGCTTGACGAAAACTCGTCTGGTCGGGAACAATCATGGTCAAAAGTAAGAAGACGCCGACCAAAAAATTAAAAAAATAACAAATACGTTTCGGCTCCCGTACGGGGGCCTTGTTCGTACGAAACGTATTTGTTATTCTTTAAGTTTTTGGTCGGCGTCTTCTTACTTTTGACCAAAACCGACACTTGCTAAACGACTCTAATGTGACCGAGCTCTCACCCAGTGCGGCCAACATGGCGGCCGTCCAGAACATCTCGCCGCACACAGCGGGCAGGCACAGGAGGAGGCCCATCCAGCGGCCGTACTGCTCCTGGAACGGGTCCAGCATGGTCACCGCGTTCGTCGTGCGCATCTTTTGCGCGAAGAAACAGCCGCCTGCGATTGAAGGGCATGCAGGGCTTCGAAAATTAAAACTCGCTTTGAAGTGAACGACAGCGGGTACAACACGGACGAAGAGAGAACGACAACACGAGCGCTGACTATGTTTTTTTTTCTTTATTTCACCAAGGCAATTTATATAAACAAAAACAGCCTGCCCCGCATGCGCGAGACCAGAGAATCAAATCAAAACAAAGACGATGAAAGCGCCTTCTTTGTCGAGATGAAAACCTTTCTACTCGCGCGCCTAAAGCGCGCGTTCTAGGAGCGTGATTTCCCTTTTTCTTAGAAAACGTTGTTAGTCAGCCCTCGTGTTATCGTTGTCTCTTCTTCCGTGTTGTACGCGGAATTAGTACAATAACAAAGGAAAAAAAATAGAGTCCCCAGGATCGCTAACGCGCAAAAAACGGCTTAAGGCGCACGACATGGACGACTTCAGGTCGCGCACGGCGCCGCTGAGAGTTCGTAATGCCGTCAGGGACAACCTCATAGTCGAGTGCGCCGAGGCGTCGAAGTACCCTGTACGGTCCGAAGTATCGTCGAAGAAGCTTCTCACTAAGTCCTCGTCGGCGTATTGGCGTCCATACCCATACACGGTCACCGGGTTGGTATTCCATGTGGCGTCGTCGAAGGTTGTAGCGGCGGCTGTCAGTCGTCTGCTGGTTCTTGATCCGTAGGCGGGCGAGCTGTCGTGCTTCTTCGGCGCGCTGTAGGTAGGTGGTCACTTCGATGTTTTCCTCTTCGGTCACGTTTGGTAGCATGGCGTCGAGCGTCGTTGCCGGGCTCCGTCCGTAGACCAACTTGTATGGCGTCATCTGCGTCGTTTCCTGTACGGCCGTGTTGTACGCGAAGGTCACGTACGGAAGGATGGCGTCCCACGTCTTGTGTTCGACGTCGACGTACATGGCCAGCATGTCGGCGATCGTCTTATTTAGACGCTCGGTGAGGCCGTTGGTCTGTGGGTGGTACGCGGTGGTGCGGCGGTGGCTTGTGTGGCTGTATTCCAAGATCGCCTTAGTCAGGTCAGCCGTGAACGCCGTACCTCTGTCGGTGATGAGAACCTCTGGGGCGCCGTGTCGAAGGACGATGTTCTCAACGAAGAACTTGGCTACCTCAGCGGCACTGCCTTTGGGCAGGGCTTTTGTTTCGGCGTAGCGGGTGAGGTAGTCGGTTGCTACGACGATCCACTTGTTGCCGGAAGTCGACGTCGGGAACGGCCCCAGTAGGTCCATCCCGATTTGCTGGAACGGCCGGTGAGGTGGTTCGATTGGCTGCAGAAGTCCCGCGGGCCTCGTCGGTGGTGTCTTCCGTCGCTGGCAATCTCGGCAAGTCTTAACGTAGTGGGCGACGTCGGCAGCAAGGCGTGGCCAGTAGTATTTTTCCTGTATTCTGGCGAGCGTGCGGGAAACACCGAGGTGCCCAGCCGTCGGGTCGTCGTGTAGGGCCTGCAGGACCTCTGGTCGCAATGATGAGGACACGACAAGAAGGTAGTCGGTTCGAAGTGCCGAAAAGTTCTTCTTCATGAGAACGCCGTTCCGTAAGAAAAACGACGGCAGTGCTCGCTTGAATACCTTCGGAACAACGGCGGTCTTGCACTCGAGGTACTCCATAAGGCCCCCCAGTTCCGCGTCGGCTCGTTGACTTTCGGCGAAGTCGTCGGCACTTATAGTTCCGAGGAAGCAGTCGTCGTCGTCCTCCTGCGGCGGCGCGTCGACGGGGGCTCGGGACAGGCAGTCGGCGTCAGAGTGTTTTCGTCCGGACTTGTACACGACGGTAATGTCAAATTCTTGAAGACTGAGACTCCATCGTGCGAGGCGACCAGAAGGGTCCTTCAAGTTAGCTAGCCAACATAAGGCGTGATGGTCACTGACAACTTTGAAGGGCCTGCCATAGAGGTAGGGGCGAAACTTTGACGTAGCCCAGATGATGGCAAGGCATTCCTTTTCTGTTGTGGAATAGTTGGCTTCTGCATTGGATAGTGACCGGCTAGCATAACTGATAACTCTTTCAAGCCCGTCAGTCTTTTGCACAAGGACGGCACCGAGTCCTACGCTGCTTGCGTCAGTGTGTATTTCCGTATCGGCGCAATCGTTGAAATGCGCAAGTATGGGTGGCGTCTGCAGGCGTCGTTTAAGTTCTTGAAATGCTTGCACTTGCGCCGTTTCCCACCTGAATTCCACGTTAGCCTTCGTGAGAAGCGTCAGTGGTTCGGCGATCCGTGAAAAGTTTTTGACGAAGCGTCTGTAATAGGCGCATAAGCCGAGAAATCGGCGCACTGGCTTTTTGTCGGTGGGTGGCGCGAAGTCGGCGATGGCAGCTGTTTTCCGCGGGTCTGGGCGCACTCCAGACTTGCTGATCACATGACCCAGAAACAGGAGCTCGTCGTATGCGAATCGGCACTTTTCTGGCTTCAGGGTCAGTCCAGAGGTCTTGATTGCTTGAAGTACTGCCTCAAGCCGCCGGAGATGCTCGTCGAAGGACGAGGAAAACACGACGACGTCGTCCAAATACACAAGGCACGTCTGCCACTTCAATCCGGCCAGTACGGTGTCCATGACGCGCTGGAACGTCGCAGGTGCCGAGCAAAGACCGAAAGGCATGACCTTGAACTCAAAGAGGCCGTCGGGCGTTATAAAAGCGGTCTTTTCTCGATCTCTTTCGTCTACTTCGATCTGCCAATAGCCGGTCTTGAGGTCCATCGACGAAAAGTACGTCGCGTTGTGAAGTCGATCCAGGGTGTCGTCTATCCGTGGGAGGGGGTACACGTCCTTCTTCGTGATTTTATTCAGGCGCCGATAATCAACGCAGAAGCGCAGTGTCCCATCCTTCTTCTTCACTAACACCACAGGTGATGCCCACGGACTCTTTGAAGGCTGGATGATGTCGTCGCGAAGCATTTCGTCCACTTGTTTCTTTATGGCCTCACGTTCTCGCGTCGAAACTCTGTAGGGGCTCTGTCGGAGTGGTCGAGAATTTTCTTCTGTTATAATTCGTTGCTTAGCAAGGGGCGTTTGTCGGACCCGCGATGACGACGAGAAACAGTCCTTGTATTGCAGGAGCAGGGTTTTGAGCTGGTCTTGCTTGACCTTCGGAAGGCTCGGGTTGACGTCAAAATCCGGTTCGGGACCTCTATTCGTCGAAGCAGGTTCGGCAGCATCGAAGAGGGCGAAAGCATCGCTGGCGGCTACACATTCGTCGATGTAGGCAACCGTCGCACCCATGTTGAGGTGCCTATATTCGTGGCTGAAGTTTGTCAGCAGTACCTTTGCTTTACCGTCATGCAGCTCGGCGATACCTCTTGCGACGCAAATTTGACGGTTCAGGAGTAGTTGCTGATCACCGTCGATTACGCCTTCAAGGTTCGCAGGTTTTTCGGTGCCGACGGAAATAATGACGCTGGAGCGCGGCGGAACGGTCACCTGCTGTTCTATCACTTTCAGTGCATGGTTCCCTGGCGTCGCGTGGGGTGGGAGCGCTTTGTCTGAGCTTAGTGTTATCGACTCAGACCTCAGGTCGATAACGGCGCCGTAGTCACTTAGGAAGTCCATTCCGAGTATCACATCCCTGGAGCAGTTTCGTAGGATTACGAAGCTCGCAGGATAAGTCCGGTTATTGATGGTGACTCTCGCCGTGCAGATACCAATCGGCGTTATCAGGTGGCCTCCAGCTGTCCGGATTTCGGGTCCACTCCAAGCGGTCTTTACTTTCTTCAGCTTGGTGGCGAATGGCCCACTGACGACGGAATAGTCGGCTCCGGTGTCGACGAGAGCTGTGACGCTGTGGCCGTCGATAAGAACATTGAGGTCGCTAGTCCGTCGTCTTGCGTTGCGGTTAGGTCGTGGCGTCGGATCACGGCTTCGTCGATTGGTCCCGCTGTTTCGACGTTGCGTCGTCAGGTTTTCTTCGGGCCGCGAAATTTCGTCGTGAGGGCTCCGTCCGGTTTGCGTCGTGTTCTGAAGGTCTCGTCGCGTTGTCGTCGTCGGCGGCCGCGGAGGATCTTCGGCATTTCGTCGTACAGCAACCGCACCTCCATCGGTTGCTGCCCTTAGTTTCCCGGATACGGGCTGGGCGACCGGCCCCGGTTTGGGCCAGTGTACTGCCGGCGGTGCGGGGACATGTAGCGGCCGGGCGACGGCGATCGGGAAGGTCGTCGTTCTTGCCACTGTGTTCCGGTGAGGTAGTCGTCAATGTCGCGAGGCCGTTCGCCTGGCTGCGGGCGCGGCGCGTTGATGGCGAATCCGCGTAGCCCCATCTGTCGGTATTGGCAGCGGCGGTACGTGTGGCCGGCCTCTCCGCAGTGTTAGCAGAGCGGGCGGTTGTCAGGGGCACGCCAAACGTCGGTCTTTTGGGGGGCGCATCCTTGTCCTGTCGGCGGGCGGTATGGCGTCGTTGGGGGTGGCGGCGGTGCCTGGCGGCGGAACTGCTGCGGCGGCGCGGCGTCTTGACGCGGGCGAGGAGGGGGGGCGTTGCGTCGGGCTGCAGCAGCATAGTTCATTGCTTGCAGCTGCGGCTGCGCTGCATAGGGGGTGCTTAGCGACTGCTGGATTTCCTCGCGGACCATGTCGGTGATCGAATCGACTTGAGGCTGCGCTGAAGGCAACAGCTTGCGCAGCTCCTCCCGCACTATCGCTCTGATGGTTTCCCGTAGGTCGTCGGTGCCTAGCGAGTGCGCTTCGGTGTAGCCTGTCGACAGGGTTGAGCGGTTGTACTGCATCGTCCTAATCTCGAGGGATTTTTCGATTGTTGTAGCCTCCTTTAGGAATTCGGTGACAGTTTTCGGTGGGTTCCGCACCAATCCTGCAAAGAGGTCTTGTTTCACTCCCCGCATAAGGAAGCGGACCTTTTTTTCCTCAGGCATGGCAGCATCGGCCAGGCGGAAAAGTCGCGTCATCTCTTCCGTGTAGATAGTTACCGTCTCATTCGGTAGCTGTGCTCTTGTCTCCAGCAGAGCAGCGGCCTTTTCCTTGCGGACGATGCTCGCGAAGGTATTGAGGAACGTCGTCCGAAAGAGGTCCCAGGATTGAAGGCTCGATTCATGGTTTTCGAACCACGTCTTCGCGGCGTCTTCTAAGTAGAAGTAGACGTGGCGCAGCTTCTCTTCAATGTCCCAGTGGTTGAAGGCGGCGACTCGCTCGTACGTCTCCAGCCAGCTCTCCGGGTCTTCAAACGACGATCCACGGAAAGTTGGTGGCTCCCTTGGCTGTTGCATCACTACCGTTGTAGGTGGCAGGGGGTCTGTCATCGTCTCGGCGGTCGATGTGACGGTCTTCGGCTGCCTGGCGTTTTCGGGAAGGAGCCCGTACTCTGGTTGTAGTCCCTTTTGCCGGCGGCTGGTTCGAGGATCCGGGTTGTCCTTAGAGTCGTCTTCTTCGCGGCTTGGGCTTGGGTCAGCGCTCCGCAGTGGCGTCCGGATCATGAAGCAGCACCTCCACCAGATGTCACGTGGTCGTGACGTCGACGAAGACAGCAGTCAGCACGTCCGAGATGAAACTGTTTATTTGGCCGAACTTGTGGCCGGGAAAATGAAAGTCAAACTACAGCAATACACTGATAGCGTCGAACAGAGCGTCGACCGTCGATCAACTCACAAGCGGTCACGCGCGTCGGCTTTTATACAGGCGCTATCGAACTTTCCAGCAATATCGCTGGTGGCGGCGTAATCTCTAGACAAAGCTGGAACATTCGCGTGCGGGGTGCAATCTTAACAAACCGATCTACTACAATCGCGACGCTTCTAGAACACTACTTCGCGGACAGCGTCGAGCGTTGATAACCGTCCCTGCCGGTCAAACCCGAATACATCAAAACAAGACAAGAAGTGGGCGTGGCAATATATATCTGTGCATTTAAACACAGGAGTATTAATCAGCGCCGCTCGTAGCCATGACGGCGAGTGTGGAGCATTCTTTTTCTTCCAGCTGGCGTCACGTAGTACGTGATCTTTTTACGAGCTACGTGAGAGGTGCATGACTCTCATGAAAGCTACGTGAGAGATGCATCTGAGAGACTTTTTTCTCGTATTTTCACCGCAGTGGCTCGATAAGATGTCCTAAATATTGTCCATGTTATGTCGCTGTCTCCCTAAAAACGCGATGTCATTCAGTTTTACCATTAAAGAAATTACGCAGGCCCAAGCAGATGTTATCGAAATCTATGACGTCACATGGGTGGTGCGGCAGCTCCAAGGTGACCATACCTGCATTTTTTGTGCGCTTTTTCTCGCTTACCAATCGCCTCATCTCGGCAAGGGTGGCGCCTAAGGCGTTGTGAAAGGGCAATTTTCTAATACGAAAAAAAAAAAATCGTTTTTCCCTACAGCATCCCATTAAGCAAAAAAA
Source organism: Rhipicephalus sanguineus (assembly GCF_013339695.2). Lineage (NCBI taxonomy): Eukaryota > Metazoa > Arthropoda > Arachnida > Ixodida > Ixodidae > Rhipicephalus > Rhipicephalus sanguineus. The sequence continues at coordinate 27,609,936 of NC_051179.1, forward strand.
AAAATTGAATAGAGTTAGGAATGCCATGTAATGCGTAGGGCAGGAAAGCGGTGTTCTATTAGGGCGACACAATGAACGCGAACTAGGGGATGGGAATACATTGTAGAGGTGCGATGGATTTAGAAATTTCGGGAGGCACAGAGTAGAATAAGCTCGCTATTGGCGTAGCCGGAGGGTCAGACACCCCCCGAAATTTTTCAACTTTGCATCTGTATATACACGCACACATACAAACGCACACACGAACATGCATAAAAAGTGTTTAAACACCCCCCCCCCCCCCCTCCCGCCTTTCCGAACAAAATTTCTGGCTAAACCCAGGCATCTCGCTCTAGACCGGTGTAATTGTAGATCTCTGGAGCAGGCCTCCGTCCTGCAACAAACATAAAACAGGCTGATGCTGATAGTACACTGTATGATATTGCTGCTGATGCTGATAATGACGTGTTCACGGAAAAAAGAAAACAGCTTCGAAGTTTTTGAAATCTTATTTCTGTACTGCGATATACCGCGGCACTGCCAGTGTTCGGGATATGTCGCTCCGCCAACGCTAAAGGGACACTAAAGAGAAAACGATTTTTCTCGTATGAGTAAATTACTCTTTCACAATACCAAAATCACCACGCTTGCCGCGAGAGGACGCTATCGTGAAGCGAGAAAACGCTCAAAAAGAAAATGCGGGTGGCGACGCCACCTTGAAATTCCCGCAACAATCACCGTGACGCCATAGATTTTGACGGCGCCCACTAGGGCCTACGTAGTTCCTGATCGGTAGAAGATGAAGTAGACTGTCCTCTGAGGGGACCAGAGACTTCACATGCCAAGTTTAAAGAAATTTCGTGGAGCCAATGTCTCCAAAATGCGAAAAAAGTACACTTCGAAATCCGTGACGTCACGCTCTGAGATTTCGGCGGGAAATTTAAAAGTAAATCTTATGACATTAATTTTCTCGTCTTTTACTAAACTTATGGTGGTGAAATTAACGACATTAAGAGTTCTCAGAGTAGTTATCAATCTAAACCGATTCATTGTTTCACTTTAGTGTCCCCTCAAAGATTAATGGGCGTGGTCGAAAAATAGCTATGTTCAAGTTGGCTGATGCACCTGACGAAGCCGTCAGGTGCATCAGCCTTGACACCTGACACATGATGCACCTGACAAAGCGAACGGAGTCCGTTCCTATAATTTGTTTTATTCACGCTACAACAGCTTCAGCAAATAGATGTTTAGCTTCGCCTGCTCGTCGTTCCGGCGTGGTCTAGTGGCTAGGATATCTGGCTTTCACCCAGAAGGCCCCGGTTCGATTCCCGGCGTCGGAAGATGCGGTCTCATGGTGTAATGGTTAGCACTCTGGACTTTGAATCCAGCGATCCGAGTTCAAATCTCGGTGAGACCTGTTTTTTTTTTTTTAATTTTTAAAGTCTCGGTTTATCGACAACTCCGAATTATCTTCTTTGATAAAAGTTAAACGTATGGAGATACGTCATTTTATTGCGTTTATTTTTATTTCCTCTTCAATGACAATCACTTCTGACATCATCGAGCCTTCACCTAACACCGGAAGTGGTATAGAAGATTACAAAAAAAAAAAAAAATAGTTCATTTTCAGCTCGATTATTGAACGGGAAAATTGAAAGGCTTTCGGTTCGATAATCTTGCTCGAAGTGGATAAATATGCAGCACAAAGTATGTCAGTAACCGGCTGGAATTGGGCCATACTCCAATAGTATGTATGAAAACGGTAACATACGTGATGGGAAAAAAAAACTGCGCTTCGCCGCTTGACTGGTCCCGTCATTACCCCGAAAGCTAAACTAAAAAAAAAGGAAGAAGAAAAAAAAAAGGAGTACAGGCAGCGGGAAGCGATAATACCATACGTGATTACACCATAACTTTTCACAGCGAGAAGTTATGAAATGACGTCTTGAAAGACAACAGGACAATTAACACAACTAAATGATACGAAAACGACCCATATAATTATAAGCAACAAGGCATATTTTAATGAATAGTACAGTTTTATACAGAACAGGTCTTAAAGGAGTACTGACACGATTTTGAAGTGCAGCAAAACGGACGTTTTTGGTTTCCTTGGCATGTTGTGTTAACGTTCTCCCCACACCGCATCCGGGAAACACGTATAAATATTTAAGTTTGATTTTAAAGTTTTCATCTCCCAGCATCTGCAAGGCAGCTTCACCGCATGGAGAGCCCTATGACGTTTCAAGTCAGCTCACTTGGTTTGCGAAGTCAGGGTTCTGCATGCAGCCTAAATCACAGAAATCGCTGTCGGAGGCACTAGACGACAGTTCACTCATAATGAACCACGTTGGACTGACAGCAAAGGACAGCAGGTGCATATTTCGTGGGGGTTGCAGTCTGCCCGTGACGTCACGGGCAGACTTGACACGTCACTATGAAGCCGCCCTCTCGAAACCGAAACTGCTGGTTGAAAGAAGCGGTATTAAAAATATATGCAATGCATCCCCAGGCACCACGACACTCTTTTTAGGGTTCTCGACACCCGTGCTTTCATTTAGAGCAACAACCCGAAAATTTTTAAAATTCATGTCAGTACTCCTTTAATACAGTTCATACAGACTTCTTCAACTGTCAATTTCCACTTAGTGTACATTTGGAAGACAGAAACGAAGTGTTTGAGGTCAGTAATTTGTACCGGCGACACGGCACGTAGCTACTCTCTAGGTCTCGAGTGAGGCGACTGGTAGGATTAGGTTGGATTAGGCAGGATTAGGTTGGATTAGAGCTCCGCCTCTACATATTTCTGATGTAAAACGGTCCCTCTCAAATGCACATACATTTTATCAAAATGGGCCCAGTGGTTGTCTTCTAAAAGCATTTATTTATTTATTTATTTATTTATTTATTTATTTATTTATTTATTTATTTATTTATTTATTTATTTATTTATTTATTTATTTATTTATTATTTATTTATTATTTATTTATTTATACTGTCAAACCTCTGACGAGGCTTCTTACAGGGAGGGTAAAAAGAAATACACACGAACCAAATAAACAGGTACATCAAGTGGTTTAGCGTAATCATTTAAATACATGTCTAACGATTTTTCAAATAGTCAAACATCACTTGCATTCACAACAAAGCTTGGTAACGCATTCCAACGTTCAATCACGGCTGGGCAAAAAGAATAACGAAACACATCACTGCGAGCAAAGTATGGTCGTAAAACATAATTCTGATATGTACGCTTAACTTGTATTAAACAGGATAATTCGGAGTCGTCAGTAAACCTAGCTATAAAAAAAATTCATAAAAAAAGGTCTCACCGAGATTTGAACTCGGATCGCTGGATTCAAAGTCCAGAGTGCTAACCATTACACCATGAGACCGAACGCTTCCGACGCCGGGAATCGAACCCGGGCCTTCTGGGTGAAAGCCAGATATCCTAGCCACTAGACCACGCCGGAACGACGAGCAGGCGAGCGCATATCTCCTACGCGCGCTCTCGACGGTATTTACGCTCTTACATGTACGTACGTACGCCTGACGTCACACTAGATATATATAGCCGAGTGCACGCACTAGATATGTCTTTTCCAGCTGTTGGTTCTGCGTCAGTAGTGGGAAAGAAGGAAAGGCATATCGCTGCTGCTGCTCCAGCTGTGGGAAGGTTTCACGCGACGCCGGCTCGATTTCTCGTTGACAGTCGAGAGGCAAGAGAAAACGTGAATGGATGAACAAGTGTAATGAATTGATTTATTGTGTACGTACTCATTGACAAATAAATAAATAAATAAATAAATAAATAAATAAATAAATAAATAAATAAATAAATATTGGATGAAAGAAGAGGAATCGAGAGAAACTAACAGAAAAAGAAGCAAGAAATGGATACCGAAAAAAAATCAAATAAAAAAATAAAAAAGGAGAAGGAGGGAACAGCAGAGAAGCTGAACGCAGCGTTGTTTTTTTTTTCTTTTTTCTTCCCCTTAGTGCTCGAAGGATTGGCACCGGAAACCTTGACAGCGCTATACAGAAGCGCCTTGCTTACAACTTTATTCATACAACTGCATTATTGCGACTCTGCGCGGCGTTCAAGGAGATGAAAAAGTTCAATTTCCTGCTGGGTTTCACTTCAACTTAGGGTGCTATTCTGGACACTGTCAAATTCCACCGTATTGTCAAATTTCGTAATGGCGGCATTTTAAAAGCCCATCAGAGATGCCATATAGCAGCCATCTGGACCAATCAGGATTGACTAATAGCGGAATTTGACAATGTCCAGAATAGCACCGCTGAATTATAGCGATATAGCCGAATTGTCGAACCGGAAATATTTCCAGCTACAAAGACTTCCGGTTAGATAATCAAGCTATAGTGTTATATGATTCAGCTCAAAGTGGATAAAGATCTCCGTTTTTTTTTTTTAATTCTTCATCGTCATTGGCTGCGACTTAGAAAAACGGTCGTCATATCACCATTACCGTTTGTATCAACTGTTCGGCACGACGCATGATAAGATTGGTGACACAAATGTAGCGTTACACAATACGTGCGCCGATAAGACAAGCTAGAACAAATAGAAAATGTACTGGACGGTTTATCATACCCGTTTATGATGATGATAGTTTTCTGAATCAACTAACAAAGAACAATTTACTAAACAGTTTGGCTGTTAAAATGGGATGGATTGTCATAACATATAGAACCCCGACAGTAGCCACCGAAACTGTAGACGATTTTACGTAAGGCATACGGGCACCGCCAACTTGGGCTGTTAAACTAATGTTTTATTAACTTTCGTATATCGCGACGTGAATTGATAAGATCGTGAAACGTCGACTGTACCAATCCAACCGATTTCATGCGCATGCGTCTACCGAAGCGTAAATGGCAAGGTTAACAGCCCAATGTGGCGGCACCGAAACCCACCCGCGAAACAGTCTACATAGCTAGTGCTCGAATCAACCATTTCAGCATGCGAATTATGATGGACCGTTGGTAAATACTGGAAATATTTCTAGCGAGCCACGGCAAATGCAAAGTTAAGTAAATATCGATTTATTGTGCTTCATCAGGACTGGCTGCTGGACTAGTTGGTCACGCGTAATATTTGTGTGTTCATTTATGCGCAGAATTAAACAAGCGCGTCTCCCTGCCTGCCTTATTATTCTTTTGCGTTCGTTTGCGCTAAATCAACATACTTTGCTTTATTGTGCAGTCACTCACATCGCGTTTCTCCATAATACAATGAATGACAATTCTATCGCCTCTTCTGCTGCACTCGTTGTGTAGAAAGTGATATCACAGCCAGTAGCGTAGCCAGAAATCTTTTCCTTGGGGGGGGGGGGGGGGGGGGTTGATTTAATTACACCATGTATGTTTGTGCGTTTGTATGTGTACACGTGTATATATACACATGCAAAATTGAAAATTTTCGGAGGGTGATCTGAACCCCACCCCCCACCCCCCCCCCCCCACCCCCCACCCCCCCCACCCCTCCCTCCCGGCTACGCCGCTGGTAGCAGCGTAGCAGACGACTGAGCGGACCGGTGCGAGCGACAAAACACCGCAATGTGCTGCCCCCACGTGATCGCATTCTTGGTCATGACGTCACGATACAGTATGCCCCCGCAAGCGAAACTGAAACTGGTTGTGGAACAGCTTTCAACGTTTTCCGCACCCTCTAAGGTTTCCCTGTATTTTTTATTTTATTTTATACTAAGGTTTTGAGGTCCCGGACTTTCATTTAACGTTCACGGTGGATAGTCGAAAAGACGCGTCAGTATTTCTTTAAGGTCCCCATGAATAAAACTGATCGCTTTTTTCAACCGAAGCTTGTAATGCCTTACAAGTGTCGGTGGCGTTGCAGGCTTCGTAGGCGTGACGGAGAAAAAAAATAAATAAATAAAAAACGGCACCTACGAGCGCAAAGGAACGCGGACCTCGAGCGTGCGCCGGTCACGTGCGTGTTCGTATAATAATAATTTACGTTTTCTCGATCGTGAGCTTGTCGGCGATCAGCCGTTTCTGACACGCCACTCTTGTCTTTTGTCGAGGTCACTTGTCATTGCACGTTGTCACGTATAATTCTTGTCTGGATATGAACGCATGGCCGTTTTGGTTGCCTGTATAGCAACTGAAGTATCCATCTGAATGCAGTGCAAACTGAGGTATTGCGCTGCTAAGCCCGTGGATGAAGGTACAGTTCCTGGCATGGAGGAAGGTAACAGTTAGGAGGGAGCATTCCAAAGTGGAAAGAAAGAAAGAATGAATGAAAGAAAGAGAGAAAGAAAGAGACAAAGAAAGAAAGAAAGAATGAAATAAAGAAAGAAAGAAAGAAAGAAATAAGAAAGAAAGAAAGAAAGAAAGAAAGAAAGAAAGAAAGAAAGAAAGAAAGAAAGAAAGAAAGAAAGAAAGAAAGAACGTAGCACGTCAGGCGCGCACACGCCAAGGTTCACTTGCCCCCACTTTCCCGATAGGGCAAGGGTTTCCTGAATATATATATATATATATATATATATATATATATATATATATATATATATATATATATATATATATATATATATATATATATATATATAGATAGATACACCTATAGGTATACCTTAGCACGTATGTACTGGCAGCGCGCCAGGCTCGTGTCGATGTGCTGCATTATGCAAACGCCACGGCAGTGACGCGTGTCGTCGCAACAGCTCGTGCAGTCGCAACAGCTGGCAAAAGACTCGCACGAATGCTAGCAGGCATACGGGCTCAGATTACGTAAAAGAAGCCGGTACGCGTGACCCCAGCGATGAGCGTGAGGTACATTACTGCTCGCTTGCATTAGGCGCACGCATTCCGGCGTGGTCTAGTGGCTAGGATATCTGGCTTTCACCCAGAAGGCCCGGGTTCGATTCCCGGCGTCGGAAGATGCGGTCTCATGGTGTAATGGTTAGCACTCTGGACTTTGAATCCAGCGATCCGAGTTCAAATCTCGGTGAGACCTCGCTTTTTTTTTTTCTTCGCAGTATGACGGCAGACTTAAGGGAGACGAACTTGATCCATATAGTTGACTCGCACTTCTGGATTACTAAGCATGTCAGCGCTCGCTTTGTGATCTTTTCTTTGTTCTTGATTAGAAAAACTGCGCTACAGTTACAGGGACAAAAGATGTTAGGGAGGAGACGCGTTACGAAGTAGACCCGACAACGTCTACTTCGACAAGTAACGATAAGACAGATAACGTGTGTCCTCCTTAACTTCATTTGTCCCTGTAACTGCAGCGCAGCTTATTGATCATGCAAAACCAACTAGACCAGTACCTCCACTTTGCTTCTTTGTTCTGTCTTTTCAGCGCTGTCGCCTGTCGAATGAACTACCGCCAACTCGACCACGTTTCGCTTCAGTTGTCGTGAGGGTGTGCTTCATTGCAAGACACAATGACGTCGTATTTGTAATGACGACAATTTGAGCCAATGAGAAAGGCCGTAGAGGCGCTCTGGGCCAATCAGATCCGACAAGATGGCGGATTCTACAACATGGCCCAATTCGACACTCTCCCGTTCACTACTCCTGGTGTAATACGTAGTTATGGACGTAGCGATTCTTTACCGTCGATTATATTCCGCTCTTATCACATGTAATCTTCACGGCCGGTCAATGCTGTTGACAGCGCAAGCAAGCGTCACTTTGACCACTGTCGATGCCCGAAAATAAACGAATGTTGGAATAGAATTACATACCGTGTCGTTTCAGTTCTACGCGAGGTCGCGAATTTCGACAGCGTTCAGCTCAATACCTGCAGTGTGCGAAGTTATTAACGATTACGTGGTCGTGTAAGGTTATGTAGAATAGATTCAAGCTGCGGTCGCTCTTCTATCGCCATAGGCGTGCGCACAGGGGGGGGGGGCGCCCCCCCCTAATCACCTGAGAGGAGGGGCGCAAAATCTGCCCCGTACCTTGACCCTTCTAGTTAACTAAGAGGGGGGGGGGGGCGCAAAATCTGCCCCATACATTGACTTAGTAGGGAAGGGGGGCGCTGCGACGAACCTTTGCCCCCCCTAATGGGGAACTCTGCGCACGCCTATGTCTATCGCACAGAAATTTACCCACACATGCACAACAGAATAATAATAATAATGTGATCCAAGTTTCATAAGCTCAGTGCCGTGGTGTCCACTCACCAAGAACGAGGCTGATGGCGTAACCGATTGGAACGTGGCAGTAGAGTACGCCGTGCGTGTAGACAGCCTCGGCAGTTCCATTGAGGTAGCCGCCCCCGACCCAGGTGGCTGTACATTAGTTATGGTGGGGAAGAAAAGAAAAAAAAAATGTTTAAGTACCCCAGCCAATTGAAAGCAGCGTCACTACACGTTTATAGTCCAATACAACTAAACAAGTCCGGAGAGGCCCCGCCCAGACGACCGAAGCGCAGCAGGCAATCGCCTCCGCGACTAATGAATTAGTCCCGCTCATGCAACCGGGAATGTTTTGCGAAGGCGGGGCCACCGGCCGTCCGGCTCATGACGTCAGTCTGGGGTGCGCACTCATCGGTGTAGGCATTGTGTGCATCCGCCTTTGAGGAGGAAATGCTGCATAGCTGGAATAAATTCATCTTTGGCAATAATTGTGCGAAAACACAGGGACAAGAAATAGGATCACAAGGACGAGCGCTTTTGTTGAAGCGCTCGTCCTTGCGTTCCTCTTCCTTGTCTCTGTGTTTTCGCGCAAATATTGCCAGGTAGTTGACTATCTGGCAATATTTGTCGCTGGCTTCAGGTCGGAAACTTGAACGTCCTGGTAAATTTCCTCAGGAATTTTGACACGGCTGCTCAGCCAAACGTGATGTTTTAGGTAGTTACGACGAACCTTTAACTTTTAATGTGCACAGAATTTTCATTAGCCGAATACTTACGGTTCTAGCGGAAACCAGGTGAACGCAGGCGCGCCGCAGTTCTGTGGGCAGAGCTTACACGTTTTCTTATAGTCGGATATATTGTACAAGCTCAGCCCGAAAAACCGCGGCGCGCTTGTTCATCTGCCTCGAGAGTCATGCAAGCTGGTTTCCTTTTGAACCGCTAGTACTTTTTCTTTGCTAATGTAAATGCCACGCATATCGAAAACTAAAGGTTCGTCGTTCCTGCCTAAAATATGACCTTTCGCTATAAGCAGTGATGTTAGAATCTGTGATGAAATTTGCCGGAACGTTCAAGTTTTTTTACTTAAAACAAGCGACACGAACATGCGCCTTTATGGAAACCTCAACTATCTGAAACACGCGAAAAGTGCTTGACGTCACGGAAATGAGCAAATGTGATTCGATGGAACGTCTATGCAAGTTCTCTCTGAGTGGGACAGCTATGGATGTAGGTGGAGCCTGTATTTATTCTTAAGTTGTGAGCGAGTATAGTAGGAGGGCGCATGCACGTCTTTCTTGTTCTCTGAGCGCTTCATTTTCTTCGTACCCCAGCGGTCGATGTTGGCGCTACTGAGCCGTCAAAAGAGAGGATGGTCAGTGCAGACTGCCATGACCTATTTCACGCTCCCCTTAACGTTATTTGACGCTTATGCTGTAACTCTGCCTCAAACTAGTAAGTGCACATGCTGCAGGCCTCACCTGTCATGGTGCTGATGCCGAGTCCGAGCGACATGCTCCTGTCGGCCAAGAAGAGTCTGTGGAGGAAGCGCTTCGGCGGCTGCGGCCTCCTGCGTCGCATGTCCTCGCGCATCGCCGACATGGGGCCCTCCTCCTTGATAACGTGCAGCTTGCGGCCCGACCACACGCCCACGCACACTACGACGATGAAGTAAACCAGCACGGCCAACACTGCGGGGATGTGCACCGCCATGGGACTTCTTCTTCATCTCAGCGCGTGATCGAACCAGCGCGAGACGCAAAAAAAAAGGAGCCGCAACTCAAGCCAAAAATAGCCAAACGTAGCCATGTCATTTTGTTTTAACGTCAGATTTGTAGCCAAGTAGAACGGAAGCGGTCTTATGAACTGACAGACAGACAGACAGAGGAACTTTATTGTGTCCTGGGACGAGGGTTCCTAAAAAGCCGCGGAGGGCATCGCCCGCGAAGGGGTCGGGAGCCAAAGGTTCCCGATCGCTTCACAGGCTCCCTGGACCGCCCGGAGTTGATTCGCAAGATCCGGACTTGCGATGCATTTTAAGAATTCTGTCTTGTTGATGTGATGCTTTCTTGTGCAAACGCGCAAGCGGGGGCACCGCCACATTAAATGAGAAAAAGTTGCTAGCTGATCGCAAGCTGAGCACTTTGGCGAAATGTCTGTATACACGGCCAGAGTGGCCGGCGACGGGAACGATCTAGTCTGGAGGAGTCTGAGGGCGATCTCCTGGTTCCGAGTTAGCTCTCTGTGCGGATCTGGAAAGGATTTCCTGCCTAGCCTATAGTGTGAAGTGACCTCGTGAAAGGTGGTCAACGGGTCTCCGTCGGCGCCATCGCCACCCCCCTCCCCCGCAGCCTGCGGGGGGCTCGTTTGCCCCGGGGCGGAGAATGAGTCCTCGCGCCCGAGCGTGAGCCACTTCGTTGGGGTTGGCGATGCCGTCGACGGAGGCGCCCATGTGGGCGGGAAACCACGTCAACTCATGAGGGAATATTGTAGATTTAGTTAAAATGCTGTGAGCAGCCAAGGAGATTTGATTGGCGTCAAACGACCTGACGGCCGTCATCGAATCGGAAAAGATGGGGCATGGATCTTTAGTGGTTAGCGCCAGAGAGATGGCGACCTGTTCGGCCACTCCGATGGACCTGGTCCTTACCGAGGCGGCACTCACAGTGCGGCCGCTCATGTCTCCACGGCGGCCACGAAGCTATTCGGTCCCGAGCGAGATGCATCGACGAAGAGAGCGTTTTCTCTTCTGCTGTTTAACTGAGAGAGGAAGGCTTTAGCCCGCGCTCTCCTTCTACCGTGATTGTAAACCGGATGCATATTTCGGGGAAGTGGGTGAACCATGATCGCCGACCTTACGGTGTCTGGAAGTGGAACTGCTCTCTCCTTAGTCAGGGGAGAGGTGATTCCTACTCTGGCTAGAATCGCTTTGCCCGCTCCAGTGCACGAAAGCCTGGAAATCTGAGCAGTGCGCTGCGCTTCTATTAATTCGTCGAGTTTATTGTGTACGCCCAAAGCCTCGAGTCTTGTGGTACTCGTTCTAGAAGGGAGCCCTAAAACCTTTTTGATAGTCTGTCTAATAAGGACTGCTAGTTTAGCCTTTTCGGCAGCGCTCCAGGCGTGCATGGAAGCGACGTAATTGATATGACTTAAAAGGAACGCATGGAAGAGCCGGAGGAGATTGTCCTCTTTGATGCCTCCTCTTCTACCTGAGATCCTTTGAATAAGCCGAACGGTGGCAGCGGTGTGCTGCTTCAACTTTTGTATCGTGGCTGCATTCCTGCCGTTCTCCGAGATGAGCATGCCTAGCACGCGTATGGTGCCTTTGCGGGGGATTTCCGCGCCGTTCTTTGTGATCAAGTGTATGTCGATCTCCGCGGTGGGTACCCAACCTTGGGGTCGTCGCCCCATGCGGATTGGTTGGTAGACTAGGAGCTCGGACTTGCTGTCAGATAGGACGAGTTTCATACGAGAAAGGTGTTTCTCGACCGTATGTACGGCTTCTTGGAGCGTAGTCTCGGTGTGACCCACCGAGCCACCCCGGGACCAAATGGTAATGTCATCGGCATAGATGGCGGTGCCGATGTCGCTGTTGTTATCTAGCTCTCTAGCGAGAGCCGTCATACCGATGTTAATGAACTGAGTTTTTAGTATTAGTATTTAGTAGAATAATGTCATTTGGAACAACCGAAAGCACATAAATAAGAGCACAATTTCTTCCTTCTTGCTCGGTCTTAAAGCCAGAGGTAAGTTGCAAGTAAATGAATAAATTATAAGTTCATTGCGCGTGCATATCGTTTTTGTAGAATAGATACGGTTTATGCCAGAGACAGAGCAACTATATGGAGCATTGCAGTCAACAAATCCGTTGGACTTGCTGGATTTTTCCCTTGAACCCACAGACCGAAATTGACTAGTAGTTATCATAATGCCAGTCAAGCTTCAAATACTCAAACCTGGTTGAAGATGAGCAGTCCAGCTTCATTTCGTTGCGGATTTCTGTTTTGTAACACGTGAATATACGCGCTCTGCATCAGCATTACAAACTGGTGCGCAGAGTCAGCATTACATGGCGGGCAGTACGAGTAGCCTGCCAACCACGCGTTTACGAACATGCGCACAGCTTCATCATTCAGTCTTCGCAGGCGCGCCGCGCGTTGCGTGGGGTGCATCGATGCGATCCAGCCTGCTGGCCTGGTGGAGGGCATGTGCGCGCATCGGCTGACACGACAGAAAAGCTTAGCAACAACGCATTTTATCTGCAAACAACGAGAAAGATGGCGACTAAATGCGCCAAAAAGAGGAGTTCAAAGTAGCCTGAAAGTATACGTGGCGCTAACCCAAAATTTTCGTCGCCAGACGTCGGGATCGTAATGTAGCCAGCTTGGCGCAAGGTAGATACCAACGGCAACCCTTCCACAAAGAGCTGGGATATAGTGGCTAGAACCTTTCTAGCCACTATAGCTGGGACAGCATCAAGGCAGCACTTTGAACTTTACTTGAAAGATATAATGGGTTCATATCTCTGGTTTTTATACATCTTAGCCTTAAACCTCTTGTTTCAACTGTTATTCTCGAAGACCTCCTGACGTTTCTTCTTTGTCGTCTCGGCTGTCGTCAGTATTCGCCGCAATGTCGGGGAGAGTTTGCCCAAGTATAGGAGGAGGTTGGGGTTATGAAGCCGCCTTAAGGACAGAGGAGACAGCATCGCTCCGGGTGAAGTGCATTTCTGCCACACACACACACACACACACACACACACACACACACACACACACACACACACACACACACACACACACATATATATATATATATATATATATATACACACACACACACAGTCGTACTGCATGGTGTCATGGGCGTCGGCAAGATTTTTGTCTTGGGGGGGGGGGGGGGGTTCAAACCCCTGGTTCATCGGAACAAGGAGGGGGGGGGGGGGGGGCAAGTGCCCCCTCTGCAACCCCCTGCCGACGTCCATGCATGGCGTACTCGAATATCCTAACACACTGCAGTCTTACCGCAGACAAACAATGGCGGGCTGTGGCCATCATTTGTGTAGACGAGTTCGACGACGAGCGTGAAAGCCGCCGCAGCCCCGAAGACCAATTGAAAGGAAGTATAGAGCGCAATGTTTAATGAGAGCTGCGTATATCTGCGTCGAGTGAACAGATTCGTCATGTATATATGGTTGACGATAGGAGCCCCTTAGGGGCGGCCGGTGTTTATTCTCAAACGACGCGCGGGTGGTAGGCCATCACAGCGTTCGCGAGGAACATGAGGCTGTTGAGGATGCCCAGCGCGCCGGCGATGGATCCCTGGACGTAGACGCCCACGCGCGTCTCGATGCACAGGTACGCGATGCTGGTCGGCACATGGATGAAGGTGGCCATGAAGTAGTTCATCCGGTACATCGTCGAACCCGGAATCTCCAGGGCGCCTGAGGATTAACAAGCACGGAGGCCAGTGACAATAATAATATAATAATTGTTGGGGGTTTAACGTCTCAAGACCATGATATGATTATAAGGGACGCCGTATAGTCGAGGGCTCCGAAAATTTTGACCACCTGGGGTTCGGTAACGCGCACCTAAATCTACGCACACGCGCCTCAAGCATTTCCGCCTCCATCGAAAATGCGGCCGCCGCGGCCTGGGTTCGATCCCGCGACCTTCGGGTCAGCAGTAGAGCACCATAACCACTAGACCGCCGGGGCAGGTTGCCAGTCAATCGTCTGACTTAATGAAAATACAGTCGGACCGACGTCCTTACAACGAAGACCTTCAAAATACTTCGCTGTAGTTGATACTGATAATATTGTAAAGGTCTTTTTTTTACTTGTTTTTTTGGCTCGAGAGCCAAGTATGGCTAAAGAGCACCATGACCGTGAGTGTCGACGAGTAATCGGCGACCAACGAATTAAAGAGGATAGATGTAACGCGTACGGCTTAAAACCTATCGCCAGATTTGTGTGCAAAATTTACATATTCATTAAAATTATGACACTGACAAGCGGGGCAAACTGTGTACATTGAATATATTGCGATACGACCATACGTAAAAGTGGAATGCTATGTATATATATCACTAATGTCTCACCAGTTGTACATATGGGTGTGCTAAATACTGTGGAAGTATACTACAGCCCGTAGCACCGTAGAATTGCAAGACAAACAAGAAAATGGATGGCGCATTGAAAATATCTCAAAGCTATAGGCAGTTACTTTGGAAATCTAGGTTACGGGAACTAGAAACCAGGCGAAGGACAAGTGCTTTCCCCACGCAACATTTGAGGGCAACAAGAAAACCCTGGTAGAATATGCCGCTATTAGGCCTATACGGTGATTGGTCATTTGTCCATTTTACCCAACAATGCATCAGTGACTCCGCTAATTAGGGAAAAATCAACTGAACAAATGAAACCAATAGCACATTTGCTAACACCAAGTTTGTTCACGTGCTCTGTGAACGCGACCCCTTTGCAAATCGTTTACGCGGACGCTTTCGGAAGGTCGCGGCAACTCACCGACCAGCACGCAGACGAGTATGAGTAGCGCGTTGAAGAAGAAGACGATGGACGCGATGAAGAGGATGAGTGCGTCCAGGCGCATGGACAGGTAGCAGTTGGCGTCCAGGCGGCCCTCGCTCAGCAGGAACACGATGCCGGCGCCAACGACCATCTGGAACAGCTTCAGGATCCCGCTGGCCGTCAACACGTACTCGCAGTAGCAAGCCATGCCGCCGGACGATTCAAAAGCAGTGACCAAGTGCGGCGCGTATTACGAGACGACCGTAGGCACCGTCCCAGTGCGACCACTCGCCGGATATATGTTCTTCACAGCAAGCACAGCAGCTGCACTCGAGATGCGGTCGTTGCATGGAGGTACGCGTACCGCACGTGATGGTTGATTCGCCGCTATGGCTTGTACCCACTGTGTGGAATTAGGAGCAATGAATTGACAGTTTTCATCGTCTAAGGGCAAGCTATCGACTAAAAAAAAAACTGACAATTTGTCATCTCCCGCACGATGCTCGGACCAGTTAAGAACTACGATGGACATTGGTCAGCTGCATGGAGCTATTTGGATTATGAGGTACAAAAGCTTTAGTGCACATGGCTAAACCACATTATCTAACCGCGAAGGCCCCCGGTATGTTGCATCCTGGACTAATACCTAAGTGGCTGGTTAATTGGGAAAATATACTGTATATACAAAAAGGTTCCTGTCTAGCGTGAACAGCTGCGGACACCTGAACTGCGGTTAGCGAGGATGAAAGGAGAGGTCAGTAAATGACAGGGAGTGAGCTTACGACAGTGAGAGAATAGAGATGGACTATTTGCATAGATGCAAAGTAGGGCACACTATCTCATAGTGCGCTGGTAGAGGGCCTCTTCATGAGAGCTAGTGTGTCGCCCTGCCCCGCACTGCTTCCGTCAGGACCTACCTCGCAGTGAACTTCGACGTTCATGCGATAAATGTTAATGTGTCGCCGAAGGACCTCTTTGACTTCAACTGCCCCTCTGACGGCTTTTTCTTCTGGCACTGTAACCACCCCCTGGTTGTACTGAAGCCAGTTTCAAGAGAGCAGCCGATACTCACATGTGGACCAAAGCTGGCGGTAAAGCGATTCGCACACGTACGTTATTCAATGGAATTTCGGAAACATATGCAAATGAAAACATCCTTGGTGCTGCCATTGAACATCTTGCAATCCATGAAAAATATTGTACCATTTGGATGGCGATCGAACGGGCTATGTTCCGTGTCTATTTTGAATTTGGCGCCACTTCCCTCGAGCGTGTGTGGCCGTTTTATTGCAGCTTATTGCAGTTTTTTTAACTGTTTTTATTTGGTGAAAAACTTGTGCACGCGCAGTGACAAATAAGCTGTTAGTTACTATACAAAAGCTAGCGCCCTCTGAAGACGGCAATACTTGTGCTACTTGTGCCGAACTATTTGCGTTAGCGTCCCTAGCGGTTGAAGAGTGGGTCACTAGAATTCGAAAAGGGCGCTTTCCGCGACAGTGGTTTGTTTACTGAGTGTTTCGCGACGCTTGGTTTCAATGCGCGTGTAAGTACACCGGTTTCAAGACGGGAAATTGGCTCTTTTTTTACACGGCGTAGTTACACTGAGCGAGTTATTCTGCAACGTAACGACGCACGCACCTCAAAGGGAAGCATATCCACTGGGCACACCAATGGCGACGGGATCGGCGCCGTCGTTCTCGGGTCGGCGGCGGTCCAGTCGAGGCATCTCCTTGCTGCCATCGCAGGACAACTTCGTGAAGGACTTGCCAACTGACATTCCCGAAGAGGACCGTCTACGCATCCTCCTTCGGCTCTGCTTCAAGCGCACGTTGGCCACAATGGCCGATGAGTTGGACGGGTTCGAAGACCTTCATCGGAAACTGTTGGTTCAGGGTCTGTCGATGTTCGACAGTAGCGAAGACGGCGGCAGCGACCATTTGGACAAGCTCTTAAAGTTGACGACTTCGAAGGACGACGACGACAGCGACGTCTTGCCAGCGGCCGTGGCCGCCGAGCATCACGAGCTTTTGAAGTCGCTCGTCGCCGAGTGCAAGCGCTGGAACGAGATGCTCGCGGAAGACTTGCACTTTGAAACGGACCCTCCTTTGGCGGACCATGACGCTGCTAAAATTCCCGTCGCTCGTAAGCGCCACTACGACATGCTTGTGGAAAGTGCCGAACGATCCAGGCGTAAAGCCATCGCAATACTTTCTACCTTACCAACCGGAGACGACGATGAAGACAATGATGCAGTTGCTGTAGGAGAAAGCACTGCGGAATTGTTCGACGTGTAAAGCAAACTATAATGCGTTATCGCTTTCGTATTTTGCCGAGAGTCTCGAAACCAGAGGCTTCGCGTTTCGTACGGGCGACTATTTGTATTTATTGGTAGCGTCTTGTATTAAAAAGAATTGCGGCGTTCGCTTTTACGCCCACTGAGTGTGGCTGTCACAGGTAATGCCGCGTGTAGTGCGCACGACAGCGGCACGAGTGTCTGCCAGCGGTTATACAACCGGAAATGTGAAACTTGTGATTGAGGGGGTAGCAAACCGGGGACGCCACCATAGTGTGCATTAGCATAACATGACTCAAAATGACAATCGCCTGCCCCAGTCAAGAGGACACCCCCCTCTCCCCAAAGAAAAGCTCTATACAACGCTCTGTCACTGTCTAGTAGCTGATGATAGTTGTTCCTGCATTGGTCACTTTGCTGTGTCACAAAAGTTTCATTTCAAAGAAGCACTGTTCAGAAGGGTTGCTGTTCGGGCAAGTTTGTGTTCCATAACTGCAGCACATACTAGCGCAACACATAATAGAAAACAAATGCGCCGAGACGTAAGCGCTTACCCGCCTCATCGTGTGTGTAGTTCGTTTTACAGCGAAAGCTGTGATGAGATCACAAGGGCCCTCTGTGTGGGAGCCCAGTATTCTACCTCAGAGCCATGTGTGAAATTGCTTTGCAAAAGGACCCTATAGAGGCTTCATGTCGGGAAGGAACCACATCAAAATATGTAATATAGCATAGTAGAAGAGTAAAATAACAACCAGGTTTCATACAATGTGAACTCTCTAACCAGGCGTCACACAATGCAAATTGTGCAACGAGTGGGTTGTTGAATGCTTCCAACCCATTACAAAGGGCTCTGTCATAATTCTTCGTCATCGGGCACAGCATCATCAGAGTGCATGTAATGCCTTATAGGTGTTTAGCGGGTGCCACGGTTCTCTGCAGAATGATGAAAAATCGCATAGTCGCTGAGTCACAAAAATTATGATTTATAGCATAGTGGGTTCCTTGCAAGTGCACTTGTATTGGTTGCCAAGGAGGCCCATAAGGCCCCCATGATCCATATCCTCAGGGTCTCAATAAAGTTATTTCCCTCTCTCTTTCTCTAATTAACTTGTTATATAACGTGGTGGGAGAGTGAAATAACGACCGGGCGTCACACAATGCGAATTACGTAACTAGTGGGTCGTTTAAAGCTTCCAACCTATTACAAAAGGCTCAGCCATAGTTCATCGTCATTAGTCGCCACATCAACAAAGTGCACATAATGCCTTAAAGATGGTACCTCGCTTCTCTGCAGAATGAGGAATAATGGCGTAGTGGGTGCTTCCCAACTTCACGAAAATTATTAGTGGCGTGGTGGGTACGTTGCTAGTGTACTTGTATTAGTAGCCCCAAGAGGCTTTATAACGGGCTGTAGAAATGCCGCTCTTCCAGCTTTCGCTGTGACTGTGCTGCACTTTCCGCGCAGGCCTGGCGTTTTTTTTTTTTTATGTGTTGTATTAATACATGCTGAAAATGCACCGTTGCAGTGCTAGAGAACAGAAATGACATGGCAAAATCAACACCACGAGGTTTTTATTTTACCGAGCTAAACTCTGAACATGCGCGATATACATGGCAGGTGAAATGTACAGGTGCACGCAACACCAAACACTCAAGTTGCGAGCGACAGAAAAACTTGGTGTGAGCAATCAATGCATCGGGAAGGCCTTTAAAGGCAGTCTCCGCGCCTTTGGTTTCTGGATGCTGCTGTCCAGAGGAATGGAAAAGTAAGAACGAAAAAAAAATGACAACGGAGTAAATGCAGTTTTAGAGCTGATACAAACAGATGGGTATTGAACTTGGCGGCTGCCATACAACAGCCATTTGAAACTTTGACACTGAGTGAGGTTTTCTTTACACTGTCGTACCTCCTGCTTTCTGCATCAAAGTCAAGAAAAACCGTTAAAACATTTACCAGTGGGTCAAAATGAAGTCGTTTGAAAAGAAAAAGACAGCTTTAGGGCCAGTTCAACAGCACCAAATATTCGAAGACGAGTCGCGGTGGTTAAGAGCAGTTATTGGCAGTTGCAAGAGAACTTCCAACTCAAGGATGCATGCTTCTCTTCTGTTCCTTGCTGTGAATACTGAGAGTGTCAGCTTCATCACAACATAGAGTATACATGTGAACTTACAACATCCAGATGATACAGTGACACCCACACAGCTACGTTTGGCAGGAAACATTCCCGCTTTAAACTGCCGGTAACGACATACCACGGTGGCACTGCAAGCCCTTACAGAATCCACATTCATATACAATTTTTTTTTGTCAGATAGTTGACAAATAGCCATACATTGATAGGACTAGATGCTCCTTACAGCCATCAGCATAGTAACAGTTATGCTTGAGACACCATACGAAGAAATGGTTTTACGATACGGCGTCACATGATGCACGAGAAAAATACTGTGAGCGAACTCCAAAACTTCGTGGCGTCCCACAAGAGTTTGTAGAAGTAGGTCAGTATACCTGCCAACATTCACAAATCTTTTTGTGAGCTTCAAACTTGAGCTCCATTCGAAGATTCCACACATTTCATCGTGTTTTTAAACAACCAAACTCCTTTTCGCGAGTTTCTTCATGAGTGCTCAAAGGTGGAGTGACAAGATGTCACATACCAGAGTGAGTACTTGCTTTAAGCAAGATTACTAATTGTTTCTGAAGCAGTTGATGTTGGCAACAGCAATGTCTCTGAAAAGTGTGTGCTGTTCCAAGTTTGCCACTGCTTGTGTGCTAAATCTAAGGTCAGATCATAATTGATAAAGTTTGTACATACACCAGAAAAGTGTTAGCTAAAGGTCAAGATTTTGAATGTGTGTCATCCAATTTTTTTCCATACACGATTCTTCTGAAATTTTAGTGCTGTAAGGTTAGCAGGTATGTGTCAGTCTGACCTACTCTGACAAAGACTTGCTGGGCGCGACAACTTCTGTTCTGGATATCGCATGTTTATCCAAGCCTATGCACTTGCATAAGGACAAAAACCGATGCGTAGGAGGATCAACCGCTTCGTGAAACGACCACTCGCACCTCCATCTTTTCTTTAATCCAGGGAGGTGGAGAGTCGGTTCGTCTAAACGTACAGCACTGCCATATGGCACATCTCGGAGTCAACATTTTCACTATACTGAAACACTGTCCACGCTGACCATATTTGTACAGCAGGGTGGGAGGAGACAAATAACCACACAGTTTTAACTAATACAGCAAATTACAGGCAGAACCGCACTTCAACAAGCAAATGTGAGCATTACATTTTCATCCCACGCCAAACAATAGCATTGTTGATCGCTCTGTTACATTAATACACGCGACATAAATGCCACAGTGAGACGCAAGCTCCAGACCACACCACAAAACTTCTATTACACATTTCAAACAAGAGTACACAGCAATAGTGCGCGTAGAGCTAGTGCCATGAACTTGCTTTAAGAACGTTAAGAAAGTGGTGGCACGTGCTGAAACTCTTGAACAGGTGTTCAAACTGTACCAGATAAGTGAATGGTCGTGTGAGAAATCTTCACTTGAAGTAGTACTAAAGAAAGCATACCTTAACGTTAATAATGCTGCCAGATACTGCAGAATAATGAACGAGTTCTGCACGTTCAAAACTGTTCCTTCATTTAAAGACTTAAGAACTGAGCTGCCACACTTGACAATTGTAAGAGAGCATGTATAAATGAATGGAATCATGGATGCAATGCAAGCACCTCCTATAAAAAATAAGTTCTGCAATCACGCAAGCCACAACAGTTGTATGGGGTCATCCATTTACCGGAGAAAAAAAAAAATGTCTCGTTAAAATGAAAGTGCTCACAGCAGCTCAATTTCTGCTGGAAAGCCCACAGATCACTCTTTCGTTAGCATTGGGTGGCCATGCAACACATCATAATGGGACCTTTCCCTCAAAAGAGTTTAAAAAACACCCAAAATTTTATCCGACTGAAGCACAATTCAAGTGGCCTTACACACCAGCCTAGCGAGCACAATTGGAGTACTCTGAGGTAAGATGGCCACAGCATTTTTACTGCCACTTCGTCAGCTTTTGAAAAGTAAGGAGCAAGATACCGCTCAAGCAGCATTGTATTTCCAATGAAAATATCTTAGGAGCACAAGCTTGCTGCAAAACCCCAACGACACATCCACTGAAATTTTTAGCATTTGTGCTTTAAAGGGCCCCTAAAACAAGACTTGAAAGGTGAGAAAGTGGCCTCTTTCTCATTTTCACTTCCCTTCCTACATGTGCTCTCTCCTTTTCGTCACTTATTTTTTCAGAAGACATGTGGTCGATGCCTGTACTGAGTGCTGTGCCTATCGAGACTTCCAGCTTTTCGGCTACATGCTGTTACCTTCGTTTACGCAGTACAAAACCCACTAGATGAGATGAAATCAATTGGGTGCACATGACAGTGCAAGACAATAATAGTCGTGCAACTGTATGGCAAAGTATGGTAGCAGACGAATCACAACTGATATCTCTTGTATGCGGACCAATTCAGAACTTGTACAGTGATATCACGAGGATCACATTGATGGCACAGCAATGCACCATGAAAAGATGGGAAAAACCAAGAGAGAACAACACGCTAGTTCTTTATATTTTCAGAGCTTGTTTTGGGGCCCTTTAACAACCACATTACAACAGGCAGTGCAACAGCTCAACAATGCCACAGTGTCGAGTCTATGTAATAAAGTGTCAAATTTCTTTAAGCAGGGTTTATCAGGAGCATTCGTTGATTGGGTATGATGCATTTGTGTAGTGAGAAATAAATACTAGACTGGAAAGAAAATGCACTCTAGCCTCAAGTGTAAGCTGCATGTTATGATGGGAGCGTGACCCTTTTGTACAATATTGAGAAAGTGGTTGAAATGGAAACAACATCATGAAAAAAAAGATTCAGCTATTCTTTTCAACATACCTAACATGCTGATGCGACTTGGTGAAACTCACACACGGGGTCCCTTCTGGGAGCAATAACTTTGCTGCCATACATCAGAAGTTTCAGACCAGCTAGTAGATGCTGAGCATCTGCAGCAAGTACATTCTGAGCACCTGCAGGTAGGGTCACACACACACCTAAACACGCCTTTGATCGCGTTAACAGCTTCAGTAAACCATCGAAAGTGCTCACTCAGTGAATCACCAAACACTTGCAGCGCAGTCCGTTGCTAAAGGGAACACGGTAGTTTGGGGACATAGGCAAAATTCTTTCTTGATAAGTCTGGAAATGCCCAGTTTTGCTGGGAACAATTCAATGTATGCCGATGGTTCGCCTTCAAGGTCCTGCGCATTGCATTGACAATGCTTCTGCTGAAACCTCGAGAGTGCGAGCCTCGCGCATTCCCTTCAACAGCGGCTCTTGCTGTAAGTGACACGTCTGCCCTCCGGTTCTTGAGCACAGATATGTGCAGCAAGAAATTCGGTTTCATGTTGGTACACACCACCTAGCAACACTTACTAAATTCACTCATCTTTCGCCCACTTGTTGCAAAGAGATCCTGGCAACTAAGGAAA
Organism: Rhipicephalus sanguineus; assembly: GCF_013339695.2. Taxonomy (NCBI): domain Eukaryota; kingdom Metazoa; phylum Arthropoda; class Arachnida; order Ixodida; family Ixodidae; genus Rhipicephalus; species Rhipicephalus sanguineus. Next base: position 27,632,425 of record NC_051179.1, read on the forward strand.
AAAAGTAAAAAAAGAAACACGCCACTCAACAACTTCAAGAGACCGTGGTGATAGGAAGAACGAAGAGCAAGTCATGCCAGCTCAGCGGAGCTGAGCTTTTTCAGTAAAACCGAGATTCAGTGTTGCGGTAATGTAGCAATTTTGTAATGAAATTCATGGAAATTCGGCAGGTGGACACCCCCAGCTCAAGGTATAGCACAATGTTCTGCTCGAACAACCTGGCTTTGGTGGTAGCTGAACTGACGAGCCATGGGGAGAAGTGTGGCTCAAAAAACCTCGAGACTCATGCGGTCCATTTTACGTGTATACTTGCTTAGTAACATCACGCACAATTCCAACAAGAGCAAAACCCAAACAAGTGCACCAGGCACACAATGCAGCTTCCTCTCAGCGCGTGCTTCACATGGCATGGCACAAGAAATACGATCCACTTGCACCCTTCACTAAAAGTGACCACAAAACTACTCTCGGGAGGTCAGACCTCGCTCCGTAAAAACGAGAGCCAACCGCACTAACCGCGTAACTTCGAAGGCCCGACAAAACGGAGCACAAGATTGAGTGGAGAAGGATACAGGGTCCCCCTGTGCTTAACAGTGCATATCAGTGCAAACGACAAGCGGGGACAGAAGAGAGCACACAGTGCCCTCTCTTCTGTCCTCTCTCGGTGTTTGCACTAATATGCACTCTTAATCGTGCTGTACGGACACGCTCAATACTACAGTCCCCTGTGCTCCATTCATACTGGCTTACGAGGTCGGGCAGTCACCCACAAAACAAGCGTCGTACGGCGCATCACACCTCTCTCCGCGCTAAGCGAGGTCCATGTAGGGACAGCAGAAAGAAGCCAGGCTCGGCTTGCAGCGACCGAATGACAGCTGCCGGTACCTTGCCCCCGCCGGCGAGATTCCGCGAAGGAGTAAGGCAGCGACATAGAGGCTACCTCAGCTGCTCTGCTTGGTGCTTCGTATACGGCCCAGGTGGCATGACTCTCGGGAGTCGCGTGCACTGGCGCAGCCGCTGCACGAGCCGACCGGCGCGCGCCGTTCGTCCTCGTCGTCGCTCGTGTAGCAGGTGGTGGCACGAGCGACAGCGCCTCGCGTGCTCGTCGCCTGCATCAGTTCAGGGTCCGGGCCGTTGCGGTTTTCGTAGAGGAGGATGTTGAGGGTCTCCTCATAGATGCGAGCTTCGGGGAACTCGACCTGGCGAGAGAAGTGGAGGAAGACGACAATTGCACATGTGGCACCTGCAGGGTCCTTGTTTGTGACTTCAGCCATTTATGAAGAAGTGTCAGTCTGGCTAGCTGAATTACTTTTGCTGCAATAGTGGAAGCTTGAAGCGGAGTGCACAAATGCGAGGGCGAGAGAGAAAAAACACTCTTTTCTGAATAAATGTTAAAAGCCAGTTGTGAGTGCTTGCGCTGTTTTAAATTACGTGTAGGGTTGTGCGTTTGTGGTTTTAACCCCAAAAAAAAAAGCGATGAGTCCTTTTTATGATAAGGTTTTGTCCAAATGACTAAGAGTGTGAAAACAGTGACTTCGAGACTGAATGAAATAAGAAGTGAATCGAAATGAACACTTTTCAATATTTTTCAAGTACATTTAGTAGTCATTTTTACAAATATGAAATTAGGCTAGTATTTGTAATTTTATGAGGAAATATACAAATAGAGCACCAGGAACAATTAAAGAAGATTTTATATGTGCACAGAACTCTTCAGAGAGTGTGTCAAGAGTGATTGATGGAAAGGAATGTGTTGCCATCATTAACATGACCATTGCGAAGCACTCCTGTATGAGCTACAACAGCTCGTAATGAAAGAAGATGACTTTTAAGGGCTCGTCTTTCTTTGTTAAGCACAATATTAATGAGAACTAACAATCAATAATGCCAAGGAAAGTATAGGGTATGTTAATTGTAGTAATTAGGATGCAAATGTGAAGAAAGTAAAGTGAACGAAAAGGTAACTTGCCGCCGGCAGGGACCGAACCTGCGACCTTCGAATAACGCGTGATGCTCTACCACTGAGCTACGACGGCTGTCATCCTCCCGTCCACTTTATGGGATATATATGTGCATTTTAACCCCTTAACTGCTTTGGACGAGCAGAGCTCGTCCTGCCCAAACTGTCCCCAAACTGCTTTGGACGAGCAGAGCTCGTCCTAGCTGAATAGGTACTCCCCTCTAGCGTTCAGGGCAAGAGGCGCTCTTCTACAGCGTAGATTGCGTGTAATCCACCAGATGGCAGCATTTACTTGGCAATTTATTTTTCTCCTGCGGAAAGAGCACGGTTTTTGTATGAAAAGATGGCTTGCGGTGGCGGGCACCTATGCATAACTGGCTCGTCAACACGAAAAGAGGCTTTTCGTTTTCGTCATCTTCTTCGAGTGATGATCATTCGGATACAGATGTTTATCTTGTGTCCGGAAGTGAAGACAGCGAAGGCGATGAATTGAGCATCTCCTCCGGTGATGATGAAGACAGCTCGGAAGCGAACATCGCGAGTGCTCGCCAGTGGATCCTGCTTGATGCAGGCAATCCTCCTGTGAAGCCTCCTTGCTTTCCATTCTTGGCCATTCGAGGCAAGGCTTTCAACTTGTCATCGCCAGATGACCTTATGGAGTATATTCAGCAATTTCTTCAAAAGTGCTTCATTTGCTCTCGGAAGCGAGGAGAAGACGGGAAAAAGTTGAGAAAGGAAACTTGCTTTTGGTGCAGGAGCTGCAACAGGCCCCCTTGCGTTATTCCGTGTTTTGATTTGACTAAGTATGTGGTACAAATATTTTTTTAACATCGACTAGCTATTTTTTAGTACAATCAGATTCGAAATCAGCAATAAAAAAATAGGCACTTTTGGTTGGGAAATTTTCAAAAAAATAAAGCACTTAAGGGGTTAAACCTGGGAGTGTTAGTCAGCGCTGATCGCAGCCATGGCGGCGAGCATGGAACACTCTTTTTTCTGCCTTTTTGGTGTCACGTAGCACGTGATCTTTTTACGAGCTGGCAGCTGACCAATAATCCCTCGCATACTACCTATGTAGTACCAAGGTACCCTTGCAAGGGCACCTAGTACCTAGGTACCCTTGCATCGGACGCGTTATTCGAAGGTCGCAGGTTCGGTCCCTGCCGGCGGCAAGTTATCTTTTCGTTCACTTCACTTTACTTTTTTGAAACACACACACACACACACACACATACAAAAAGCTACGAATTTGGATAATCATAAAGTAAACAAAGACAAGTGGCTGGGAGCATCTGCCGAATTCACCAGAACTTAATGCCAGAAAATGTGGAGTTTTAGTTATGCACTAAAGTTTGCAGTACTGTTATTTATACAAACAGCACAGCAGCAAACAACTGTATTGACATGCACAAACGCTTGTGCAAAAATGACAGATCAGCTCTCAATAAGATTAGCTCACAACTTTTTAATTAAAGAAGTAGGTCACAGCCCTCCTCTCAACAAGGTGGCTGCTCGGTAATGCATGCATGGCAAGGAAAACCTTTTCCAGTGCGTAGATCATTTGACAAAAAGAAAAGGACAAGATAGGACAGAGCGCGCGCTTACAACCAAGTTTATTGCTCAGATGGCAGAAATATTCCCGCCATCTGAGCAATAAACTTGGTTGTAAGCGTGCACTCCGTCCTATCTTGTTATTTTCTTTTCTTCAAACGTTTTGCGCCCTGAAAAAGGTTTTCCTCATCAAGTATCTATCCTCTCCACTGAGAATGCAAACCAGCATCGGCCAGTTTGACATGTTTGCATAACCACTACTGTGGCTTCATTACCTAAGCAGGGATCCGCAGTCTTCAGGAGTTCAAATTAACACGAGACAACAGCTGGGCAATCTCAGAATATATTACACTGAAGAAGGCAGGTTTAACTGACATAACATAAGTAGTGATTACCAACAGTTAAACAGTAAGGAGTTAACATTTTGCACCTTTAGGTGACGCAAAGGACCTTTGTGTATGCAAGGCCGCAAACCCTCCTCGCATTTCATTCTTAGCTGGTTTGGGTGCCTTTATATTCCAATGTTCTGCGTACGATAAGCTTTGCACCCCCCCCCTACACTAAAACACAAAATCTAAAACTTCCTAGTGCAACGTGAGCATACTGCACTTAGTGTCTCTTCCCAACCTTCAAGACTGGAAACTTCGTAAGAATCAGCAGATATTTGAGGCCATTAGGCACTGCAGACCCTAACGTGCAGTGTAGCAAATGAAAGTAAGGTGAAAAAGAAGCAACAAGAAAACACAGCTTACTTTGGTGTGCTTCTTGTCAGTTGCGTAGACAATGGAAGTGCAGCAGACCTCGGCGACCTTTTTACCGTGGCCATAGAATGTCCAGCAGCAGATTTCATTGCTGCCTATCACGTCCTTTATGAACAGGACGCGGCTGCAGAACCGCAGTGACAGCCTGTCGAACATTTCTACATTCTTGAGGAGATTGTCGTCAGAAGTGCTGCAAAGGCAAGACAGAAGCGTAAAAAGGACAGGTCAGATCAGGCTGAAAAAGGTACTCATTGGTCAGGTAAAACAAGTGTGTATACGTAAGCCAGGATTATATTTCATGGGGGAATGGAAGGTCTACACTTCACTGTGTGCATGTAAACATGTGTATGTAGCAAACACACACACACACACACACACACACACACACACACACACACACACACACACACACACACACACACACACACACACACACACACACACACACACACATGCAATGGCCAGTTTTGAGGGATTAGGAACCCTCCCCTCTTGCTATGCTAAAGTACCTTTAATTAGAGGCACCTCAACCTCTGGAAATAGTTCAACAAGTGCCACACCATTCCAAACAGCTGAATGTGCCTGCAGTTTCTGAGAAAGAAGGCTTTTGGACAGGATTTTTCAATTAGTACTATGGACAGCAGCTGCAATTTCACCAACAATATTCAATGTGTCAACATGCTTGCATAAACATGATGTGAGTAATACTTTCCTAGCCTTCACAGCAAGAAAACTTTGCAGTAATATTGACTGAGACAATAGCAATACCAATGAGGTTATGGAAGAATGGTAATATAAAAAGAAGAAACATAAATTATTGATATTTTTTAGCTTAAATATCACTTGCAACAGTAGTTTGTACTGCACAGAAAGCTTAGCTTGTTTAGATGGTGTAGAAACTGCATAAAGAGGTAAATAAAAGAGAAGATAAAAGGTGAAACAACTGCCTCAGAATGTATAGTGTCGTGTAAACAAAAGTACTTGTCATAATGATACAGAAATCAGGAAGCTATTTGTAGCTCTTGCGGAATGTGTCGTGCGCTCTATTCTGCAATCTAGTAGAAAAACATACATCAGCCAGATGGGCAGGCATCTTATCGAAATAATGACAAGAAAACAAGAATAATGTGGCCTAACTCATTATGGGAGGTTATCTCGTCGCACATTGCACAAGCTAATGGTGTAGGACCTTGTTCAGTCACACACGTGCGCAGTCCAGAGATGCTTATCGGCTTACTAGAGAAATTGTAGAAGCCATAGAGATTAAGAAAATAAACAATACAGATGTCAACTGCCCATCTGTATCTTTGTCAGAAAAAGAAATCCAGCTTCGTTCCTAATAGTGGCTTGGGCAAATTTCTGGTTTCTTATGTTTTTGTGTGCTTTTTCACATTTTTGTTGTTGTGCAATAACGTGTGTGCATGCACGTGCATGTATGTGCACGTGCGTCTAGTTCATAGAGTCTTAGTTGTTACTAGCGCTGCACTGCAGTCTTTCTGTAGCCTTGCAAGTTTCATTCACGCTACACTGCACATGATGCCATACCAACCAGCTGAGCGAGTTCTCAGGCACCTGTTTAGAAAATGAGAGCACTAAACCAAAACATTTACAAAATCACTTTGAACAATGAGTCGGTGTCAGCACTGAATCACCTGTAACGGATGCGAAATGCACCGCAACATATACAAATACACGTACACTTGCCGCAACAGGCACTGCAGGCACTGACTCGGTTATAGGAGTTGTTTACATGGAATACGTGACCAGCCTCACGCAACACAGGAAGTTGCGAAAGAATCCTTCGCGCTAATGTGTACATACACACAAAACTTATCTTATCACTGACATTACATATACTGCTGACAAAAAGGTGAAGCCCTACCTTGTGTAGGAATATTTGTTGTTATGTCTGTTGATAAGCAGCTTGACCAGAGGCTGAAACAGCATAATGATAACATATCATCAACAACATATCTGGTAACCAATCTCCAAGAGTCTACTGACACTTTCCAAACATACTTGAAGGTAAGCGAAGCATAATGTTGCTAAAATGAATTCGAGCTAACGTGCTTCAACAAGTTTTGTTAACTAACAACTGCATTCATACGCTATGAACCGTGAATCATCCACGCGCGATTTCTCATACGGGTGTCACACGAGCAGTTTCGGTCGCAATCGAGTCCGCGAGAGAGAGCGAATTTCTGGACCGCGATTGGCTCTCTTTCGAACCTTGTGCAGATAAGCCAATCGCGATCAAGACACTCGATCCCGATCGAAACTGCACTGTGTTACGCCCGTAAAGCTGTTAAAAAGTGCGATATTCACCTTAGTCGAAGTGCTTATTAGAAGGTTCCCTTCCTTCTCGTTCGTGATAAGTGGAACTCTGCAAATTGGCTCTTGAGGGCTCTCTTTCTTCTGCAGCGCAGCTTCGCAACTTTCCACGAGCGCCTGGATGAGGTAGTATTTGGCTTCGGCCAATAGCTCCGCAATCTCCCTCGTCGACTCGGGAAGTGGCACAGAGCCGTCCCTCAGAAAATTCAGGATGGTGCCGAAGTGTTTCCCACATCTGTCTATGAGTATCCAACCTACGAATAACGACCCAAGGGAAAGTGGAGTCAGTGCACAAATCCCTGCAGTCGGGATGGCACGGTTAGAAGCACGTAAAATACGGATTGCGGGGGGGTCAGTTCTGCAACAAAACGAGACAAGTACGAAACAAGAACCGCGACATTTATGGTCTGCCGAACTTTCATAGCAACAAATCCTATACAGTTTCGAGCTCAAAACGAAACCGGGCGCTGCAACATGACGAGCCCTCGTCAAACAGTGATGGGAGTGGCATAAGCTTAGAGGCACGGCCTGACGGATCGACGAAACCGGCAGGAGAGGCTCGCCACTCACCTTCGGAGTCGGTGAGGACCTCCATTCGGCCACTGAACATGGCCCTGAGCATGCTGTCATGTTTGGTGAGAGTGCCGATGGTGGTGTAATGGAGGGACCCGCCTACGTTGAGCTTCACGTACTGGCTCGGACTCCCGTTGATGACAGTCCGGTGATCGCCAGACATGGTCTTGGCCTCCTCGGCTGTCGGCCCTGGCGGCGGCGGCAGCGTCGAAGCACACAGGGCGTCAATGGTTACCGCGTGTTAGCCCCGTGAAGCAAGTGCGTCAGTGCGGCGCCAACCCAAGATGGGAGCCAGCGGCGGCGTGAGGAAAATAATGCTCACGATCGCACTCCCCGAAGCTCCGATTTCTGACAACGCGCGCGCTACATTCAGCCACAATCGCTTGCGCAGTAATCACGTGACCCAGAAAAAAATCGAGTGCCTTCTTGCACACGGAGGTTGTAGCAACTTCCGCTGCGTAATGTAGTGCGACAAAGGCCGAAACCGAAACTGTTTGTGCGTGCGTCACCGCGATTAATAAAATACATCGTTAATGAAAATCCATGTTTAAGTAAACATTTGCCACCGCTGTACTGATGGAGCGCCAGAGTCGCCTTATTTTACTGCGCCATTTGACTGAGACAGCACTTCTGCGTGGTTTCCATGTGTGAAAAAGTTGGTTCTAAAAACGTTGGGCGAAAGATCGTGCTAATTAACAGATCACTCACTTATTCACGCACGGCCAGCGTAGCTGTTCGCATGCTCCCCCTTTCTTTTCAAGGAAAGTGCAAATAAATTCCTTCCGCACAATTTGCCAAGATTATTTCCTTAAACTTACTAACGTGCCTATTATAGTCAATTAAACTATAAATCTGTTGATAGTAAAGGACATGCCGGGTTACGCGTTATTAAAATGAAGGTCAATTATTAAATGCCTATATTGAACATGTTGCTCTACAGTTCACTTAAAGTGAAAATTTATTAAAAAGGGCTTGCTTTGTTGTTTTCATGAATTGTGTGTTAGCGCATTAATACCTCAGAGCTTGATGGCAACCTAAGGTCTACTGTTCAGAAATACACATTCTGCATTAGTGTACTAAATGTATAGCATATGTTGGTTGGCCAGATTGCAGGATAACTCAGCCACATTTGGTGCTGACGTGTGCACGCAGGCTATGCACACACACACACACACACACACACACACACACACACACACACACACACACACACACACACACACACACACACACACACACACACACACACACACACACACACACACACACACACACACACACACACACACACACACACCCTCGCTGCCTTTAGCCCATAGGCCGGCAAACTCACTCATGAGTTGACTCCCTCAGACTCAGACCGGGCTGTGAGTCTGAGTGAGTAATATTTTGGTGAGCTTGAGTCTGAGCGAGTCCGGTTGCAGAAAATTTAATGAGTCCGAGTCTGAGTGAGTCTTGAGGAAAATATTGGAGAGTCTGAGTCCGAGTGAGCTCTAAGCGCAAAATATATTTCTTGAGTGAGTCCGAGTGAGCTCCGCCTTTTGTTGCTGACTTATGTTCCTATATATCTACTCATCTTCAGCATTACTTCCAGCCTTATATTATATATCGGCTTATGTTTATACTAGCGGTGTGCGAATATTCGAAATTTCGAATATTTTTCGAATAGTGTTTGCTATTCGATTCGAATTTTACTATTCGAACTTCCCAAAAACAAATACAGTCAACGTCCGATTGAAAGTGACCCCTTCAGATTTTTAATATGCTTCACCTTATCACACTCTCGCACTGCGGCAAAGCTGCCTTTCAAGCTTCGTTACGGTCGTCTTTTACCAAGACAGTCAACGTCCGATTGGAAGTGGTTCCTAGATTTTTAGTATGCTTCACCTTAACACACCCCGGTATTGCGCCAAAGCTGCCTTTCAAACTCCGTTACGGTCGAACTTTATCAAGAGACAGTGAACGTCCGATTGGAAATGGTCCCTAGATTGCAATATGCTTCACCTCATCACACCCCGGTATTGCGAAAAAGCTGCCTTTCAAGCTCCGTTACGGTCGAACTTTGTCAAGACACAGTCAACGTCCGATTGGAAGTGGTCCCTAGATTTTCAATATGCTTCACCTCATCACACCCCCGTATTGTGGCAAAGCTGTCTTTCAAGCTGCGCTACGATCGCAAATGTATTAACTCAAGAAAACGCTGGTTCCAACATGGAGACGAAAGATGTGGAAGAGGTGGGGTCTTAATCAATGCTGATTTGGACCTAAAATTTGGGCAGGAAGTCCGAAAAATCGGACACCGAAGCGTTTTAGCATCCAAAATTTCAGATGTTCTTATAAATTGGCATCTACGAGGCAGATTTGGAACTACGAACTTGAAGAAAGCAGACCCTTGTCCGCCACATCAGTTGGGTTTCCATAGAAGTTGAAAGAGGAGGAGAGGCTGAGGAAATGGCATCTTTGCCTATCACGTTAAAGTGTTGTTGGCAACACTTTGGTTGCACCAAATAATGTACATAAATAGAATTCGGCCTCGACATTGCCTCATCCTTGATAAGACAACTATGAAAACACCACCCCGCCAGTGCTTCATCAACCTAGCAAAAAGAAACACTTTCATGTTGCTATCTCATAAGAATATGCTTAGGAATCCTCTCTTAACTTTTTTTTCTGCAATTTCACTTCGAAGTATTCGAAAAATATTCTAAAATATTCGAGAAATATTCAAATAATATTCGATTCGCACTTACACTTCAATATTCGAATTCACTTCGCACCCAAAATTTTGCTATTCGCACAGCTCTAGTTTATACTCAAATTTATTTACGCTTATCGCAGCACACTAGCATTCATGCGTCACCTCAATATTTATTGATCAGAGGCATGAGTTAGGGAAAGGGAAGCGATGACCTCCCCCACAAGCTCTTTTATTGGAAGTTCTTGATAAAAATATCTCGTGTGAGTCGCATATTTCTGAAGATGTCCTTACTGGATTTATATATGATGATATCTTGTGTTTGAAGGTACAAGATCAAAAAATGTATCGTAGAGCACCAATTATGTAAGATATTGGCATTAAAAACGATTGACACCATGACTGAAAAAGCTAATTTTATGCCAACGAACTCATAAGTCGACTCACTCAGGCTCAAGTGAAGCCGTGAGTCTGAGCGAGTCCGGCTGAGTAATATGTTGGCGAGTTTGAGTCTGAGTGAGTCCGGTTGAGAAAAAGTTTAGTGAGTCTGAGTGAGTCCAGTTGAGGAAACTTTTGGCGAGTCTGAGTCCGAGTGAGCCCTCACAGCAAAATATATTTCTTGAGCGAGTCTGAGTGAGGTCCAATTTTTTCGCCGACCTATGCCCAGCTTGTGGGAGCACCACCAAAGAATGTTATGCATTAATAGGTATTTACACGTCTAGAACATAGTCAATTAAACTGCTCTCCTAAGATGCTCTATCACAGAATGCCTTACAGGTAACACATGCACACCAAGCGACATATGCACAGTTCAGCAAATGCTTTCTTGTTCTCCTATGCTTAGTACAGAAAACAAGCTTCAGTAATTAAGCCTTTGTGTTTTGTCCAAGCTTGCATTGCAGTAGGTGCCATATATTATATACGAGGTCCTATCATCTGCAGTTCAGTAAACACATTGACTTGAGAACTAGATGACAATTAGCACCACGGTATATGGGAACCTTTTTGTAGATTTGGGCACTGAATATGCAAGTCTCAGTACTTGCGAACTGATGCCATGTGATCAGCATAGCACCATCACAACAGTAGTAATTTCAAATTGTTCATCTTTTGGCTCAATAGGGCAAAAGAAATGTAGCTCTCTTAGTTGAGCAGTGTATCAAACACATTTACTTACTGTTGTGACCATCAGTAAGAAACCAATCTAACTGCTGAACCTTGTGTGGCATGTGGAAATGGCAAACATAGCATAACACTGTTTCTCCCATAAGTAGTGCAAGCGCACTTAATCTCAGTCACCATCACTCGGCACGGCGCATGCAGGTGTTTCACATTTGATGGCGGGGAAGCTGATGATAATGCCATGACTGGTGAACAAGGGTAACAAGCCTGTTATGAGAACAGGCTAAATGTTAACACAGTAGCTATTTCTGCCATACATAGGCAGTCTAAAAACGCTGTAAACTCTGCTCTATATAAAAAAACTGCATGCAAAATGTCTTGTTGGAACAGCCAAGTAAATAAAAATAGGAGAAGTATCTTTTTATTTCCTATTCCTAATTGCTCATACATCATCTATGGACTCAAAATGCAAGGACATCAAAAATTCCACATGAATGGAAAAGGAAGGAAAGAAAATATATGCAGAGTAGGTGCATTGTCTATACATATTAAGATGCCAAAGAAAAAAAAAACATTTGGTACACACACTGTACATACCTACTAACACCAAAAGCATTGCAATTGTTGTTGAACAAGTCAAGACCAGACTAGATCATTTAACAGCTCTAGCCTATACCATGGCTGCATAACTAAAATGTAGGTTATGAACATAAGATCTGGGAAAAGCAGACATGATTTTCTTTTCTCACATACAGCTCTTCCGACATGTCTCACCACTCATGCAAATGATGCTGTAATTCATCACAGCTTACCTGGCCCAGCCTGTAAATGACTAAGTGCAATTTATGCACAATATGTAAATGGCAAAGTGCAATTCCAGCATGACAGTGAGTGTTTCCGGCGCTCTTGCAGCCTACTTGAAGGTCAATACTGTTCTTTGCTGCTCTTGTTGTTCATGTTCATGCAAGTACACAGTATGCATGCCATCTGCATGCACAAACTGACTAATCAAACTTCAGATGTAAGACAGTTTTGGAGAGGTGTTTCAAAACGTAACAATAAACCGACTCCAACTACCTCATTTCAGCCACTGATGTTGTAGTCAATGTCACCACATGACTTGTCTACAGAGGACAGCTCGAGTGAACCAAGCAGCACGAACGCAAAAGGTGCAATTCAGTGACAGATGTGCACATACAGGAAGTGAGGATCCCAAAATGCCTACAACTTATACAGCACTGAATGATACAAGACATAAACTTCAACGTCACACAGGTATCACAAAGATATGGTGGAATATGCTTTGCTAAACTGACAGATGACTTTGCAGTATCTATATATAGTCTGTTATTGCACTTTGTGACCTTGCATTATCTAATGTGAAGAAATATAGTTATAGGTTGTCATGACCTGAAGTCATGAGTGGGACATATTGTGAGGAGCTGTGGAATAATCTTGGCCTTCTAGGATACCATAAAGTGCGAACGACTAAAATGCATCGCTACAACCAGAGTGGACTTGTGACCTCATGCTCAGCAGACAATAATGCCATGGTCGCCAATCCAGCACAATGGGTCATGTGTAATGTGTGTGTGTGCCTGAAACAAATCGAATTGATGTGCAATGTTGCACTCAGGGTGTCGGAACGGAACGAAAACCGAAAACGAAAAACGAAAAAAAAACGATATTTTGGACCGGAACGAAAACGTAACCGAAACTTTATCTATTATTTCGTTCCGGAGTGAAAACGAAATTTTTTCAATCGTTTTTCGGTTCACGAGAAAACTTCACAATCCGGAGCAACTGAGCTCGTGCAATGTGAGCATATCTCAGGCTACGGTATTAGCGCGTACGTCGGGCAGGAATTCCAAAGCAAAGATATGTTGCAATTGTGCGAATAACGAAAACAGTGGCAACCAGAGATGTTTATATTAACGCAAGTGGATTTTCGCACGCCTGTCACGCAGGCTAGCGTTGAGAGGGCGTTGTCAGCGCTGAAGTTTGTTACAGCGAAAGCTGTTATGAGATCACAACAGCTGATTTTGGCGCCATAGTTGTCCACCGCCGCCAGTGTCCGTGACCACTATCGCGTGATATAAAAAAAATAAATGAGAAACAAATTTCTAGGATTGGATGGAATCTCAACCCTCGCCCTCTGCGTAGCAGTCAGGTCTTCCACCACAGTGCCACGCCAGTGCTTCTATGCTTGCGAGGAGCGCTTGACAAGCGTGAGTGCTGACGAGCAGTGCGGCCCAGTGTTCCGTATTCGATACAAAGGCACAAGGTGCCCGAGCGGTGCACTGTTCCAACTAATACCAGCAGATCTAGAGGGTCTTATTCCTCATTAACCAAATCTTATTTTTCTCCATATTCACAACCGCTCCAGGCGTGTGGCAAAACTGCTTAGTCTTCTTGAATACTACTTTTTTCAGCATAAAAATACGCTACGTCGTCATTTTAGCATTAACACATTTAAGCATAAACAATATTAAAACACCACCATTCATTCAAACATGCTGACCATGGAAATACTACAGGTAGCGGGAGAACTGCCCCTATGGGAATTAGTAGGGTGGTTGTACTGCACGAGATATGTAACCAAGCTACTATCCCTCGACCTTGGTAACCTGTTTTGCGTACTCTTGCAGTTCTTAATGCATCTGATGGCATCAGCTTTATGGGTCATTCATTCTTAACTCAATAAAACTATCAAGATGCCTTTCTTACGTGGAGGAATTACAGCAATGGAATTGAACTGCCCGGCCATTCCCGGAGTGCGAATGGGCTAAGTTTTTTCATTCCGAGGAATTGAAAGGAATGGAATTGCGGCAAGTTCTAATTCCCCGCAATGGAATTGAAATGGAATGGAGGCACCCATTCTTCCACACTGCTTCCCACCCACTGCAAAGTGCTCAGCCATAATTCTTTATCGTCATCAGTCCCAGCGCAAAGTGCACATAATGCCTTACAGATGTGTAGCGTGTACCACGAGACTCCGAAGACTGACGAAAAATGGCATAGTGGGAACTTCTCAACTTCAGAAGAATTGGGATGATTTATGGCGTAGTGGGTACCTTGCATGTGTACTTGTATTATTGCCTCTAGAGACTCTAAAATGGGCTCTACAAAGTCCGCTCTTCCAGCTTTCGTTTTGACTGTGCGGCGTGTTCCGCGCAGGCCTGGCGATCTTTTTATCAGAACAGCGATTTCGCACATCAGAGAGTACGCTCAATGACATGCTGTGTCTGAGATCGTGCTCACTCCCTTGACACAAAGCATTGAGCCCACTAAAAAATTCGTATTTGTCTTTTGAGAAAATAAATACTATGACTTTGAAATTAATACTGGTTTGTGCTAGTTGGTATAAATTCGTGGTGCAGTTACTTCCGCTCCTCTGAAGAACGTATTTTACCTTTGTCCCACTTTCCTAAGAGGAGGGCAAGTATCTACATCACAAATGCAATGTTCGTTATGATTACTTTAACTTGAAATTTTTCCATAAAAAAAAACCGTTACGAACCGTTACGGAACATTTTTTTTTCGTTCCGAAACAGAAACGGAACGGAACTTTTTGCGGTGGAACGAAACTAAAACCGAAACGAAAAACATTTCGTTCCGACACCCTGGTTGCACTGACTTTAGACGCATGATTACCAAAACGGAAGGTATGCCGCTTACAACTTCAACACTAATGGTAAACGACACTTATGAAAGCAGAAAAGAGACCAATGCATTTTGTACACTGGCTGTACAAACATTCAGCACAGCAACAATGTTACAAGCCTTCAGTGTGACTACGTATATACTTCGTAATGATCCAGATTGAGGCTGTAGGATTTGTTTAGTTACAGGCCGTTTGTGGTCACACTGCAACAAGATATGCTGCGTGTAACAATCATCATATATTATGAACCTTTTACACTTGCTCTGTATGTAATAGAGCTACCATAATCAGTATATATATAAAACTAGCCTATCTCAAATGGTATAACCATATGTTGGCTCTTTGTGAAGGCTGCATGGACGTCAAACTACGTGAAGGCAAGGCAGCTGTGCAGGCGTTGTTTATACAGGACAAAAGGCCAAGCTGTATAAATGAACAATGACTTTTCGGAATAGTAAATCTTTACAGCGAAATATCTGGTGCAAACCTAATTAGAGTGAGAGGCCCACTGGCTTAGCCAATCAACATATGCTGTATGGTCGAAAGTAGGAGCTCTTGCACACTACTTTAACATAACGCGATGCACCAGATGAGGTCACATTACACTATGAAACACAGTCAAGTTTTGTACTTTGAGAGTCAAAAGGCAAGACATGATCAACAAGACTGTAAATGGGGTCACAATTTTGGAGCTGACGTTGGAGCTAGGAGGCCATTTTTCCTGTTGGGTTCATCAGAAATGCCGTCCTCAGTCAGTTTCACACCATACTTCCAGGCTTTCAGCTGAACAAGCCTTTCTTGAGCTTTAGCAAGGCGCTTGAGCACGTGAAGTATCTCCTTCTGTGTTTTCAGCAACTCGCTTGCTTCTTCTACTTCACCGCCTGTGAGGCAGACAGATAAAAACAAGACAAGTACAAGAACTGCTCTTTCAATACATATATGTGAATATTTTTGCATCACCATTGACAGTTTCTAAACTGTCATATGAACAGACAAACAACAAGCACAGGATAAAGCCTGCCCTACAGGTATATACATGTTCAAGCATGTCAAAGCCCGCCTTGAGGGTTGCACTGCTTAGCATGATGGCGTGGGTAGGGTGGCTAGAAGGGGAGGTGTGATGACCGGGCGGCAAAAGTTGGCCGCCATTCGCGTGAATGCCGTGAGGCGGCGCTGTCGTCGGGGGCGCCGTCAGCGAACGTGGCTGTTCTCCATTCTCGGCAAGGCGAACGCTTCAGTGGAAATGCGTTACCAAATTATATAAAACTTTAGCTGATAATGCAGTTCCTTAGTCAGCGCACAGCTTGTATTGCGCTACTGGTATCATGCGGTTGTGAAATACGGGGTACAGAGCCTAGTTTTGTTCCGACGGAAAGCAAGCAGGCCTCTTGGAAAGCTATATTGAAGGACTACTACTGGGAAAGCGGGGCTTACAGGACTGTACCCAGGAATTTTTTTCGGGGGGTGTTTGTGTGGAACGGCTAACTTTGGCAACTGGTGGTCGCTGTGAAGCCGTGCACGTATTTTAGTGTCACCCGAAAAGTCTTTAGAAGAATCTTCAATACCCGATGACTATATGACTTGCTAACTTAGTGCTTGTTCACAAGAGTGGACCGCGAAGTAGTGTTTTAAACTATAGGCCCATTTCCCTTACAAGTGTTGCATGCATAATACTTGAACATGTTCTATTTACCAATGTTATGACTCATATGAGCACGCATTCGCTTAATCCTCAGCAGCACGGCTTTCGTAGTCGTTTTTCCTGTACAACACAATTACTTGAATTGACACACGACTTATCCTGTGCTTCAGATAAGGGTTTCTCTGTTGACTGCTTGTTCCTAGATTAAAAGAAAAAGCCTTTGGTGAAAGTATCGCGAGGGTCTGGACCCCTCGCGATACTTTCACAAACGGGATTACGTTTCGTAGCAATTACGTCATGCCAATAAGGTAAAGGAAATAAGCTGCCGGACTGACGCATTTAGAATGTCATTTTTTCCCAGGACGATAAGCCAGTGGAATAGGTTGTCTCCTGAAGTAGCAGAAATTACTTCACATGAAGTAAGTTCACTGCTGGGTCTCCAGTAGTGTACTCGCGCGGTTCTGTAAGGACAAAACTGTACTATATGAACCCGATTAATTAATATTGTGTATATCCCATGTATCATTACGTAAGTTGACAGTGAATTGCATTTATTGTGATGTTGAAATGTTGGAATCTGTATTCTCTATCGAAATATTGTATTCTTCCCCCCCACTGTAATATGCCCTTGGGCGCTGTGGGTACTATATGATAAATAAATGAATAAATAAATAAAGCATGAAAAAATTTCGGGGGTGTCGGAACCCTCTCACCCCCCCCCCTTAGTTACGGCCCTGGGGGCTTAATTATGCCCCAATGCGCTCTGATCATTTTATTCGTGCGCCTCATTACGTGCGAAAGCAGATAACTTGATTTACGCCAACCAAATCAGGATTAAACCATGGCATACATGGTAATACAACGTTCGGTAGTCTTTTCAGGCTCAATTGAGAAACCAAATAAATATATGCAACATGTTACTAGGTAAAGAAACTTTATTGTTTACGACAGAATGCACTTGATCGTTTCCGCGGCTTGCCTCACATCACACAAGGCTTTCTTCTTTTGACTTTCTTTGTCATTCATTTCTTTGAGTTCTTGTCATTCATTCCGCTGTTTGCGCAAATGCTTTGCGCATACAGCGGAATTCTCTAGAAGCGGTTTGTCAGCCCTCGGAATGGCGCATGCCCACTTCAAGAACAGTTCTTGACAAGTCGGTGCACGGAAAAGGGCACTTTTTCCGAACAAGACCTGTAGCCGGAATCACACCCTGGCACGAAGTACCAACGCTGAGTTTTTTTCTTTGAGGTAGACGGCATCTTTGCCAGCACCCAGCACTCATGAATTAACAGCACATGCCAACAGTTCGCAGCAAACTACACAACTACAAACCGCCGGCCAGGCGTTGACAGCCTGATTAGCCTCTCTCCGCGGAAACGCTGACGGCGCCCCAGACGGCAGCGCTATGTTGTGCCCTAGCGGCGATCACGCGAAAGAGGACCACCCTCTCCTATGGCTTGCCGCCGCGCTCAGCACACCTCCCCTTCTAGCCACCCTAGCGTGGGTTCAATTACTAGCCATGACGGCCACATTTCAATGGGCATTAAATCTAAAAAATTGTCATAGTTGAATGCAGTTAAACCAAGTTTGCTGAGCGATAGATTGGTTTTGGACTGCTTTGGGAAAGGACGAGAAATTCAAGGTTTTTGAGCTCTATCGGCTGGGTGATCAGATTCGCCTTGCCGTTTTCAATGTTCCCGGTGATACTAATTGTGAGCCTCCTGGCTTGATGGCCCTGCATGTCACTATCATATGGTACCGTTGTTATGCAAAGTGTCTGGCAGACTGCAGTATGCATCTTCCTACGTTTCTCCCAGCTAGTACATGTACAGCCAGCCACAAAAGTTTATGCCAGGACATCAGAGTTGCAATAAAACTAACTCTTCAAGGAGCCTGGGCACATAGGCTTGAATTAAAAGTTTCAGCCTGTAGTAGTTTTTCCTAACCTATGACGTACACACAGTGATACATTAAAGGGGTCCTGCAACACTTATTGAACATAGACAGAAAATGCTGCCAAACTGTGGTCAAGGCTCCTTCCTGTGAACTTGAGCCAAATATTATTAGATGGAATGCAGCGTCTTTACAATTTCACCTCACAGATTACCACAAATCACTTGCTCTCTCCTCAGCAAACAACGCAGCAGGTACGATCAAGAGGGCACGATACGTATAGGCACATTTAAAAAATGGTCCACAAGCATATATTCTAGGATGCCACGTGCCGTGTTGCATGGGTAACATGCATACACATGCGTGTTACCTATGCCTTCAGATTTCCATTTGCACCAGCACAGTGCAAGTGTGAATGAAAAGTAGCAACTAATACGGTGAAATAAAATGGAAAAGAAAATGTTCAGTAACGCATAAAAATGCAACTTCTGGGCCATGCATAACCCCGCATGGCAACAGTTCTGGCAACTAAAATGTGATACATGGTCCGTGTAGTGGCTGACACCATCTTTTTTTTTTTTTGCCTGTGGATGCTGCATGATCACATGGGGGTTGACTGCCATCAAAATGCAGGACCAAAGCTCTTGCTTTCATTGTATTTAGCAGTATTGCTTTAGGTGTAATTGTAATTGTTGCCACAATGATAAGTAAGCCAGTTCGATGTCCTCAGCACTCACAGGTCGCACAAAAATGACCAGCTGGCCTGTGGGCTAACTATCAAATTTCACTTGCTTACTACTGCACAAATGTACTAAAAAGAAAGGTAGGCCATAAACTCATGCCTTACCTGCGTCTTGTGAACTCGGCTCACTCGTCTGGGTTGACCTGAAATAATGACACAGTGAAACAACTTGAACAACAAGTGTGAAGAATAATACCTACGAAACATTTTCCATATGGGAAATATAGAAAATATTCCTTATTTCATATAAAAATATTCAATATTTTTCATACTGAATATCTTCCCTACGAAAAATGTCTTTTGCATGTGAATAGATTTCTCACTGGTGTGTGAGATGCAGTGCAGCAAACAGGTTCTTTTAAGTTATATTATTTCTGTCATCTAGCCTTGTACATACATCCTGGGACTTTCTATGCACACTGTATCTACTTCCTTCTACAGCGGACATGAATTGGTTGATAATGGCAATAGCAATGTGTTTTATGTCACTGAGTAATGTATTAAAGTTTCATACTTTGGTTCATCTTTTGTTTTTATCTCTTCTCAGGAGCACTGTGATAAGCCTGTAGACCACATGATGATGGCTGAACCTGCGCCACAAATCTGCGACGCTACCTGACGGCAATTGACCAGCAAAACATTGATAAAGAACAGCTGTGATCATAATTTCCGCCAAATGCACAAACCGCTCACAAACATAGTTTGCGGCCTAGTCAGTAAGCAACAAGAAACGAGAACCGTTGGTCAGTATTTAACGATATCTGTGCCACAATGCAGCACCCGAAACTTTGAATGGAATCGGAACTGTTTTGCCTGCCACAACTTATGCAAAGAAAATGTTGCCGTATCATTATGAGAGCATGGAACCATAGGAAATGTGTCCATGCGAGATAACAAATTAGGTGCTGGTGTTTCTTTGCATCACGACAAGTGGCACGAAGAGAAGAAAGAAAATTGGCAGTGAAGGACCTTACCTGCTATTGCATGGAACTTCCTCATCTGTAATAATGAAAGTTCTGAGATTACTCAGTACGAATTACATGTAATATGTGCAACAAAGATTTGATTTGCTGGAAGGCAGGCATTGAATACAGCTAAAAGTGAAAGGTCGAGTTAAGATATGGAGGGAAAGGCACCTATGAGATAAGAATTTAATGAATTGCAAAAAAAATTTGAGCATAGTTTTCTCATGCTTGAACAACTGGACCATAGAGTGCATGTGAGCACAAAGCATTGTAAAAAATTTGAGAGAACAATGTATGCATAATTTGTCTGACCAACATGACATAAGACATGGCTACACCCACTCAGCTTAGCCCTGTTGCTACTGTTTTACAAAATAAACACCATACTGGAAGGAATAACAGCACATGGCTTCCGTAAGTGCTTCCAACCACTAAAGCTGCATCGCATTAGGTGTGTCTATGCAGCAGGAGAGTACCCTATTATGACTGCCCAAAGTTTATTAAAGGTCGATTATGAAAAGCTTGGTCCCCCCCTTCAACTGTATGCAATAAATTACCAATACATTCATGAAACACTGAAGAGAGTACCATATTATGAATGTCCAAAGTTTATTAAAGATGGATGATGAAAAGTTGGGTTCTCCTTTAATTGTATGCAATAAATTACCAATACATTCATGAAACGCTGAAGTCATCGTTGTACCACTAACGTATTTTTTTTTTTTTGTAGAAAAGTGAATAGTACAAGAAGTCACCAAGTTGGAAACAAATTTTTGGCCACTAGTCAGTTGCTGTACGAGTCTGGCAGTTCTTGAAAGACAGCAGGGCACTGTCGAATTTCATACAATCAGTAGCGATTAACTCCTGCCAATACAACCCATCTATATATACTTGACAGCTAGTACACAACTATAACCAAGGAACAATAGGCTTTTAGAGAAAAACTATCAGGCCAGTAAAAATGTGAGCGTAGGTAAAACAAATTTACCTTTGTGCAGATCACTGCCTTCATGTTCTGGCTCTGGATCACTTGATCTGGAAAATTGTAGCACTATAACTTAGACCACACAATTTGAGACCCTTTGCTTCTTTAGAGGGCAAAACACATGATGCACCATGCTTACCTGTTATCACTGAAGGCCTCCCCGGGAGAGCTGGGAGGCTCTGAAGAAACGAGGAACAACAGAGGTTAATGTAGCAAACATAAGGAGAGCAGTTGGACTAAAATTTATGCAGACACTAAAGGACCATACATGCCTTAGCTCTTAGAGCTAACGGGCAATTTTCCATCATCATTGTTCATGAAGCAAACTAGTATAAATCTGATTCACTGTACCAAAGTAGTAGGGTAGTACCTTAAATCAAGTGATGTCACTTTTCCTTCATGTGATATCGCAAACAGCGCAAGACTTTGAATGGCATGCAATAGGGTATGCAAAAAATTTGGCAAGCACGCAAATTATTTTAAACAACGACGATTGCAGACCTCATACGGCAACTAGGAAGGCATGAATCTGTGGGCTACTAACCTGATCTATATATAAAAATATCAGTCTCATGACAGTAATACTTCCTTCCCATAACAATCAGTCGCATTATATTACACTATTAGGGTATCATCATGTGTACTAATCATATGCTAATTACATATTGATGCAATGCTCAAATCTGCCTGTCTAAAATCTGTCTCTTTAAAATGGGCTGTTATAAAAATTTAAATAGCAATATTCTTCAGAACAAACAATTTTCTGTACACGCCTGTGACTTCATGAGGTTAGGCCAGTTCACACAGTGAAATCTGACATGATTGTATACAGCAAAAAATTAATATTGCGCTCGCTATCCATGAAGCAATTAGCCCTGGTTCACAACATAATCATCAAACTCTGTCCAATGAACCACGTGCAAACAGCATTCCTTTAGTGTGCTTATTCTTAGGACACCATTAGAGTTATTTATTACTTCAATGATACAGTCAAGCAAGTAGTAGTGTTCGCAAGTAGGATTCTGTTATTTTGTTAACACAATGATAGAGTGTACAATCACACTTGCAATGCTTAATTAAACTAAGCCTCATTACATGATCCGCTATTTTTCACAAAGACCCCAGCCAACATTAGCAAGAGAGGAAAAAAAGAAAGCACAGCTCTAACACTGAAGTGTACACACCGTCAAGTAAAGCAGTGCTTATGTCAGTTCAGATATTACGATGAAAGTCATCAGCTTTTGCAAGTATTGTTATCATCGTAGTAAAATTAAATTCACTACTTGTTCTACATCATTTAACTGCTGCTTGTAGCGGCACAAGAGATAGCTAAATGTTCTTGAACGATGGTAAATTAAAAGTGCATACCTTGTTTGACATCGATATTAGTATTCGTATTATCACTTGACTCATCAGCTCCTGTGAAAAAGAAAAATTGATAAATGTGGCAAAATACACTACAAAAAGTGTAAAAATTCATACCTGGAAACTACCAGCAAAGTGAAAAAGGGGCCAGTTTGAGCATCATGGCCAGCTTAACTCGCGTTCATCACTTAACAGTAGTGCCACATGAGAGAGGCTGCCGAAATAGAGAAAGGAGAAGCTTCAACCAATACAACTATATTGATGTAACTGCGGTTTAAAGTTGCACATCTTCTCTGATAATTAAGATGCAATAAAGATGCAGCAAGCAGCCATAGGAATCCCTGCAGAGACAAAGGGTCAAAGGAAAGCACAACGCGTTTTTCATTGGTTAGCCTATTAGCCATCTCTTGGCACTCTGTGGTCATCATTGGCATTTGCGTCACAAGGCTCTACGCATTCTCATCAGCCTGCTAACAAAATGACCAAGGAAGTGTACCTGTGCTGCTTGGGGCTTCTGTGCTGCTGCCGAGCAAACACTCTTCAATGGGCATTCCTATTACAAACTCGTTGCGATTATTGAATAGGGAAGCTTCAGCAAGGAGGTTCCCAGCTGTAACGCCGCAGCTGACTCCTACAAAAGTAATAAAAGAAGACGCACAATTTGAACTAACACAAAACCTTGTTTTCTTTTTCAAAGGGCTGACCCCTGGGCTACATGGAGGCCACCAACAAATCTCGGCAACCTAACCCAGACATAAATCTACATGCACAAATGTTAAAATGCATTTGAAACATTTCACTCATAGCCCCCTGGCTACTTTGAGACATTTCACGCTTCAGAATTATGTTTTATTCAGTTATGAACGAAAATGCAGCATGTAAATGAAGACACGGAAGGAGCAGATAGGTTTAACCTTAGGTCAGCGTATTTGCTCTCAAGTGCAGTGACTAACACATATTCCAAGCTAATTACAAAGACAAAACAAAGAGTGTGTCTGAGAGACAAATGTTGTAGATGGATGTTAGCGAGCACACAAGAGCTTGAGTGAACATGGGTATCAACATAAATGTGTGCCAGTTAACGTTGATAAATATGAATCAAAGTTCGTCACTTTTGTAAAGAATGTATGCAAGTGCCGGTGGTTGATGAGTCAGAGTGGACGTGAATATCCTCGCAAGTGAGTGTTTGAGAGTACGAGCTGACACGAGCAGGAGCAAGAGTGAATAATGAGGAGTGTGAATGAGTATCCACTTAATCTGCCAACCTAACATTAAACTCTACTAATAAATCTGAAGATGTAGGTTGATAACAAAGTGAATTAATGGTTTGGATGCACTCATCTTTTGGATACTAGCTGCAGATTGATACCATTACACAAGGGTGAAAGTGCATCGGTGATTGATACTAGTGTCACATGGTCAATTTCTATCGCGATCGGGCCAGATGAAGATGAAATTTCTTAATCGTGATTGGCTCCTTACGCAAGATGCAGAAGGCAGCCAATCACGGTTGATAAATTTGATGCCGATCGGGCTTAATCGTGATCATCAGTTCACAGCATGACACCGATATTAGGTAAGATTGTAATCGTCAAATGGTACAGCCATAATTTAAAAAACCCAACTCGGACCCATTCCAAACTGCGTGTTCAAACTCCAATTACAAATTAATTGAAAGTTCCCCCATTGAGGTAAAAAGGCACAGGCAAAGACAAGGATCGACTAGCTCAGAAAAATGGATGCGCAGGATATTTTATGCCTCAAAAATTTACAGAGATCAATAAAACACAGTTTTAATTGCATGGATCAGTGCAGTTTTGTATACACATTTTCCCCATGATCCTTGAGTGCACCGGTACAGACGTTCTTGCTTTGGACGATGCCTCGCAAAGGAGCCGACTTACACAACTTTGCAAATAATTCACTTTATACTGTAAATTTCAACAACGAAATGACAAACATTTTGTTTTCACGTGTACACTAAAGTTATTTATATTTCACAAATTGATATGCTTATTTCAGAGAAACATTATCAACTGCATATGGTTCTTAGAAAAAAGAAAAAAAAAAGAAAAGGTTTCCTAGCGTCGTTGTGCAACTAAATAAATGTTTCGACAAGCATCACATGTGTGTGCATACACCTTCGTGAGCACATCTACATTTCTAACCGAAACTTCAAACCATGGTTGTTCCCTGCTAGACAACGAGCGCGCGTCGGCGTGTGACGTCACGTGCGCCGATTCTTGCGCACTGGTACTCCAACATGGCGGCTGCGATGACGTCAGCGTATCGTCTACGCCTGCTAGAAACAACAGCGGAAGCTACGCCCAGGTTCACAGTGGTTTCAAGTGACGTTAGTGAAAGCCATTTGAGATAAGATTTGGCAAGCGTGATTAGCGTGTGAACGCTTCGGTGCTGAAAAATCGGAAACACCTTACCTTTCTTGTTTAATGATTTCAAGTCCGCCCATTTCTTCCTGACCTCCGCCGTTGTTCGGCGCACCCCAGAAACGGCAAAAAGAGACTGCGTTATCAAATCCCACGCTTCGTTCCTACTTTTGGAGACACCCGCACATCGTCGTTCGATTACGGTCCTGTACGTCTTGTACCCCGCGACCAACGCGTCGATTTCTGCCCGGCTGAAATTCGCCTTGCGCCTTCCTTGTGGACTGGTGTTTACAACAAACAGTTGCGTGTACGCTGCCATTTTCGCCTCGGCTGCGTCGATCGGTTGTGTATTTCGAATGTCCAGTCCGTTCACTTTTTCGGCCAGTGCACTTCATTGATTGTTTTCAGGAGCACACGCGTGTCATCACTGTTGATCGTCACGAGCCAGATCGCAAGTTTGCCGGATAACCGTAGGAATTATCGTAAGACAAAAGTTACGAAGTTGCGTTGCAAGCAATCGCCATATTTGGAATCCGCGGGCTTATTCGAAACGACCCAAGAGCGCGCGACAAGGTGCCGTGACGTCATCGCGCACAGCAAAAGCGCAAGTTTTCTTGTACAAAAAAATTTGATCAGTAAGAAGTCCACTATAACAAAAACCACATTTTTTATGTTTTTACGTTGTATTAAGGCTGCAATCTCGCAATTATAACAGATAATTACCGATCAATGTGGTAAAGCGCAAACGAACACACCTGTTACCATGACAACGACATTGTTTATAAATGGCCACAAATGGCTAACGAGGTGTTCTCGCGTGCTGGTCTTTACGTTGACGAATTGAACAAAATTCGCATCGCGGATCCGGATGCCACCAGAGAAACGCAGGAGCTCAAGGATGACTGCCACAAATTCATCGAGAGTGAGGCGTGTTTCTGATATTGATTTTATACGGCCTCGTTATTCATTCGCGCATGATCGATTGATTCCTTTCTCGCGATCTTTCTCCAGGGATGACCGAATTCCAGTCCGTTGTGGATAAGTACATTGCCATATCGGACAAACTGGCAGCGGAAGTTGAACACGAAAAGCTAAAGGTGAGAGCCAAAAGCACTTCTTTTTGGGCGAGTTGATGCAAAATACATTTCATGAAAGGGGGGGGGGGGGGGGGTGAGATGAAAGTGAAACGCCAACTATCAACTGTTTAATGACATTCCCAGAAACGTACAGATAAAAGGAAGGACACCTACCGCGCATTCGTGAAGAGCCTGACACAATCAGACTCTTTCTGCGAATTTTGAAGAAACGTATGTTTTCCAACGACGTCCTAATTACAAAGTACAACTCTGTAGTCCGTTACAACCTAAGAATAAATACAAGCTCCGCCCCCAGCCACCACTCTCCCACCCAATCACATTTGCTCATTTCGGTGAGGTCATGCACTTTTCGCGTGTTTCAGATGGCTGGTGTTTCCATACATGTTCGTGTCGCTGGTTTTAGTACGCCGAAAGCTTGGACGTCCTGGAAAATTTCATCAGAAATTCTGACGTCACTGCTTAGGTAAAGATCATATTTTAGGTAGGAGTGACGATCCTTTAGTCTACGATATGCGTGGCACTTGCATTAGCACAGAAAAAGCGCCAGGGGCTACTCACGACAAATATGAGTTCCATCGGGGGGGGGGGGGGGGGGGGGGGGGGGGGGGGAGGGGCAGGCGAAAATTTTGGCTGGGCTACCCCCACCCCCCTCCCCGCTGGCGCCGCCTCCCCCGCGTCGCCTACCTTAGCATTTTGGTCTAGACATGTATGTTGTACACTGATGAAATGAACCTTGCATAAATAAACTTGTAGAACTTGATCACGATTTGATGATGGACTTGATTTTGACTGCCTTAACTTGATATGTAGTGGTTTGAGGTAAGGAAAGATGCTTATTTCTGCAACCTACAAAGGAACGTTGTGGGTGTAGGGGAAGTGAAAGACGAGGTTATGGAAAGGAGAGGTCACGCGCACAACCACCGAGCACCAGGCCAGCGAACCCAGGGGTTTCCAACTGCCCCACCCTCCCCCATGTGAAAATGAGGAATCTCACGAGGCCTTACTTCATACCTTCAGAGTTTAAGCTGTTAAATAGAGTGGACATAATAAACCTTTGTGTTGTTGCAGGCCATTGGATCCCGGAATCTGCTGAAGTCTGTCGTGAAAGACCGTGAAACACAACAGCAGCAGCTTCAAGCGCTCGTGCTGGAGAAGAAGATAGAGCTGGAAAGGTTTGTCTTTTAAACTGACAGTTTCACGACAAGCTAGGAATGATGAAGCGCACTGTGTTAAAGTGGTCAGAGGTTGGGAAAGAATGACAGAGACAAGCACTGCATGACTGCTAACTAAACACTATTTTTGCACACACATATACGAGAGGCGTAGCCAGGATTTTATTTCAGGGGGGGTTTGACCCCTATATGCACATGCATGTTTACATAAATGCATACAGAATGCATAAGTTGTAAGGAGAAGGGGTATGAACACTCCCAGCCCACCTTCTGGCTACACCTACAGCATATACGTATGCTCACACAGTCATATATGCAGCTGCTGAAACAAGCTCACTAAGATCACAAATCATTCAAGAGCACTAACAAAGATTAACACAGCACATCACCATCTGTGCCAATCTGTAGTACAAAAAATTCCTTGCCTGTCTTGCAGTTATATTGATCTTAATTTGGCAAGCACAGTTCTGGAGTTGCATGTGTGATCACGTGGAAGTATCCATCTGTTTTTACAAAAAATAAATTTGATAATTTGCAGTCAGCACTTGTCTCTGTCATTCCTTTCCACCCTTTGTCCATTTTCATGCTGTACACTTCCTGAACTATCAGCTTGATTCACGCAGCTTGATTCAGTCAATTTAAGAATGCATTGAAAACATTGGTTTCATCATGCATGCTAGGCTACACGTCATCACAGTGGACGCACTAGGGCCATCCGTCCAACGAAGATGTTGGCTATCAACACTTTCAATCGGTCGCCATAGAAGGGAAGGGACCAGCTGGTGTCAATTCTGCACATTTCGATCAGTCATGTCAGAAAGTGAAGTTGGGCTACTTGGTGCAAATTGAAGACTTGAGACATCTCACTTGCAAAAAGACATTGAACAAGACCAAGAAACGCACAGGACTTAGTGCTGCAGCTATGTGTTTCTTGGTCTCGTCTAACATCTACGTTGCATTGCATTAGACGTGTTTCAAGTCTTCAAAGCCCCCTTAGAGGCACTTACGCAAACAGCGACGCAGCTTCAAGGAATATTTAGCATTTAGTGCCATGTCGAACAGCCAAGATGGTTGTTGCTTTTCTGATAAACCATTGCATGTTTTCTCATTTTTGTCCTTTCTTGCTTGCTTTCAGATTGAGAATACAGCTGAATGCATTGAAGAGAGAAGAGGCTGAACAGAACGAACTGATCGAGCAGTTCTCGATGCAGTCATGAAACTACTGATCAAGCCAGAGTGCAACGTAGAAAATGTTAATAACCCGATTTGTACGATTTACTGCTACTGCGTTCCATCAAGAGACATTGGCACGTGTCCCATCACGTTGAACACTACACTAACACATAAGCAACACAACTTCAGATATGTGCGAGACAAACATGCCTCTTGATCACTGCATCACCAACAGTTTTTCCATTATCTTTTCATCTTTGCTTAGCTAATGCAGCCACTCGGGGACATATGAGAGTACTGCAAAACATGCCAAATGAATGCGAGGCAAAAGTTTCATGCATGGGCAGGCCTGCAGCCTCATTGAAAGTTTTTCACAAACTCAGGCTTGCAATAGTTTTCTCTAGGGGTGTGCGAATATTCGAAATTTCGAATATTTTTCGAATAGTGTTTGCTATTCGATTCGATTCGCACTGGAATTTTACTATTCGAACTATTCGAACTTCTCAAAAACAAATACAGTCAACATCCGATTGAAAGTGACCCCTTCAGATTTTTAGTATGCTTCACCTCATCACACCCGGTATTGCGGCAAAGCTGCCTTTCAAGCTCCATCACGGTCGAACTTTGCCAAGACAGTCAACGTCCGATTGAAAGTGGTCCCTAGATTTTCAATATGCTTCACCTCATCACACCCCGGTATTGCGGCAAAGCTGCCTTTCAAGCTCCGTTACGGTTGAACTTTGTTAAGACATACTGAAAATTGGCAGCGCAAACAAACGGGACACAGAAGAGGAACACAAACAGGCGCAGACTGAAACTTGGATTTATTCACAGAAGATAATATATACCAGAAAAAACATGAAGGGAAAGGGAAATACATGAGGGAAGGAACCACCATAATCAGGTGTCGTCCATAAACGAGATTTCACGATCTAAAAGCGATATAGAAGGTGAGCTGACACCTTGTGCTTGTCGATTCTGCTTCCATGGAACAGAACCGGGATAAGATTATAGAAATCTTCGAGCAAAAAGGGCATGGGTTGCGTTTCACGCACGAGGTTCCGCAAGATAATTTATTACAGTTTCTTGA
Source organism: Rhipicephalus sanguineus (assembly GCF_013339695.2). Lineage (NCBI taxonomy): Eukaryota > Metazoa > Arthropoda > Arachnida > Ixodida > Ixodidae > Rhipicephalus > Rhipicephalus sanguineus. Next base: position 27,661,593 of record NC_051179.1, read on the forward strand.
TCTTGAGCTATCTTTTCATGCAAACCACTTATGCTGGTCTTTCTCTCCCCGTTCAAAGAAACCAATTTTAGACTATTCTTCTTCGCATTCTAAAGTTGTAAAATCAGGTATTGCGGTTAACCTTCTGAATTCAGCTGTTACGAAATCATGTTTCCACAAAATGGCATGTGTTTTTTCAAAACAAATAACTAGGCTACAAGAAGCAGGCTTTCCGTCCAGTGTTTTGGTGTTCGCCGCTCAGAAGGTTTTGAGATTGAAGAAAGGAAAAGGATGCCCTACAAATGATGTAAAAAAGCGACAGAAGTTTGCGGTTGTCCCGTATGTGCACGGATTTTCGCATAGGATAAAAAAATGTGCAAAAAAATTTAACCTTGACGTTGTTTTTTCCGCCAGTGAAAAATTGCAGCAGGTGTGCTCCAAAATTGACAGAAAATGCAAATTGAAAGCAGGCCCTGTGAAGGAAGGTTGTGGTGTTAAACATGTCAATTGTTTCACTAAGTGTCGGTCAAAAGTGGTTTATTGCATCCCGTTGTCTTGTGACAGGGTGTATATCGGGCAGACAGGGCGCTGCCTGAATGTGCGCTTGCGAGAACACCACAATGCGCTTAAGTCTGCCCCGGGTTTACATTTGTCCGCCCATTGCACAAAGTGTGGTTGTGTACCTGAATTTTCGCGCACGTCTGTTTTATATGCCCATCGTGACACTAAAACTAGGGAGATTGCGGAAGCCTTTTTCATTAAAAAGAATATCGATAGTTGTGTCAGCTCACCTTCTATATCGCTTTTAGATTGTGAAATCTCGTTTATGGACGACACCTGATTATGGTGGTTCCTTCCCTCATGTATTTCCCTTTCCCTTCATGTTTTTTCTGGTATATATTATCTTCTGTGAATAAATCCAAGTTTCAGTCTGCGCCTGTTTGTGTTCCTCTTCTGTGTCCCGTTTGTTTGCGCTGCCAATATTCAGTATGAACCTATACCAACTTGCCCGCCTTTCAACACTTTGTTAAGACAGTCAACGTCCGATAACGTGTATTGATGCCGCAGGGCAAACTCACGCGAATAAAAAAAAAAATTAGAAGTGGTCCCTAGATTTTTAATATGCTTCACCTCATCACATCCCGGTATTGCGGCAAAGCTGCCTTTCAAGCTCTTCTACGGTCGCAAATTTACTAACTCAATAAAACGCTGGTTCCAACATGGTGATGAAAGATGTGGAAGAGGTGGGGGCTCAATTAATGCTGTTTAGGACCTGAAAGTTGGGCAGGCAATCCGAAATATCAGAAGCCGAAGCTTTTTAGCATACAAAATTTCAGATGTTCTTATATATCGACGTCTACGGGACAGATTTGGAACTCCGGACTTGAAGGGAGCACACCCTTGTCTGCCACATCAGTTGGGCTTCCACAGAAGTTGAAAGAGGAGGAGAGGCTGAGGAAATGGCACCTTTGCCCATCACGTGTAAAGTGTTGTCAGCAACACTTTGGTTGCACCAAATCATGTACATAAATAGAATTCGGCCTCTACATTGCCTCATTCTTGATAAGACAACTATGAAACACCACCCCGCTAGTGCTTCATCAACCTAGCGAAAAGAAACACTTTCATGTTGCTATCTCATAACAATATGCTTAGGAATCCTCTCTAACCTTTTTTTTTCTGCAATTGCGCTTTGAAGTATTCGAAAAGTATTCTAGAAATATTCGAGAAATATTCGAAAAGTATTCGACTCGATTCGCACTCACACTTCAATATTCGAATTCGCTTCGCACCCAAAATTTTGCTATTCGCACAGCTCTAGTTTTCTCCCATTTTTATAAATAGAAAAGTAAATGTGAAGGAACTTTTTGGAGTCCAGAAAGTTTAAGTAAGGAATGTGGCAGGAAGAGAGGGAAAACGTCTTCTTTAAAGTCTGGGGAGAGGATACAGGTGGCTGTCAGTTTGGCATTAGCACTTCGAAAACTTGTGCAATAGGATGGGGTAACGAATGGCAGAGAAGACTCATATCAGGCTATCTGCAATGAGTGCTTTGAGTGTTGTGCAAGCCTGTAAAAGGGGCAAGAGGTCTAATGCTTGTAAACTAAAGCTTTGTAGTGTTCGTGCGGTGGCAGCTGCCAGCTTACTGGAACATGAGATCGACGTTTGCAAAACTTTAAGGCAGGAAAAAGCAGTGGCCAGTTCATGAGGTGGTTAGATAGGGCTTCCGGTCATAATACTACCTGGGGTTTTACATGCCAAAACCATATGATTACAAGGCACGCCCTAGTAGAGGGCTCTGGAAATTTCGACCATCTGGTGTTCTTTTTAACGTGAAGTGACATCGCACAGCACATGGGCCTCTAGCATTTTGCCTCCATCGAAATGCGAACGCCACAGCAACGATTGAACCTGCGACTTTCGCGGTTAGCAGCCGAGGATCGTAACCACTGTAACCGAGGCAGACTTTGGGTCATAGGAATGTGCCTCGTTGAGCTTATAATTAGTACTATAATAATAATTGTAGGGGTTTAACGTCCCAAAACCACGATATGATTACGAGAGACTCCGTAGTGGAGGACTCCGGAAATTTCGACCACCTGAGGCTCTTTAACGTGCACCTAAATCTAAGCACATGGACCTAAAGCTTTTCACCTCCATCAAAAATGCGGCCGCCGCAGCCGGCATTCGATCCCGCGACCTGCAGGTCAGCAGTCGAGCGCCATAACCACTAGACCACCGTGGCGGGTCTTATAGTTACTGACGCGAACTACTATTGGATGCAAACAGTGAAGAAAAGAGGCCAAATTTCTGGAAGAAACACAACGAGTTCGAAAGCATTTATAAAAGAAATGCATTAAGTTTCCTTCATTTATTATGTTTCTGAACACAAGAGTGGTGAAGACATCAATGAGCAAGAGCCCCCATGGGATCCCAGGCGGGCAGCACCTTGGGCTCCTTCGAGTTCGCAGCTATCACTTCTGCAGGCAGGTACTTCTTGTCCACAACCACTTCAAACACAAACTCCTTGAACCAGTCCCGGGTCATCGTGAAGAAACCTGGAAGAAAGGTTCAACAGAAAATTCTTAAAAACAAGAAACAAATGAAGATAGAATAGGGTGTCCAAGGAGTTGTACTCACAAATTCTATACATTACACCCAGTACAATAACAAACTGAAGACATTACTTTTGACTACAGAGAGTGGAAAAAATAAATAAATTACCTTTCTCTCCGGTGTCATCGCCCCAGGAGTTTTCCACACGGAACTTCACTGGTTTACCATCAGCCTGAGTAAACAAGGAAAGAATATAAAGAAGTTGACCCTCAGTACAGCGTCAACTGACACTGAACACCACAGCTAGCTGCATACTGTTCCATGCTACCAAGTAATCATCGCATTTTTTTTTTACTACTTATGTGCCGTGACAAGCACCAATAACTTGGTACACTGGAGGAGCTGAGCTATTGGCAGGCACCAAGCTGTCAAATGTGCTTTTTATTCATTCATTCATCTATGTATTCACAAGCAGGTGAAACAAAAAGGTTTAAGAAAAAAAATCTAGCCCTGGAGTTTTACGTCCCAAACTCGTGGTTTGATTATAAAACATGCGATTGTGGAGGACTCCAGATTAGATTTGAACACCCAGGATTCTTTCACCATGAATCTAAATCTAAGGGCCCAGGTGGTCTTGCATTTCACCTCCATTAAAAAAGCAGCTGTCATGGCCAGGAATCAAAAGCATGTTCTCACGCTTAGCAACGGGACACCTTAGCTGCTAAGCTACTATGCCGGGTCCAGCAAAGTTCGTAAAGTAAAGTAGTACGTACTAAGCCAACCGAATTCGGTCAGATGTGCTACTTGAATAAATACTTAACATTAAACGCCACTGAAGCCCCATTATAACATGTGAAAATAAACAAATATCTCAGGTGATGAAGTACTGCTTTGACGCAGAGGTTCAAAACTGTGGCCAAGTCAGTGTGCCGAGTGTGCTGTGCTATTTGTACCCGTACGTTCGTGCCAAGCCGGCACCAATATCGAGAAGGACACAGAAATATTGTGAACCGGTCTTGCAAGGTCTGAAACAAACTGGTTCATGAACTGGTTCATGCAGCTCAGGTAAATTGAAAAGACCTTAAAAGTTCACAGTTTTTTTTTACGACGGCATGTTGATAGTCATGGCCAATAGTAAACCACACAATGTACTCAAGCGACCACAGAATGCCCAAAAATCTGGGCTTGTTCACTCACATCAAGGGACACTCCAGTAAAGAGCATCGCATGGCCCATGCAGGATTCGCCATAGATGAGGCGGTCTGCTCTGGACATCCCTAACGTGAAGGTGGTCCCGAAAAGTGCTTCATAGTCAAAGCTGAAAGGAAGGAAAAGAAAAACGGCATTTGTGAACAAGAAACGAGACTGAACAGATGGTGGTTACGCAGGAACGTTTTCAGCATCCCTACAGAGCGAACACTTCTAATGCCACATTTATTCGCAATAAAAGTCGCTGAAAAGCAGGGTTGCCAATGGTGGCTCCTTTTCACGAAATTGGCGAATTTGAGAGGCCCGTGGCGACCTAAAATTATGAATGGCGACATGGCGAATTTTTGGTGATTTTCGGCTTAGGTCTCCACTGAGTTATGCATCCTAAGCTCAGTGTTTTCCCAACGAATGAGCGGCAACATTCTCGGTATTTTTCTTTGTTTTAGACCCACGAGTAGAATGTGCACATTACGCGTCATTCGGTATGTCCGTCCTGTAACTCTTGTGTATCTCCTCAATTCATCTAGATGCAGTAGGTACTGGAACGCCTCCCAGCAACATTCTAGCAAAATGTAAGTCAGCGGACTGCCTTGCAAACCGCGAGGGGGCAGTGTTTGACTACAAGTTTACGGCTTTAGGTGCTTTAAGCTTCTCTAAAGTTTCGCTTCTGAAGGGGCTAGACGTGTTCCGACCATTTGTTCCACCAAAGCTCCAACTGTTCTGAATAGCTTAGCGACTTATTCACTGTTGCAGCACCCCCAATTCAGCGCGTAAAGACTGTTTTGGAATAGCGAAGAGAGGCAGATACGCGGCTATTCGTGCAATAAAAAATATTTATTGAGGCATTTTCCACTGTTCTCTGCGAGCGTGTGCAATGAAAACAATTGCTACATAACATTTTATATTTTCTACCTGATCATTAATAACGCATTAGATTGACGCGTGTAGGTAGGGGTGACTATAAGAAAGTTTGTGGCGTCTGGTATCATATTAGTTCACAATGAAAAGGTGCAAGACTCGCTAATGATCGGTTCCTGTAAGAATTCTGTCGTGTTACCACCTTCAATAAATCTTTTAATCCTTTTAATTCATATAAGGGTATGTAAAGCTGTCTACTAACACTGCTTTCACGGTTTTCGCCCAAGGTTTACCACATTTTTACCTTTGAAACGAGCGGACAGGGATGGAAGGATATCATGAGCGTTTCATTCATTTACCCTTGCGCCACCACGCACATCTTGCGGCTATTCGGAGATGCAGCACCATGCATTCCCATGGTGAAGCGGGTGATATGACTGGCATTGAGAAACGCCAATATAATTTCAGGGTCTTGGCTGGTACTGTATTCTATGGGGTTATATGTGAGTGGAAATTTTTATTACTAGGTATGCCGCACATATCTAAAATGGCGACTTTTTTGGCGAAATTTGTAAAAAAAATGGCCACTTTTGGAAACTTTTTCCTCGTCATTTGGTGACATTTACTCGAAAGCCAGTGGCAACCCTGCTGAAAGGTGACATAGCTTTGCGCTTTAGAAATAAACAAACCCTGTTATACGGCTGTCAATACATTGGTTCTAGATTACTTAGTGTGTCTTCACCTTTTTGGCGTTTCATTTGCAGCCCGTCACAATGCATTACGCGCAGGCTCTTGCCCGGCTCGCAAAAGCGTTTACAACAACGAAAGCCAAGTGCGAGACGTGCAGACTTGCACATTTTGCTGACCGAACTTCTAGCATAGCTTTCACAGCATTGCATCTTAGCCTCCATCTTCTTCTGAACATCTGTCTGTTTGCAGTATTTATACTTGTACAAGTCCCTCACTTTTATTGATTTTACTTCAGAATGGTGGTAAGGTTAGGCGCTTATATGAATCGAGCACGTGGCTTTTAGACATATGCTAGAACCACAGCCATCACAAGAGATCTACAGAATGATGCAAACACTGGCTATGCACACACACACACACACACACATCTAATATTCAATACCACTGCTGAATTTCCACTTGATTTATTTCGTAATACCACATTTACCTGCACTTTTTTTTCCAGGCTGTTCGTTAGATGTGGCTCTTACACGAGTAAGACATATGACTGCTTATGAAAACTGAGAAGTATGTCCAAAATAAATGATGTACAAAGCCTCTCCCTCAACCCCCCCCCCCCCAACCACACACGCATTGAAGATTCAGCGACCACTGATGAAGTTCTTTGTCCCTATTCCTCCACTGCTTTACCAAGCCTTGATGTCATTTACATCATGACTGGAGCTAACAATAACAGTTAACATATTCTTAGAGATGATCTGGATGTGTGCACCGGCTGCAAGCAACCAAAACGAAACTACGTCTTCTTTCTTTCACATCTTTAACTTTTAAAAGTGTGAGGTGCAGGTCCCAAAGTACTAAATACCGTATTTACACGATTGTAGGTCGACCCATTTTATCTTAAATTGAAATCCGAAGTTGGGGGGTCGACTTACAATCGAAACCGAAACTAGTTTCGGTTGAAAGGTCGACTTACAACCAAAACCGAAACAAACGAGAAATCAGGCACGCCGTGGCATGATCACGACATTGTGTTTACGTTCCGGCTCTACCTGAAACATATATCGTATTTTCTTGTGTATAACCCGCACCTTCAGCAACGTTTTGCGGAAAATTTTCTAAAAAATGATTCCCGTGTATTGCCGCGAAGCTAGCTTTCCTGTTGGGCTTTGAAGCACTGCCGCGAAGCCACCTTTGCACACCAGAATTCTTTTTTGTTTTTTTTTTTTTTTTTGCCGTACGATTTTAGGGGGTTCGACCTACATTAAAGTCGACTTACAATCGTGTAAATACGGTATATAACAAAACTTTTTATCTTCCATCAGTAAAAATGTGGTGAATAAAGTGGAAAGTAAGCCAATCTGGCTAACAGCATGATTTGCCTGTACTAACATGTTAAAGGGGTACTGACACAAAATTTTGCGGCCGAGATAGCCTGCTGGATAGATTCCCGTGTACATGCGTGTACCATCTGCAAAATATCGACAGCGAATAAAGCTTGGAAGATATTTTATATGAATTTTGAAGTTCGCGAGCGCGATCTAGCATTATAGGCTGTACCTGGTGCATTGACACCCTCGGTGGTGACCCGAGGTGACCCCCCTACTTCCCCTATGTAATCGTTGCAGCCGGTACAAGTTATGATTACGTCGTAGCTGCCATTTCTGTCTTGACGCACTTCCCGACCAAGGAGGTTTTCCCGATGAATCGCTCCTCGCGAGCGGGTCAAGCCTGAAGTGATTCGCCACGTCGAAAATTCCTTCCATCCCCGCCGCAAGAAAATCGACGACAATGAGCCCGACGACGACAGACCGCGCGGAAATGCGTCAATGTTCTGTGTGCTCACGTGACCGAGCGTTTCACTCGCTAGGTGGTGATAGTTGCACCCGGCGGCTTGTCGTTTTTGGAGCTTTCAAACCGAAACTGAGGCTGTGTCGGTAATGAGGAGCTTGTAATTAATTATATGTCGCGCGTTGCAGCAAACGATGTGCCGTGTTATGACTAACAGGCCCCCAGCAACGCATTGCAGCAAAAAAGAAAAACGCGGGGCGCAAATTTTTGTCAGGATTCCTTTAATACTCCTTGCATACTTACTAGTCTGTGTCGAAAATTCCCCTCTTCAACTCGCATCTCTTGACAACTTCGCAGCCAAACCACACGGGCTACAAAGAAATTGCACACAGAGGGAAAAAAAAAGTTCAGCCAAGATAATGATAAGCAAAGCGCTGAATAAACCTAGCACCTTTGGGAATGATTCGCACTTAGGATGGGAACGGAAAATGTTGAAGGCAGCAGGGCTAAAGGGACGCAGAATGAGCACTGTCTTAAAAAATTAAATTAAGAAAAACGAGTTTTTTAAAAGCGTTTTTCTTCATAAATTTCATCTGTTGAACAGTGCCCGTTGTGTGTCTTTTCTATCTGAGTGCTTCCATCATTTTCTGCACCGATTCAAGTAATGCAACCATGTCAACACCGCCAGTATTCTACCTTATATCAAGAATAACAACATGAGCTTGAAATCACTATGCGACAGTACCGACATGCCCCCTGTAGAAATCTGAGCAGGTTGTAGCAGAGGTCGACGAAAAAGTTACTGCAATTCATTTCCATGTGAGGAGTGACGCTGGCTTCACAGGTAAAGTAGAAACCCATTGAAAGGCAGCATGCATATTAGAAGTCGCATAAAATAAGCACACGTGGTTGAATCTGCTCGCAACCAAGCCCCATTACTTTCCGGCATCCAGCCTCCACTACCACCTAAACCAGGAACAAGAATTTCACATCCATTGACATTGAAAGCACAAACGGAAGAGGTTGCAAGAAAATCGAATGGCGTTGTTTCCTTCCCCCACTCTAAGGCAGTCCCGGGGCAAAGAATATGGCATCAAAGAATGCCAGCACACTGCTAGTCATAACGATCTTTCATGCAGACCAGCTACGCCTATTGGCCCAATGGTTGTTTATACAGTAAAAGCCCGTTAATTCGACTCTCGTTAATTCGGAAAATCGGTTAATTCGGACACGTCATCTGGTCCCTGTAAATATATGCATCACTCTATGAGACCGGGCGCTCGTTATTTCGGACAGATTTGACTGCAAATCGGATAATTCGGCGACTTTCGGGCCGCTGGCGAGGCTCGAAAACGAAAAAAACCATTCGGAACAAAAGTGAAGCTCAAACGCTGCATCGCCATGGACATCAATTATCGGCTTGGCTTGACACTGGTTGAACGCCTTTTCTTCGCGTGTGATAGCGTGTGGGCGTGTGGGTATGGCGCGGTGTCATTTTTGTTGCTTTGTTCCCGTTGGTGTGCTGCATCGTTGAACGCCGTTTTATCGAGGAACGATTCAGTACGGCTCCTTTAGCTTGATCGTTGCTGGTGCTTTTGTGCTGACTTCTCGTGTGAACGCACTCTCCGCCGATGGCAACGCCGGCGAAGCGGCCCAAGTACGAGGCCAAGGACTTCACCACCAAAGTAGAAATTTTGCGTGCCCTGAAAAATGGGCTCTCCCGACAAGAAGTAGCTCCTGCGAAATGACGTCGGCAAACAATACGACGTGAGTCTCCTGAGCGCAGTTAGCATTCTTCACGTATGTGTGGCAGAGCACGCCTGTGCACGCCATTGCCAACTGTTTCAGGCACAGTGGCTTTGTTGTACCTGACTCCAGCGATGCCGCAGTGGCCGAAGTGTCCGCCAACGACGGTGCCGACGACGGGCAGGATTTCGGAAGTGTTATGCCTGATGCAGTGACACTCGACGATTATACCTGCATTGATGGCGTTGCCACTGCCAGCTCTCTGACTGATGAGCAAATCGTCAAGGAAGTGATGCATGGCGACGAATCCGAGAACGAAGAGCCTGAAGAGGAGCAGCCACACTATGAGCCAACAGGCCCCCTCGTACTGTGAAGGAAGCCGCGGAGGCCCTCGTCGTCCTCAAAGAATTTTGTTTTGGCACTGCAGACAGCATGCGAGCTGCTGAGCACCTTGAAGGGCTCAGAAAAATTGTGTCCGCGCGAATTTATGCTCGAAAACAGAGACGCATCCGCGATTACCTTGTAAAGTAAAGGTATGTTGAAAAAACTCTTGCATTTATTGTGTTTATTTCGACCATTCGATAATTCGGACATTCGGTTAAGGGGAGACATGGGTCTTGAAAAGTGTGTTTTTAATAGTTGGGTGAACGGAATGAAATTTAATGCACTTATTCAGTTTTTTCTGCAGATTCCAAATCTCTGAGTAAATTTTTAATAGCTGCATTAGAACAGAAGATATGCTAGTTCTACAACGTTTTCTAGCACAATTCTTACGGGGATTTTTGGCAACTTCTTTTCATCAAACACAAAAGCAAAGTATGCGGCAAGATTGCCAGAAAGCTGGTCCAGCCAATGATGCTATTTATTTTCTTATAATGTTGTTCACCAAATGATAATTCTCAATAATCATAAAGTGTATGTAGCAAAAATTTTTCACTCGTATTTGCATCCGTTTATTTTGCATTTGAAGTTCGATGAAAACAATCAAATCAGCATCATCGGCTAGACGAGCTCTCTGGCAGTCTTGCCACATATTTTGTTTTTGTGTTTGACAAAGCAAAGTTGCCAAAAAGTACCGTAAGAAATATGCTCTCAGAAATTGTGTAACGTTTGTTCTAATGCAGATAATAAAAAACTACTTGAAGATTTAGAATCTGAAGAAAAAACTGAATAAGTGTATTAAACTTTATTCAGTTAACCCAACTAATAAAAAAATTTTTTTCAAGACCCACGTCTCCCCTTAATTCGGACATTTTTTCCGGTCCCTAGAAATCCGAATTAACGAGCTTTTACTGTATATCCTTTGTTTAGACAACAACAAGCACTTGTCCTCGCGTAATGAGCACTGCATTCCTTAAAAGGAAAATCAACTACAAACCTCGTTTGCCTTGACCGAGTCAACGATGGACTGCAGAAACACTTCTATGGCCTGGTTGTTGTAGACTGTCGGAATGCCTCCGACAACGTTGCCGAGGCAGTCCACCGTGTAGGTGTCACCGAAGGGGTTCGAGGGTCGAGTGTCATTCACCAGGCACACCTGCACAACGTTTAACAAAAACATAATTACTTAGAGAAAGGAATAAGCACTCTTGACAGGTGACCTTTCGGAGGGCTGGTTCAGATCCACGGCAGAAGAACAGCACAACTTTGTGTCAGACCAGAACAGTGGACAGCCCCAATGCATGCCTACTCTTAGTTTGTCCCTGTAAAGTTGCCCTGCTCTTCTGGCATCAGAAGTTGTACTGCTTATTTTTCTAATAAAAGTTTCGCACATCTATCTTCACTTTGTTAATCCGCCTATCCCATTATAGCTAAGTAGTGCATATCTAGACACACAAAGAAAAGCATTTTGTAACAGAATAGAAAGTTGGGCGAGTTGGTGTATATTCATATTTAAAGAAAAGCGGCGCACAAAAAGACGGAGACAAGAAGAGAACCACACACAGCAGCGCTGTGTGTGGTTCTCTTCTTTGTCTCCGTCTTTTTGTGCGCCGCTTTTCTTTAAAAAGCATTTTGTTTGCGGTTCTGCATTCCTACAAGTGTCAACAAGTGCACCGCTTTTACAATGGGCCCACCTTATCTTATGATCACACCACAAAATGGACTTTTTTTCAGTACTAGCTTTATTAATATTAAATGTCAGTTTCTCTGCGGGCACTAACAGAATAACACTGATTAACAATAAGCTTTCCCAATTTCGTGGGTTGCAGTTGTTAGAGAAAAACACGGCAGATTATTTACGTTCGTCCGCTTTAAATGTTGCATTAAAGTTCTAGTAGTCAATTGGTTGCCATTGAGAGATATGCTCCCGTAATTGAGGCTTCTTCAATAGCTAACACGTCTTCGTGAATGACAAACATGAAATTTTAGGGACAGTAACGTCTCACTATGAATAGTCTTAATATTTGCCTTTTCAGACTCCAAAACCTTGTATCAACAGGTTAGGGAAATGGTGCAAAAACTTGCACTACAATGTGACATAACACTACTACTTAGAAAAACAAAATTGGGCTAATTGGTTAAAAAGAGACACGTTAAAGAGAGACAAGGCATGCAAACACAGACACAAGAGAGAAGTCAAGACACCACAAACAGCAACTGTGGTGTCTTTACTTCTCTCTTGTGTTCGTGTTTGCGCGCCACATTTCTTTTTATCATGAACACTACTTCCGATGTTCATACTATCTGAATCTAATCACACATAGCCAATGCACTGGTTTACGTGCCCTATTGTGGCAGTCTTTGAGATGCCCATTCTGGAAGTCTGTCGCTAAGAGCACTGAAGCCTGTCCATATGACAATCTGAAGTTGAATGCTGCCATGACAGCTAACATAAACAGCTTGGTAAGCCATTTTGGCGGCAGAGACCACGTGGGAACACCAAGTCTTGACTGTACTACCAGCACACCGTGGTTCAGGTGTTGCGTGTGATGAATTTGACACAGCTGCAATGTCTGTGAAAAAACATCAACTCAATAACTCACAGTCGGCCGGACACTTTTCAGTACGGCAGTTTGATTCGACAGTCAGTCGTATTGCTGTCATTATTTCTCAACTCTCAATTTCACAATCCACTTCTGCCAAACTTGAATGCTTTTATGAGATGGAAAAGGTTCTGAGACTAACTTAAGTAAACATAGACCAGTGGGTGTGTTGTTCGCTAGGAGAGGCAGAGCGCCGTGATCGCACCTTGTCATCAAAGTTGAAGACTGGTTTCACGTGCTTCTCATAAAACTCCAGCGGAGTGATGGGCCCCAGCCGGTTGTAGGCTTTGTTCTTGTCGTAGTACTCCCAGGTGAAAGTGGTTGGCGGTGTTCCAAGACAAATGGAAGCAATGCGGTACACCTGCATAGTAAACAAGCACAAAGAAAAAAAGAAAGAAAAAGAAAGAATGAAATTAGCTGGTTCAGGCTAGTTGGTAACCAATACTACTAATTTTTAGTGCAGAATCTAGTACAAAGGAACGAACAGTACAAGGCTGAAGTACAATAACTGATATATGTCACATAATACAACACCTTTTCAGTACTGGTAGAATTTTTTCTTCACGAAAAGAGAGGGAAGGCTGTCTAACATAATGTTGGAGACGTCAGTTCTTTCTGAGCAAAAGCAATGTATTTTGGCAATGCAGTAGTTTTGATTTGTTAGAATCACTATGATTTAGGTTTTGGAACCACCTAATCTTTTAATAACTGTTCAAATTTTAATACTATCAGCTGTTGCTTGTGGTTATTTGTGGTTTTCATAAGTTTGTTATGCAGGTTAATAGTTCACGTTGCACATTATAGTTAATAGTGCATTGTGTTCTGAAGCTTATCTTCCATATGGTATGTCAGTCCTGCGCTAGTGGGTAAAGTGCGTAGCCTTAATTTACAGCTAGGCATACATACATAAGAAAGTTGTTGATTAAAATGTCTAACTGTATGAATGCACAAAAGATGTTTGCTGCACATACTTGAGCCACAAGATATCCATCGAAATTACAGTTCACATAGTAAACATGGAACTTACCGTTTCCATCATCTGCTCTATGGTCGACTGGACATCTGCGTCAGAGCAGCCTTTTGCCAGCAGAGTGTACAAGTCTTTCGCAAATTCGCGCAACTGGAAATGAAAGCGAAAGGATATGTGTATTCCATGGTCAACTTAAGCAACCATCAATACACACAACACAAGATCAAGAGAGAAAGCAAGATATACAGTATGGTACACTGTTAAAGAGAACACTCATATGCGCACTTTTCATATTGTTGGCCCCCTAACTGCAAGTGGACATGGAAACGTAGTTCATGCACAGCACTGTTCTGTCAAAAGGAGTCAGAACTGTCAACCACCAGAAGTCTTGCGCAAATCTAAGCCACAGTGCTTTTGCAAGAGAGCGAAATCCGGACATTTCCGACATGCAAGTCTTCCTATTAACAGTGGACCCACCTGTGAATGGGGTGACCGGTGTTTGCGCAATAACATTTCAATGTCATGCACTGCCTATCGCTAGCACACCTTCGCTGCAATGAAAGAATGCAAACTAGGCCAACTGCCTGCACTGAAGTGCAGTGGCCAGAGGCAAGAGTTGGCAACAAAGAGGAGTTATGGAGCAGCGTGTTGCCTGGGACTCCCAAAGATCAAGATAGAACAGTCAATTGTGAAAACCAGTGCAACAGCTGACAACGGACTAAAAGAGGAAACAGAGACAAGCTTGCCTCTGTTCCCTCTTTTAGTCCGTTGTCAGCTGTTGCCGGATTTGTTTGGGAGTGGCAGCGCAAAGACGAGGACAAAGAAACACAGCAGACGATATGGGCGCCGACTGTTTGTTGCACTGTTTTTTCGCAATAAATTAGCATTCAGCCCAATCAACACATTGCTCCAGTATGATCAAGCCAAGTAAGAGGGCACAACCTTGCTGGTGAGGATCTGATTGAAGCGGCGTGATGACTCAGAAGTGACGGACTCCTGGTAGCACTGCTTGGGCACGAGGCCGTGCTTGGACACTAGGTTGTGCACCATGTGCCACTGGCCGCCGTCTTCAAGGGGTTCGCGGAGGAGGAAGCTGAACAGACGGCCCTCAACGGTCTCTCCCCGCCGCCACATCTCGACCACGTTGTTGAGGAAGTAGTTGCTGCGCTCCACCTGCGGTGATATGAGAGAGTTCGTCACAAAAATGCGCAAAGAGGTGAATGAAAGCTGGCAACCTTAAAGGGACACTAAAGTGAAACAATGAACCAATTTTGATTGAAAAACTGTACTCTTACAACTTTAGTGTAGTTAATTTGACTAGGTGAAAATTTCATTTTTAAATTTTTCGCCGAAATTTCTGCGTGTGATGTCACGGATGTCACAGTATTTTTCATATTTTGGTGACATTGGTTCAACAAAATTTCCTGATACTCGCGTGTTAAGTCTGTGGCCTCCCACAGAGGACAATTTAGTACTTCATTTTTACTGATTAGGAACTACCTAGGACCTAGTAGACGCCGTCAAAATCTATGACATCACAACGTTTGTGCCGAAATTTCAAGGTTGCATTGCCAACCGCATTTTCTTTTTGCACGTTTTCTTGCTTACCAAGTGTGTTCTCGCAGCAAGCTTGGCAGAGTTTGGAATTGTGAAAGAGTAATTTACGAAGATGAGAAAAATCATTTTTCTCTTTAGTGTCCCTTTAACAAACCTTTGAATAAACTGACCGATTCATGCTTGCACCTCAATTGACACATCTGGGGTGGCAACGATGGATCCCAACAAGATTTAAGCAGTGCAGCAGAAAACGCCATAGCATTACCACCTTCAGTGACAACAGCTTGCGTGGCTTATGTATCATGCAAGGGATTCGCTCACTTGCAGATCAAATGCAGGAAGAGCAGTTTAACCCTCGACATAGTATGTACAGTGTGGCATTAATTAAAAAGAAAAAGAATGGGAGAAGGGAAAGACTGCTGACCAAATTCTTCCTATGGGACTCGGACTGAGAAAGAAGTTATTATTCTGAAAGAAGTACCATGCAAAATTGTATCACAACATTCTATACTCTGTTAAAGCCCACGAAAACATGTCAGCTCCGCACAGGGCCATCACTAGTCCCCCAGCACAGCGAAATTGCATAAATGCTATCCAATAGCGCTGACTGACTTTCCTGAGGTCAAGCACTTTTCCAGTGTTGCAGATAGTTGAAGGTTCCATACAGACACATTTGTGTCACCAGTTTTAGGTCGGAAGCTTGAACATGCTGGTAAATTTCGTCCGGGATTCTGACATCACTGCTCAGCCAAACGTAACGTTTTAGGCAGCAACGACAAACCTTTAATGCTTAATATGCGTAGTATTTACATTAGCCAAGGAAAGGCACTTACTGCTTGAGCGGAAACCAGCTAGCACAACTGTCTTCCACAGGTAATGGGCAAGCGTGCCCGCCACAGTTCTGTGGGCAGAGCTTACGTCTTTTCTTAGGTTGTAACCAAGTGTAGTGTAGTAGTACATTATTTAGGGTGCTTTGATGCCTGCCAGCATTTTTCACGCTGCTTAGAGGGCTTGGAACTTAATTTAACAAGACAGCAACACGAAAATGTTACGTCCATACTCCCAATTACATCGAGAAAGCAACATATGGATCTCACCTTGTCCCAGAAGAACAGGTACGCAGCGCTGAGTTCTAGCTCGTCCAACTGAAAGTGCCTCATGAGTGGAACCCGAATCGCAGTTCAGGCACGCAAACAGCCAGCATCGCCCTGTCACCTTCTGGTTTGAGGGTGGTCTCCCTTCGACATCAACCTGTTCAAAAAGCATACGATGATCTGTGGAGGTCTCTATTGTAAAATATATACAATATATACACAGACAACGAAATTACCTATGGTGCCTACACAAAATACACTTACTTATACTGTTTCAAACATCAGGTGCAATGCTATGGAAGCTAACGAGACTTTTTGCAGTAGATGCATTCACACAAAGAATTAGTTCGATAATTTTACCACCTGTAGTGCGATTCTTTATCCTTTTGAGACCGAGCAATAAATAAAGATGCTCTGTGCCTTAGAAATAAACAGTGTTATTTATATGGTTGGCGATAGGTTATTCTGGATCACTTAGTGTGTCTTTGTTTTTGTATTGTAGCCTCCGCGATTAGTACTGGCAGCGCACAGCCGAGCCAATCGCGGAGGCCATGTTTACGATGACGAAATCCAAGCGCGAGACACATTTTACTGACCAAACTTCTTGCATAGCTTCCACAGAGTTGCACCTGATGTATGAAACGGAGTATAATTACATTCAGAAGTCTTATATGCAAAACAACGATGTGATTATGAGGCATGCTGTCGTGAAGGGAAGGGGGGGGGGGGGACCGGAATAATGTTTGACCCACAGGGTTTAATGTGCACCTAAACAAAGGTACAATAATTGGGTGCCCATGCACTTCACTGCCACTGAAATCTGACCACCAGGGCCTTAGTGTCAAAAAGCTCAAGCACAACGGTGAATTTTGCTATTGCTTTCAATGCTCCACCTTTGGACAAAACAGCGACTTTTTACTTGTGAAATGTGTTTTACTAAATCATTCCTTAAATGCGTTTCAACTCATCATGACAGTGTCTTGTGCATGAAGCAAGGTCGCAAGTTGTACAGGGACCTATTGTAAGTATTTTGAGGTAATTTCACTAATATTCATCTTGTTTATCAGATTTCTTGCTTTCTTAAAAACAACCCAAGCTCCTGCTGATGGCAAGGATGATGAACTATCTAAAGTTACAAAATGGTAAACTATATATATTTCCTAGCCTTGGTGAGCTCAAGGAACTTGTGGTAAATAGATCTCACTGGCGTGCGTATACATACTCATAGTTTCACCAAGTGTTGCCAGCAACTCGGCGCTTCAGAACAGCGACCTAACAACACGTTTTGACGTTTCTGAAAGACTACTTGTGCTGTCTCTTTAAGCCGACTTGCGTTTACCAACAAGTTCTATGCCCAGGGGCGGATACAAGATCTTTCCCAAGGGCTGTTAGCTTACGAAAAGTGGTTAGCTTATGGGAAGTCGGCTCATGAGAGGACTTGATAGGTCCGGTTCTTGGGGGTATACATTAAAGATTTAATGGGGGAGGGGTCAGGACATCCAGACAGCCTCCCTGGATTCACTCGCGTCTATGCCACCACTCCACTGTTCCTCTCACCACATTCCCTCACACACATGGCACTTTATGCTACACAAGTGGCCAGGCAGCCGAGTGATGCAAAGGGAAAAGACTGCTGTGAGCACTAGGAAAGTGCAGTTTTCCACTTGCCTTGTGCGACACCACGTGATTCACTTGAGCCGTGCGCTTCTGGCACAGGTCCTTGAGGTCAACCTTGGTGCAGACATTTTGGGCAAGCCGATTCTTCGGGTCCTTCTCGAATTCCTTCTGGAACTTTTCAAGCAGTTCCCTATTCAAAGCTGCAAGGGTAACAAAAAAAGGGCCGCAATGAACAATCGATAGCCTTCACGCTCGCAACTACTTCAGCACTCGTGGCTAACAATATTCATGTTACAACCTAAGATTGGGATCTGATGTCCCTGTCCCATTCTGATAACACCAAGAAAAGCCAGCCTGCCTGAGACCTCTAAAGGATGCCATTTGGAATTTCACTTGGACATGGGTCCTAAATAGTTCCAGCACATGCCTAAGATGTCTTTGGTGCCCTTAAAAGAAAATACACTAAACATTCCTAGAACACTCTCAAAGAAATTGCACAAACACGGTCACAACTTGTCCACTAAAACACGATCACCTTGTTATTAGCTTGTACTAACTAGAGGATAAGCTGTTACGTCACTTTATTAAGAGACCACATGCTCCTGGCAAACAAATACCTGAAGTACAAATGTTTTTTTCTACTGTAAAGTATGACATGGCACCTAAGACGTATAAATCCTTTTTTATAGGCAGCATGCTACTAAGAGTAATGTATGGGGCAGCGCTAGAACGAATACAAGGACAAGAAAAGACAGGACATGCGCTGTCTTTTCTCGTCCTTGTATTCGTTCTAGCGCTGCCCCATACATTACACTATGAACCCTAACCAACTCGCCCACCTTTTCGATATTATGCTACTAAGAGTCTAGTCTGTTTTCAAATTTATTGGAAAAGCACAGAAGAGCCTCACAGTTCTAAACATCGACGTGCCTATGACAATCCACTGTAGTGTGCCACCATCAAGGCTCAATCTCTTGTGCGTTGACTTGCAGTCACAGATACTACGCCTGATGTTAACGTATCTCAAGGAAATAGACTTTTGTCAATGTTATCTGCTGCAACGTGTACTCTGTACGCCTTTTCTCTCCATTCTTTCAACAGACTATGCCCTCCACTGAACCACTCAACCTACACTGACCTTTGGTGTTAAGAAAAAATGATTACACCGGTATGAGTAAGCTACCCTTCCACGATGCCAAAAACACCACTTGGCAAGAAGATGCATGATAAGCAAGAAAAGGCGCAAAAAGGAAAGATTGGCAGTGGCACCACATTGAAGTTCTCATACCAACACTTCGTGACGTCGTCGTTACTGATGGATATGATAAATGCGGTCTAGAAATATATTAATTGCCCTCAATATTATGTTTTGCCAGCATGCAGCTGAGTATGGTTTATCGCTCTCAGAATGGCCGCAATAAACATAATAAAATCTCCTTTTCAATGCAGGTGGCTTGTGCGTTTTTTTTTAGAACGACGCTGTTTGGTTTCGATAAACTTCAGTGCACCTCGCACAGAGCCAAACACATGACGCCCTCGAAGCTTTCCACAAAGAAAGTAGAAAACATTTTGGCAAATGTGCTGAAGGATTGTTTGTCAGCGACTATGTAACAATAGAAAAATTTTAAACAGTAATAGGAGTAAGGGTATGCTTACAAGAAACACAAGTCGACGAGTGGCGGCGACGTGAAAACGGACAGCCAGTTTGAAGTTCACAATTTATGCAAGACCAAATATATATAGCGAAGCTGCATGCAATATCAAATTAAGCTCGCAATGTAACAGGAACAGAATATTGAAATGAAAAGAACAGTAGCTAAAAAACTTAGCAGTGTCTTAACCTATGGACAATGAAGTGCTCATGGGTGTGAAATCATAACATATTCAAATAATATATATATATATATATATATATATATATATTATATATATATATATTATATATATATATATATATATATATATATATATATATTGTATATATATGTCACTTGAAATTATTTTACTTGGTAGCACTGCGTAGATTTCTGCATGACGTGAGGCCTGTAACTTGCAATGAGAACGGAAATCGCGCTACACCTGGCGAAACTGCCGTAGGGAGGAATACTTTCACATCAGTGCACACACTGTGTACGTTTTACTCTGTGTACGCGCTTTTGTATTACTTTTTTTTGTTTCGCAAGTGTGTTATTCGCGAAGTGTTCCAGCTGCGAGATCGAAGCGAGAAACTAGAAAGAAAAAAAAAAAGAATAGAGGAATTAAAGTAACCAATGAGCTACAGTGCCCCGCATTTATTCAAGGCCCCGTTCTTGCGGTGCAAAGGAACAGTTGAAAACTAGTTCAAATGCGGCGGTGCGCTTTAAAGCAGGACGATTATGCGAAATCACAATAGCAAAAGTCCGAAAAAGCTTAAGACAAGAAAAGTTTGTAAAAGCACAGGAGATGCCAGCTCCAACGCGGAACTAGATTTCCGAGAGCTCTAAAAAAAGTGAACTCTCAGTGTTCAACCCGCCGCGTAGCAATGGCAGGATGTTGCAACACGATTACAGACATAAGCGAGCAGCAGTAACGAAAAAGAATAGTTATCGCGCTTACCTAGTGCCATTACGGAAAGCGCAAGATAGCAGCAGCAGCAGCAGCAGCAGACCTCCGATGTAGGAAACTGAAGCAAAATAACTAAAGCGTTTTTCCCTTTACGAAGGAACGTCAGTCACAGTGAAGTTGCTAAGGGAGACTGAGGAGATCCGTCCGTGCACTTGTGCGAAGAAAGGAGCGAATGGCGATAGCAGCAAACCGCTGCCGAGTGCCGGAAATGTCGAATTGGGGTCCCAGCCGCGCGATACAGCACTGTGCTGATGCCGCCGCTATCCACAGCGCTCCCTATGCGCGGATAAAAAGTCTCTTTTTCCCCCCCACTTCACGGAAGCTCTCCAATGCTACCCTGCTACTACCGCGACTACGCCTGCAATGACTCGGTTTGTTACGGAGGCTCAAGATGCGAGTTGGAAACGGATTAGTGCTACTTTACATTTGTTCAGTTTTCTAATTTCCAAGAGCGGAGCAGCGTTGCCAACGAGAAAACGATTTCTGCTGCCGTAGGCGAGAGGCAACGCGCTTGGCGCGGAATTCGTTTCATATGTTCTTTCGCGACATTCGCATCATGCAGTTCTGCAGCTTTTACTTGCTGGCGGGACAAGAAATACTACTGATATGCGTTGCTTCCGGAGATGGCCCGCTGTACTGGCTGTACGTGAACGTATTACGCTGCAGCCGCGTGAAAATCGCTTAAACAGGATTGCCGCATTGTGCGAACATCCTGCGAAATTAGTTGGTTTTACATTTGGAGTTGATCAGTTTGGCTTGCTGGTTAAACACAGCGGCGCCCGGCAGGTATGACAACCGACGACAAATGGACAGCGTTCCATTTTTCTACTTCGTATGCCTTTCTCCGTTCCTGTCGGTTTTCCGCGCTGATGCCACCCACTAAAATTAAGCTTTCGTTGATTGGAAAAAATTCGCCCTCTCTCGGCTGCCACACTTAATCCAAGCAGTGCAAGGGTTTCAAGAATCAGGGGGTGTCAGGAGGGGAGGGGGCGAACTTTCTCCACCTTCTCCCCCTCCTCTTGTGCGCGGTACACGGTGCACGGCGCGCACGGTGGATACATATTTATGATCTGTATTTTGTACTAATAAATTGTCATTACTAAACGACATATACTGAACCCTTACTGGAAATACGTGGCGCAAGGTTGCAACTGAGAAGAAACAAGAAGAGAAAGAAAGAACGAATTTCAAGTAACGATGCACCAACTATAACCCAACATAACGTACTGTTAAGACTGAACCCTTCCTTAATTATTGGTGAATACTTTGATATATTCGACTACAACATGCCGAATGGTTTTCTCTGTCGCAGTGACCGAGACGACGAAAACATTGCGGCTCTCGCGCGTCGA
This sequence comes from Rhipicephalus sanguineus, assembly GCF_013339695.2. Taxonomy (NCBI): domain Eukaryota; kingdom Metazoa; phylum Arthropoda; class Arachnida; order Ixodida; family Ixodidae; genus Rhipicephalus; species Rhipicephalus sanguineus. The sequence continues at coordinate 27,683,098 of NC_051179.1, forward strand.
AATTGAGGAAAAGTAACTTAACTTATATTTTAAAGATTTCCTTTCAAACAATCTCTTTCTTGGCTACTCCCCTGTGCGTGTGTCTACTCGACTCCGTTTTAGTATAGGTACCGGCCATAATTAAGGATTATTTCTCAATGAAACTGCTGATTGTTTAGCGAGATCGAAGTGGTCCGATTTTAGCACACTTTCCTTTATCTGCTTATGTCATGGCTGCTCGGCTTCGTAGGCGTGTCATCATGGACATAGGGGGGGGGGGGGGTGCAAAGTCTGCTTAATACATTGACTTAATATGGAGGGGGGGGGGGCGGCGACGTACCTTCACCCCCCTGAAACCCTGTGCACGCCTATGATCATGGAAACATTTACAAACCCAGCACTGATCATATACACCGGATACCATACCCTCGTTGTATAATCGCATCTATACCCAGACGTTTATGCAACACAATGCAAAGCTTGCTGGGTGGTTCGCGCCAACCTCGACCACATTATATGGGCATGTCCCACAGCGACACGCAACACAAACGCCAGAGCAGTGGGAGGCTATGCTGCTCAGCTCGTGCCCGGAGGACCAACTCGGCAGTCCTGCTGGCCGAAGACTCCGCCAAGACTCAAGGTCTGGCCACCGCCTGAGGAACGGACTAGTCTACCGGCACCCGCCTCCTTTGACGCTAGCAAGGACACATAACAAAGTTTCGTCTCTCTCTATCTTTATCGAATATCGCCATTTGACAGTAGCGCAGCCAGAAATTTTTTTCGGGAAGTTCAGGGATACTTTACGTATGTTCATGCGTGCGACCTACCCTCCGCCCCTTCTCACCCCTGGCTACGCCAGCGCTGGCGGAGATCATTTTGTCATACACGAAAACCAGAAGTGTCCATCACAAGGCCACGCGATCGTGTAACCAAGCTAAATATCTATACAACGCTAACCGGAGGCTCACCTTCTAATCAGCTATCTTTACATTGTCGAGAGTGTAAGTGCACAGCAAAACTCGATGAATGTGCAGTTTTGTACCGGCAGAGGAATGAAGAGGCGCGTGTAATGATCGAGGCTTGACATATCGATAGCGTATGCCTGAGCCAACCGTCGATTCACTTGCATAAAGAAGAAATCAAATGCCTTAACAGTTATCTTTCACGTAGACCCCCACGCGTGCCGAATGGATAGGTTCGCCTATTAGCTGGGTATGCGCAGATAAGTTTTTGTGTGTTCTTTCTTTTCCGCCGCTGTGCGCCTTTTCAATTGTTAGTCGGCGTTTGTATACTGTCTTGACTTCATTATTGTGTCCTTGCTTGCACGCTCTGTCTTTTAAAACGAATACTTACCAACTAGCTCAGCTCTTTAATTCTAAGGAATACAACGCAGCTAGCCCTTACAAAAATTTGTTTCACCTGTCTGTCACCTATGAGTCACCACCCAGTCACCCCAGTCACCTCCCTGTAGACTTGACCTTTCTGCAGACCTGGACTGCAGATTTTCTGCAGACCCCAAGCAGACTTTTCTGATAATGTACGCCCAGAGTGTGTGCGTGTGAATATATATATAATATATATGTATGTATCTATATATTCTGGACCATGACACATTTCATAATAATGATTAAATGAATTTCACCTTTCTGTCACCCGCCAGTCACCCACCAATCATCCCCATATAGACCTAGTCTGCAGATTTTCTGCAGACCCCTAGCAGACGGCAAAGCAGACTTTTCTGATAATGAGCGCCCAGAGTGCGTGCGTGTGGATGTATAAATATATATGTATGTATCTATATATTCTGGACCATGACACATTTGATAATAATGAATAAATGGATTTCACCCATTTCACCGTTCAGTCACCCACCAGTCACCCCCATATAGACCTATGCAGATTTTTTGCAGACCCTTAGGAGACGGCAAGCAAACTTTTCTGATAATGAGCGCCCAGAGTGCGTGCGTGTGGATGTATATAATATATATGCATGTATCTATATATTCCGGACCATGACACATTTGATACTAATGATTAAATAGATTTCACCTTTCAGTCACACACTGATAGGGGGTAACAGAAAGTCTGTCACTTGTCTGTCTTCACGTGATCTGCACCTGGGTTGTTCATGGTCTGCAAAAAGGCTGCAGCTTTTCTGGAGCAACATGCGACAGCGTGCCAACTGGTAATTGGAATTCGCTAATTAAAATAGCGTTGCACATTTGGTGGGTTTAGGTTAACAGATCTATGTGTTTTATGGCTACCTAACATCCAGCATAAATTTACATGCATTCTGTGAACGTGTAAATTAAAATTTTGAAGCGTAGGAATTTTCCCACCGGCACTGAATGGCAGGTCAAGATACCATGGCTATATATACCGGGTGGTCGGTGTTAGGTTGTGAAGCGCGAGTGTGCGGTATTTACTTTGCTGTTGTTGCGTGTACGCTGTGGTCGTGTGTTGGTGGGTGTATGTACGGTATCCTACTCCTGGATGCTGCATGTTACCTGACTCGTGGTGCTAACGCAAGGGGTAGCTCTTATTGCAACAAAGCTCCGCACATATTCTGTAGAAATGCTGCCGAAATTCTTCAGACGCTCTGCAGACGTTCTGCAGACATTCTGCCGGCATGCTGCATCCTGGCGGCTACAAATGCTCTGCAGACTTTCTGCAGAAAGGGTGTTCCAATTGCCTACTGGGAGGTGACAAGGGGTGACAAAAAGTCTGTCACTTTTTGTCACCCCGGTCTGAGAACTGGCTAACCTCCCTGTCTTTCCGTTTTTCTTCTCCTCCTCCTCCTCTCTGTCACTTTTCTTTCCGCATTCCGAATCCAGGGTGACTCGTGGTCTGTACAATTTCTGCAGATAGGCTTTTAAGTTTTTTTGTAAGGGAGGTCTGACCAGGTTCCGTCACCACTCTTCACCGCCCGTGGCCCCGTGTACTGTGGCACTGTGCGATGTCAATGCACGTTAAAGAACAGCAGATGGTCGAAATTTCTGGAGCCCTCTATACTACGGCATGCCTCATAATCGTATGGTGGTTTGGCACGTAAAACCCCAGATATTATTATTGATACCACTCTTCACCATCCCGAAACAACAGTTCAGTTCTATTCGACCTGTAGGCGATATACTGCAGCAGGAGAAGCACTCTTAGAAACCCCTTTTGCGAGGAACAAAAAATTCTTGTGCGTCTGTCATATTGGAGCTATAGCCTCCATTTCTGGGTACTGCAACGCGATTGTTTGCTTGCCTGCGCGGAATTACGTGAATGAAACTAATCGGTTGAATAGGTTACTCTTACCTTTTGTGCATGCACGTCTGTATTTACTCCCACCACGGTGGTCTAGTTGGTTGTGGTGCTCGAATGCTGACCCGCAGGGGCGTAGCCAGGGGGTGGTGGGGGTGGGGGGTTCACACCCCCCCCCCGAAATTTCTCACTTTTGCTTTAGTGTATATACACGCACACATACAAACGCACGCACGAACACACATAAGGTATGGTTGAACCCCCCCCCCCCCCCCCCCCCCCGAAAGAGATTTCTGGCTACGCCCCTGCTGACCCGTATAGGTCGCGGGATCGAATGCCGCTCGGAACGGCCGCATTTCGATGGAGGCGAAAAGCTTGAGGCCCGTGGACATCGATTTTGGCGCAAAATGAGGAACACCAGATGGTCAAAATTTCCGGAGCACTCCACCACGGCGTCCCTTATAATCACATCGTGGTTTTGGGACGTAAAACCCCGACAGTTATATTACACAGATATACATGAAAATGTCGGTTCTTCTTTTTTTCTTATTATTTATGTAAGGCTTTGTCTTCTTTTTTTTCTTTTAATTTCACCGTGCGCCTAAATTTCCTCGTTAAATCGTTATTTACATTTTCTACAAATTGTCCTGTTCATAAGCTTCATATAAATATAAAAACCCCGCCTCACCTATACATCTGGCGAGCACAAAAGAAAGCTTAGCCGAGGGTCATGAGAAGGCACGGAGATAGTACAGCAAGATAAAAAAAAAAGTATCCTTTGCCCAACGAAGCGTAGCGCGCATCGAGGCACTCTAGCTGAAGCCACTGCGACAACCTTCTCCTTTACCATCATCCCCTTTTCCAGCCGCACATTACACCCCCGTGGATTGCGAGAGGGGATGACACGCTCATATATCTCTTAGGAAAGGGGGGGGGGTGTCTATGCGCTGGTATGTGGATAGGGAGCGGTCTCACAAATAAAGGAGACTCGAAGAATGCTCCCCCCCCCCCCTCCCCCCTTCCCACCCCGCATATTTCAAGAAAGTCGTCCTTGAAGCAAGCAAGAAAGAAAACGCATGTCCTGTCATCTTCTCGTTCCTTTTCTATTCGTTCCGGCGCTGCCTTTCCATCATTATTAGAGTGCATCGATGTCCTCCTCATCCGCCGTTCCGTAGGGAGTGGAGACAACCGCGTCGTCTGCTACGGCGTCCGCCATTTTCACGCCGGCTCCGATCTAGGGGCGCATTGACGGCGCGCGTGAGCCGTTTTCCGGCGGTACGGAGGCTTTGCGCAGACTATAATACTGAGGAAATGTATTAATGTGCTATCATGGTTTATTAAATATTTGTTTTGATAGTTTACAGTCTAACAGCACTATTAAGTTCGCCGCTTCACACGATGATATGCTGCTGCCTGAAACAGCTTTTAAACGCCCTGCGACCGATTGTTGGAGCGGCGTCGTTTGACACCGGTTGATCTTGCTCTGCGGCTGCAAAATAACGCGTTGCTCTGGCTTTAGTGTAGAGCATTGGGTAATTGAAGGTCGAATCACCATATTACTTGGCATTTCCGCTCTTCAGGAAGACTTGCGCGGCGAAGCTGTGCTGTTTCAAAACAGTTATTATGCAGCAATGATGATAAAGTTACGTGAGGAAATGTCGACAGTTAAGGTAACCAATTAATAAATTACCAATGAATACGTTTTTGTTGTCAGTATATTCTGATCCAATTGCATATTTTTGTTATCTATTATCATTTAATTGTCACACGTATTTGGCAGAACTCCTGAGGTAAAAGATAATCGGCTAGCAAAATGACAATTTAATAAATTTCAACGCGTAAAATAGCAATATCCCTCTGCGGCTCTACTTGACAGGTGGGAAAAAAACAAAATATGCTTCACAAAGAGAAACGAAAATATCTCAATTGTGCCTAATACACCAACACACGATTTCAAAGTTCACTGCAGGCTCACTCCTGCACATGTCTTGCTTGCATGCCTATTAGCTCCCTTCGCCGCGACTTGACACAGGTGCACGCGCAGCCTCAGCCTCGCGTAGTTTGAAATTAGCAGCTTTTCCACAGAATTCTTCGTGTTGCTGACAGCATCCTGCCAACTTCGGCCGCGGAACCGTGTTTAGGTATGCAGTCATAACCTTCAGGGGTGATTTCATCAAAAATACGCTCTCGGTCCAACCGGTAACACATCACTAGATGTAGAGGAGACAGCGCGCAGCATGCCGTCCCAGTCTCGTGGCACACGAAAAAAAAAAAAAAAACAGCTTCGGTGGTCTTCCACGTCACGTCCAGTTTTGCGTGCGCTGATTACGAATTATGACTCCAAACACTATTTCTAAAACTGGTACAGACACACGCAGAGCTTTATAATGGAGTTTGTTTTCTGAATGTTTTACACTCGCAGCTAAGAGATAGCGTAACTTCTAAATTACTTCGTACCGCGCTGTTTCTCCTCAACAAACATTCTCCCGAACGCGATGTGTAAGGGAAAATCTTTCAATCACCACCCTCTTGCTACAAAAATATTGCAGAACAAACAAAACAGTCGCCAACCATTGCTCGAGTCGTTTGAGCACAGTGGCGTAGACAGAATTTTTTTTTTTTTGAGGGGGGGGGGGCACTTCCTTGATCCGACATTGGGTCTGGGCAGATAAGTGGGGTCGAGTGTCATTTTGTGCTCTGTATCCCATGGGGAAAATGTTTTCGGGGGGGGGGGGGGCATGGGACCGGTGTGCCCCCCCCCCTCCCTTGCTACGCCACTGCAGAAAGCAGTCAGGCATTTCGCGTGAAAGCGCTCAAAGAACGCCGTAGTTACAACCGCATCAAATTCCTGCCGACTACCGCCACGTTGCAGCCACGTCTCGACACGAACGCTCGGCGTGAAAATGGCGGACAGTGCCACGAAAACCGGTTTTGGCGACAGGAACTCAGTCAAAGGATGTCTCCACTCTATACGGAGGGGCGGGCGAGGAGGACATCGAGGCACTCTAATCATTATAAGGCGCTTAGCCGTGTCCCCTCACGGGAGACCGAAATGATGATGATGATGATTTCCTTTATGCATGGCTCACACCCACTCTGGGGGATTGGCCAAGAAACGATTAATTTTAGGTAGAAGTGGCCACATATGATTTCTATGACTAATGAATTATAGAGTAGTTAGAAAAAATGCATAATGCTAATTTAAAATTTAGAGTTAAAACCGCCCTGATTCAATTAAGGATTTTTGTACAGCGGAACAGACATCCCGGTGACAATGACCTAACGAGGAGGCTCCCAAGGATAGAATATTAGAAGTAATGAAATCCAATCTAATACGATTAAACGCTGCTTTGAGAATGTCTTTCTTCCGTAAATTGAAACGGTTACATGATAAGAAATAATGTTCAACTGTTTCGTCCTGTTCACAAAACGAGCAAAGAGGGAACGTCGTAATTTAGTAAAAATAACTTCATCTTTTCTTGTTGAACAGAAATTCCTAGGCCAAGGGAACAAGAGGTGTCGATATTCGTTTAGATGAGTGACTAATGTTTTGCCGGAGTCTTGAATTATGGCACGCCTTCTAAATCTGTCACGAATTATGAGTGCTGTTATGGGAATAATTGAGAATATGGGACCACTGAGAGCGGCTTTCGCCAGAGAGTCCGCCATTTCATTCATTTTTATCCCTTTGTGTCCCGGTACCCAGATTAATCTAATTAAAGTTACGTGGGTGGGAACAAGAAAATGAAACGTACGTGATAATTGAGATTCGCTATTTGCAGCGAGTGCTGAACACAAAGATAATGAATCTGTAATTATTGCAACTCTTGAAGCTGATGGGGTCAGCTTTCGTAAAGCCATAACTACCGCTAGAAATTCCGCGGAAAATACTGATAAGAAATCAGGAAGTCTTAATGAAAATGACCAGTTGAAGGTCTCAGAGAAAATACCAATGCGAGATTTTTCTTCGGATTGTGAGGCATCTGTAGCTATGATATTTGTCGTATGTATCCCCTCTAAATGCCTTTGTAGTAGGCCGTTTAATATCTGGTAAGGCAAATTTTTGTCATGATTTGGATATATTTGTCAAAAATGATTTTAAGGTTGTGCCTTACCTTGTCAATGGAAGGAACTTCACTCAGTTTAACATCTAAGGGTCCAATAAGTGCTTGTACGTAACCCACCTGTGGCAATCACTCTATATCACTATAAAGCCAAACCAACTTGCCCACCTATCTGTTAAGAAAAGGATTACGTTAGGCACGGCCACGCCCAGCTTGCCTTGCCCCCATTTCCCCGATAGAGTAATGGCTCCTGAATACTTTTTTTTTTGTTCCTTTGAGAGGTTACGCAACATCGTTTATTTACTCTAAAATTGGGATTCATTGAGAACAACTGTTCTTTCTAATTGACGCGCTGTAACCTACACGAAATGATCAGCCTGAATCTTGGCCGGCCGGGATCGGCCGGCCAAGATTCAGGATTGGCACCTATCCTTAGTGGGTAGGTGCCAATCATCCCAGGATCATCATCACTAACGTAGCCTGCGTTCCCATGTTTTTACATATAAAACAACAACAACAACAACGACCTCGCGCCCGAGGCTGCTGTCTCGAGCGGGGCTTCGATTGTAACTGATCCCGCTCTGGGTTCTGTTTTTTCACCATGGTTCCGACGGGGTAGCCGAATACAGTAAGTGCGAAATCGGAGGCAGCGTCCAGCGCCTCTCTTCCTATCCGTTTGCAGAGTGCTCTCTCAGAGAAAAGGTCGAGTTAAAAGGGCGCTTTTTTTGTCCCACAAAAAATGACCGTCATCTCGCTTGCTTGAATTTCCTTTCTTGAAAAATTGCCGCTCGCCACTTTCCAATCAAGAATGCGATGTTACGCTGATAACGTGCATGGTGATCGTGACTTGCAAGTACCAGGCGCACGCCGATAGCGCAAGCAAAAACACGCGAGATAGATGGCGATTGTCGTTGTGGAACAAAAAGACACCTTTTTTACTCGCTTTTTTCTATATAGCCCCCTGTTGGTATTTTGTAGCGTAGTTACACGTCGCGGATCGCGGATGGGCGCTGCGCACCGCGGCCTTCCCCAAGAAAGGTCCAACGACGGTTGTAGCTATAACGTCCTTTCAACACTGTCCGCAAATTGCTGACATCGTTTCAAGGATACTGCGCGAATTGCGCTCTCTTAAAATATGCCGACGTGTAAGAAACTGAGGCGCGCAAACATGGACAAAAGAGAAAGGAACCATGCTGCTGAACCGAAGGTTGCGGTTTCGATCCCGGCCGCGGCGGTCGCATGTCGATGGAGGTCGCAGTCGATGAACACCAGACGGTCGAAATTTTCGGAGCCCTCCGCTGCGACGTACTTCATAATGTCTGGTTCTGACGCGTAAAAACCCAAGATATTAAATAATTAATCCTTGAATTATACGAATAATATGAACGTTCTTCCTTCACCACGCTTCTCCACGTTTCAGAAAAAAGCCGCAATGGCCGACCAGAAGCCCGTGGCCAAGACCACCCAGAAGGGCGAGTCGGGGCTCGCGACGTCCACAGCTAACATCAAGACCAACACGAATATGCGCATGACCGACGACGTCCGGGGTCTCTCGCCGGACCAGAACGCTGGACCACGAGGGCAGCAGGCTCCTGCCGGCGGGTCCGCGTCCTCAGCCAACATCAAGACCGACACGAATATGCGCATGACCGACGACGTCCGGGGTCTCTCGCCGGACCAGAACGCTGGACCACGAGGGCAGCAGGCTCCTGCCGGCGGGTCCGCGTCCTCAGCCAACATCAAGACCGACACGAAAATGCGCATGACCGACGACGTCCGGGGTCTCTCGCCGGACCAGAACACTGGACCACGAGGGCAGCAGGCTCCTGCCGGCGGGTTCGCGTCCACAGCCAACATCAAGACCGACACGAATATGCGCATGACCGACGACGTCCGGGGTCCCTCGCCGGACCGGGAACGCTTCACTGCGAGGGCAGCAGGCTCCTGGAGGTGCTCCGATGAAGCTTCCGTCCAAGGAGAACGTCGCAGCTGGAAAGGCGACCGGCACGTCCTACGCCACGGACGGTAACTACCCGAAGACGGATACGGCCGCCGCCATCACCGACAACCGGTCGAAATTGAAAGATCTAAGTAACACGGCACGGGAGGAGTTGAAGCGCCAAGAAGAGAGGTACGCTCGCGACCGGCAGCTTCTGGCGGGACCTCCGGTCGCCAACACGCAGGACACCGGCGCCCCTGGGAGGTCAGGTCGCGCGTCAATGCAACAGGGAGGACGTATGTCGATGCAGCAGCGGGGAGCAGGAGCTCCAGTTGGAGGCGGCACGGCTGGTTCTCGGCGAGGTTCGCGACGCGGCCTGAAGGTCATAACGGCCACTCCCGACCCCGAGGAAGAGACGACCACGACGTCCGAAGAACAGCCGCCTGGTATGATCTGCAGTCTGATGCCTCAGTGTGTTCAGCGGGTTATTGACAGCGGCATGGAAAAGATCTACGGACCGCGACCGAGACGCCCGTACAGACCGCCCATGTTGGACATGGAAGTGGAGGAGGACAACGACTACGACCCGTACTTTCTGAGAATCGAGGCTGTCCCACCTGTGTACAAGCAAGAAAAAGGCCGAGTCATGTACCCGAGTCAGAAGCGTCACAAGACCCGACGCCCAAAGGAGCAGGATTGTGACTTAGTGTTTCAGGACGAGTTAGTAATCAGTAGTGGAGGTTCTGCGACGCATGACGATGAAGGCGACGAAGGGAACATGCGCGACCAGGAGACGGAGGACGTCCTTTACGTGGAAGACATAGTGTATCAGGGTGGCCAAGGTGGGTGCATGATGCAGCCCATGGGACAGTCAGTGATGCAACCCATGATGCAGCAGATGGGACAGCCGATGATGCAACCGATGGGACAGCCAATGATGCCGCAGATGGGTCAGCCCACGATGCAGCCGTTCATTGCGCAATCGATGTCAGCTCAAAATGTTACCGAGAGGAACGTCGTAATTTCGGATTGCGCGCATATGGTGCACACGAAACAAAAATTGTTGGAGCGATATGGAAATAAAATTTAGGTGGCACACTAAAATGGTAGTGTAAATAAGAATTAGTCAGTGCAAGGCATTGGCTGGTTGCGTTATGCAGTGATGTCATAGCAATATAGCATCTTGCTATTCGCGTATACATTGGTCTCAATTTTACAGCGAAAGCTGTTATGAGATCATATCAGCGGCCGTTTTTGGCGCCGTAGTTGTCCGCCGCCGCCGCCGGTGTCCGTAACCACTATCGCTCGAAATAAAAAAACTGAATAAAATAAGAAAAAAAATTCCAGGATGGAACGAGGTTTGAACCTGGGCCCTCTGCGTGGGAGCCAGTATTCAACCTCTGAGTCATGCCGGTGCTTGAAACTGCTTTGCAGAAGGGTCCTATACAGGCTTCGGCACCACATTAAAGGACCCCTGACACCAAAATTGAAACCTCGAGATGTTTTTGTTGTTTGACTTTCCTGTATACGGGGACACATCTGACTGATTATTAGTGACGAACGTTGCCTTTAAGATATCTTAATTTGGTTTTAAAAGTAAGCGTGCGTGTTCATTTGAGTTGGCTGCACCTCGCGACATCTTGGTATGACGTAGATAGAGGCCCCGTGTGACGTTCCACGAGTAAAGCAAGTATTGTGGACGTCACGGAAGGTTTGCGGGGTGCACGTGCACAATACGACGACTGGCCCCCGACGAGGCCTGTTGTTCCGCACCCCTCTCGTTTTGTTATCGGGCTGCTCTCGAGGTAGTTTTCGTGAGGGGACACGCGCTTAACAGGTTTAACCCATACCGAGGCACCCACATACTTTCAATCTCTACCGCGCGCGGGGCCCCGATTTGAAAACCGCGCTTTCAACGTCACCACAGCTTGAGTGCACGTGGTCTCTGACGCTCCCCCGCATGGGGCGCTAGTTTTTTTGTGGTTTTTAGGCGGGCGTTTTGAAGTGACGCTAAAATGGTCACAATTAACTACGCTAGAATTAGTTATACGATACGCTAGAGCATTTTACGATTTAACTTAGGGATTACCAGACACAAAGCTACAAATTACAGTAAAAAAGTCACCAACAAAAATTTTGCTGTCAGGGGCCCTTTAACATATGCAATGTAGCGTGGTAGAAGAGTAAAATAAGCACCAAGCGTCGCACAACGCACATTCTGTAACCAGGCATACCACAATGCGAATTGCACAACGAGTAGGTTGTTGAATGCTTCCAACCCATTACAAAGGGCTCCGCCATAATTCTTCGTCATCAGGCACAGCATCAACAAAGTGCACATAATGCCTTACATGCGTTTAGCAGGTACCACGGCTCTCCATGGAATGACGAAAAATGGCATAGTGCCTGTTTCCCTACTTCTCAAAAATTACAATGATTTATAGCGTAGTAGGTTCCTCGCAAGTGCACTTGTATTGGTTGCCAAGGAAGCCCATAAGCGCATGATCCATTTCCTCGGGGTCTCAGTAAAGTTCTTCGCCCCCCCCCCCCTTTTCCCCACGTCAACGTATGTTGTACAGCATGGCGGTACATCACCCAATGCAAATAGCATAACTGATGGGCCCTTTAAAGCTTCCAACCCATTACAAAGGGCTGAGCCATAATTCTTCATCGTCATCAGTCGTCGCGTGAACAAAGTGCACATAATGCCTTATAGACGTGTAGCTGGTGCCTCGCTTCTCCGCAGAATGGCGAATAATGGCTTAGTAGGTGCTTCCCAACTTCACAAAAATTGTGATTTATGGCGTAGTGGGTACCTTGCTAGTGTTTTTGTATTAGAAGCCCCAAGAAACCTTACAACGGGCTCTAGAAACGCCGCTCTTCCAGCTTTCGCTGTGACTGTGCTGCGGTTTCAGCGCAGGCCTGGTGTTTTTTCTGTGTTATGCTTTGATACTGACTGTATGACATGTTTAATGCCAGAAAGAAGGAATTAGATATACGTACACAAAGCAGCTGCACTTTGGATGCTTACTAAAGTGCTAGCTACTTCATGGAGAAAGGGCAGTTCTTTTGGGTTGCACTCCAATGGACAACAGATAACCTTCGGACATCAATCGGACCACCTTGCTGGACATCACGTACTGCGGATGTATGGAAAATTCCGTGGGACGTACGACGAGATGTCCAGAGGACTATATGGCGCAAAGGAATTGCGCATTCCATGTCAATCCCCAAGGACGTCAAAATCGAACATTAGGACATATTCGTACGTATGCAAACATTGTGATCTTGTTTTGTTATGTCCAGCAGACGACCGCGGGATGACCTGACATACATTGCAACAGAGGCATTGCATTTTCTCTGGACTTAAGGCATCCGCTGGGCATCAGTGGATGCATTGAAAATACAGCGCAATAATGGAGACGCATGCACGCAAGAAAAGTATAGGACACAAAACAAGCGCTTGTTTGTGTCTTTACTTTTCTTTTCTGTTCGCGTCTCCATTTTTGCGCTGTACTTACAATTAAGTGATAGCAACTAGCGTAGCTTATATGTGGCATGCCAGAAAAAAATAAACTTGCGTCTGACGTGTTTGTTTTCCAGGCAGACTTTCGACCTGAACCTGCCCAAATGTCGTACGCCGATGTACACAAAAATAGTGAGATCCGACGCAAAAGCTGTGAAGGAGTCAGTGAAGTTATGGATACGTGCACCGTGCTGAAGCCTTACGTTTTGTGGAACATTATTTGATTGTTGGTCCGTACATTATTTTTTTATTGTTTTGTAGAGCTTTAACGTTACACGCTGATGTTACCACTGGCTTTCGCTGCTGCACTGCACTGCAAAGCACTAAGTAAGTCGGTACAACTTTTGAAGGCAGGATAGACCCCACCGAGATGCCCAAAGCGCGGCCGCGGACCTAGACAGGTTACAGAAGGACGACCGCTAGAAAAAATTCTGGCAGATCCCACATATTGTGGGAATCGATGTCATGCGCAAATCAGCCAGCGAGTAGCTGCCTATGCCGCATTATTTATTTATTTTTTATTTATTTATTTATTTATTTATTTATTTATCTATTAAATGCGAAGCATTTCTTAGCGAACCTTTGGCACTTTGAGCGTTTCTATCTATCTATCTATCTATCTATCTATCTATCTATCTATCTATCTATCTATCTATCTATCTATCTATCTATCTATCTATCTATCTATCTATCTATCTATCTATCTATCTATCTATCTATCTATCTATCTATCTTTGTGCTCTGAATATCGCCCCCTTAACTTGGCGTAAACCAAAATTGGCATGGGAGGGTAAGAGGATTTGACGAATATGACTGTCGGGTCATGACATAGATAACGTGAAAATCCTGTCGCGTACGTCGTCAAACCCTTTCCTTCGGACACGTGTGGCACATACTCCTTTACCACGGCCGCGGTGTACGGGTATGCGCCACAGGTGACTGACAGTTTATATCTACCCAGGAACGGCGAGAACAGACATTGGTAAGCCATGCGAGAGTGTTAAGGAAAACCGACATCGGCAGCGTTCACCCGACGAATGAAAAGAATGAAAATTTGGATCCCAGCAGAATCGAACCCAAGCATTCTGCGTGACAATTAGGTATTCTACCACAGAGCCATGCCAAGTCTATAAACTGGTTTGGAAAAACAGCCTATGCAGGCGTAATGTTGGTGCAACGTCATTTGTGGTTGTGGTGCTGGCTATCTAATTCTGCAAGAAAGCAATAAACACTACATACTCCTAAGATGTGTACTCCTACGATACAGGCATCATATCAGATTCACGTCGGTCCAGTGTTGGCTTCGTATTTTATGGCGGTTTAATAAACATTACATTTGTATTCCTATGATTCAGCAAGCTATATTTGAGCATTGCTCGACCCCAGAGGATACATTAACGAAAGTTAAGTATGATATTCCCATCATTGCCCCATAAAGTGCACTTAGTCCGCCAGAAAGACGCAGTGTCCTCTTAATTTCTTACGAGGCTGGGCGATGGCCTCATGCTGACCGATGATGATGCCAGATTGATTGGGAGCCGCTTTGTAGAATAGGCTACGTTGGCCACGTAGTCTACGAATACTACAAGCGCCATCCACTGATGTTGGTCTACGTAGCACTATCCAGGCCTACCAGCCTCGGCGGCCTATACCTCACCAACGGAAAGGTGGCTTCAAGTCAGTGGCGTATAGTCAAGGGGGTGGGGGTGCACACCGGGCCCGTGCCCCCCCCCCCTGATTTTTTTTTTTGCCATGGCATACAGAGCTCAAAATGACACTCGGTCACATTTGCCTGCCGTATACCCCCACTTCAGATCAAGGAGGTGCCCCCCCCCCCCCAAAAAAAAAATAAAAATTCTGGCTACGCCCCTGCTTCAGGTTCCGACATGTTGGCTCTATCGACAGGCAATTTGTCGACAAAATTACCGAGGCATACACGATGTCCAACAGCTGTACTGTACCTCATACTTCACTACACATGGACCCCTCATCACCGCGATCAAGACAGGATCCGACAACAAGTCAAGACCAGCTGCTGGTGCTCACTGATCATGGTGATGATGACCTTGTTCAACAACTGTCAAGAACCTCTTACACATATGCACACGGGTTCGTGAAACGTGCGTGCGTTCTCCATGGACAAGTATAAGCACTACATATCAGCTTACCGCTTCTGGTGTTGGTAATACCCACGTTGCCGTTGGCAGCGTTACCCAACTGCTATCAACTCGTTGTATAACACATATGTGGCTCTTCAACATATATGCGTGTGTATAAAATTTATAGAAATCTTTAGCGTCATTTTTTAACGTTGCAGTCAGTAAAAAAAAAATTACGCCACAGTCATCTTCCCGCCGCATGCTTCGCATAACATCGACTCCCAGGGTACGTGGGATCTGCCACATATTTATTTATTTATTTATTTATTTATTTATTTATTCATTTATTTATTTATTTATTTATTTATTTATTTTGCCTTGCGCCAAGCGTTACAAGGCTGATGCACGTCGTCGTGTAAATTGAGCATTTGTGGGCATGTCGAGAGCTTACTGGCGACGCCGACATCACTGGGGCCAGTGATGTCGATCGGAGTCACGGTGCGGTTCATAAGTGGCGGTCGCTGGTGTATTCCTCCAGGGTCGAACAACGCTTCTATATATATATATATATATATATATATATATATATATATAATATATATATATATATATATATATATATATATATATTATATATATTATATATATATTATATATATATATATATATATATATATATATATATATATATTATATATATATATATATTATATATATATATATATATATATATATATATATATATATATATTCCATTTTTATCACGGTTTTCGGACAACTCGCACCGGCGCTTGACAAGGTGGTCTGGAAGATATCAAAGAGTGTCATTCGGTACTCGTGCTATAAAACTGTGATAGGAACGTATAGTGGGAACATATACTATTCATTTCGATATTTAAATAGTCAAAAGATTACCATGCTCACCTGAAAATAAGCAATATAATTGCGACTGATGCATCAATATCAAATTAAAAGGCTGGGGTAGGCATCATCGCTCCTTCTCTAGTTCACTGGTTTTTCGGTTCGACTTCCAGATTATACACCTATATTCGTTGCAGAATTATTTTGTTCTAGCACTACGTTAACTTTCCTCAAGTGAATTAGCAGCAGTGATAATTACAAATTCTAGCTCTCTCAGTATGTACTGCACTTTCTGCGGCAACAAATTTAACACTTATTAGTATGTTTCGCTATCTAATACCGGCAAACTTACAAAAAATTCAGTCGCTATGGGTACCAGGCCACCACGGATTATATTTGAATGAAATGGCGGACTTATTTGCCACAATATCCCTGAGTGGACCCCTCCCAATATTACCAGATACGGCTTACGCGACAGCGTCGAGGTTCAGAAATGCTTGTTTGCAAAGTGAAATATGCGAATTATCTTTGGATAAATTTAAAGACTTCGCACATCTAAGATATTGCTGGAGTAAATAGTGGTGCATAACTCGCCATTTAGAAATTTCTTACACCAGATTACGCTGTAGAATCCCGCAATTGAATTATTTCTTACATAAAGCTGGGATCAAGGCGTCCCCATTATGCATGTTTTGCAACGAAATCGAAATAATAGAGCATTTCTTTTGCCGATATTCTCATCAGAGAAAAAAAAATACCTGGTAGCTCCACTTCGTAAGATAGGATCAGCAATAAATGTCGCAGTCAGGGGCGTAGCCAAGGGGGGGGGGGGGTTTGGGGGGTTCAAACCCCCCCCGAAATTTTTCAATTTTGCTTGCGTATATAGGCACGCACACATACAAACGCACGCACGAACATACATAAAGTATGGTGGAACCCCCCCCGAAAAAAATTTCTGGCTACGCCCCTGGTCGCAGTGATTTTGTCATTTGGCGGCACTACATTACATTTATAGCCACAGGAATGTCTGCTCTGCTGTGTTCAATTACATAAACGAAACAAAAAGATTAACGTGTTAGTCTTTTTTTATCTCTTCATATTCTTGGTTAGAAATCCGTCGGAAAGCCCAGCGTATAGTCTTACCGCTTGCTCGTTAAGCATTTTCATCTATTCGATTCTTTTTTTTTTTAATCTAAATTTCCATTTTCTTTAGCTTCACAGGTCTTTACCTTAAAGGGACACTAAAGAGCAAAACGATTTTTCTCGCATTAGTAAAGTAGTCTTCCACGATACCAAAAACACCACGCTTTCTGCGCGAAGACGCTTAATAAGCGAGAAAACGCGCAAAAAGAAAATACAGGTGGCGACGCCACCTCGGAATTCCCGCACCATTTGTCGTGACGTCACATATTTTTGACGGCGCCTGCTTGGGCCTACGTAGTTCCTAATCGGTTAAATCGAAGTACATTGTCCTCTGAGGCGGCCAGAGACTTGACATTACGAGTTTGTGGAAATTTCGTCGAGCCAGTGGCGCCAAAATACGTTAAATGCTCTTTGAAATCGTTTACGTCACGAATTACAAAGTTCGGCGCGAAATTTAAAAATGAAACTTTGAACTTGGTTTTCTCCTCTAATAAAAACCTATGGTGGTGAAATAAACTACACAAGAGTTCTCCGAGCACACTTTATGAATCTAAACCAATTCATTGTTTCTCTTTAGTGTCCCTTTAAAAATCCTGCCGCCCGGTTCTTGGCCCAGCCTCCTTTGTGGGTGAGCGCCACCAGGAAGATGACATCATTACGATCATCATAATCTGTTGAAAACATGGCAGATTCCTCTCTCCGTGCACGGGCTCTTTACTGAATATCTTTATGATCTGTATTTTGTACTATTAAATTGACATCTCTGCACAACCTACGCATAAGGAAGCTTCAATCCTCGTAGAATGCTTTGCTGGGTGGGTTGTTTCACCGTCATGTAGTAAAAGCAGAGTGCAAAAAAGACAGGACAAGAGAGACAAGAAGACGGGCGCTCGTCCGGTCTTCTTGTCTCTCTTGTCGAGTCTTGCACTCTGCTTTTATTACCTCAATCCTGCAGTGATTATTTGACATTCAGCTACAATATGCCGAATGGATTTCTCTGTCGCAGTGATGAGACGACGAAGAAGTTGCGGCGGTCGCGCGTCGAAAGCTCGCGCTCGAGGCTGCCGTCGCGAGCGGGGCCGCGATTGCTTCAGTTCCCGCTCTGGGTTTTGTGTTTTCGCCATGGTTCCGACGGGGTAGCCGACCAAAGTAAGTCGCGCATCGAAGGCAGCGTCCAGCGCTTTTCGTCCTAGCCGTTTGCCGCGTACATTTTCCGCGCTACGCGTCGCAGAGCGCCGACGGGGGGCGTTTCGCACTGCGGCCTTCCTCGAGAAAGGGCCGTCGCCGGATGTATATCTTTGCTTCTCGCTTTTTAGCCCCTAAACTATTCCGTGTTCAGACGAGAGAGTGGTTTCTTTCTCGCTTTCGATATCTTTCCAGCAGGCGCCATCTCCTCCTCGCCGCTTATTTCTGCATAAAAAATTACAGCATATCCATGGGTGAATGATGAAGAGCTTGGGCGAAGCTTCTGAAGCAATCATGGTCTCGGCATTCGCTTCTCGTTGAGCCCGTTTCGCAGCGGCGTCCTTGGCGCGCACCGTCACGGGATCCGCCTGGCTGCCGCCAAGCGAGCGCCCGCCGCTGCGCATCGTCCATGCTCCGCCAACGATCCGACACGTACGGCGACGATCCAGGAGAATGAGAGAGGCGCTCGCTCCCCGCGCATCCCCGCGCAGCAGCCAATCGGAGAGCAGCGTCACTTCCAGCGCCATCTAGTGTCGATTCACACAAACGCCATATTGCACACAATTCTATTGGACCAACGCCATCTAGGAAATGAGACGAGAAATGGTGATGACGACACAGATTGTGTACAGCGCCATCTAGAATATCGTCCCTGAACTGCAGTTTGTATGTACTTCTATTGTACACACAATAGACAGCGCCATCTATTGCATCATACGGGAGATCCGTTTACGCCGGACAACGGAGACGTGACAAGGTTAGACTAGGAGGAGCTACGTCCCTAAAACACGTGGACAATGCCAGCACTAAGCGTTGAGGCTATAGGAGTTCGCGCATTTCGGCCACACCCTGTTATCTCCGCTTGCGCTGTCGAAAATGTGCAAAACGAACTGAAATCAGTCGATCGCGCACGATAGTCATGCGCGACAAGGCAGGACGTTAATGCTATCCACAAGTGTTGAAGATTGGGCGAGTTGGTTCGTCGTACTTGAACTGGTATAGCGCATTACGGGGAAGAAGAAACGGCCGAGCAGACCGACAGCGCTCTGTCCTCTTGTGTCGGTCTGCTCGGCCGTTTCTTCTTCACCGTAATGTGCTATACCAGTTCAAGTACGTTAATGCGACTGCATGGCAAAGCAGGGCAGGAGACAATTCACAACTGATATCCCTCGTGTAATGGAAAGCTTAATTGCGCAAGGCGTCACGTGAACAGACTTCTGGCGTCACGACTAGTGTCGATGTGACGGGAAACGTCAGAAGAGAATAACGCGGTCGTTTTTCGTATTTTTAGAGAATGTTTACGGGCCCTTTAAAACTGGCACGTCCTTTCGCTGCACCGTTAGCAAATCGCTCACATAGTTTTATTACGGCGCGAATTGCGCTATACTGAAATATGCCGGCGTGGAAGAAACTGAGGCATGCAAACACGGACAGTAGAGAAGGGAACCAGACAATACAGAGAGAGAGAAAGGCAAAGAAAAAGCAGGGAGGTTAACCAGGTTGCACCCGGTTTGCTACCCTGCACGGGGGAGCAGGAAAAGGGAGGAAAAGAATATAGAAAGGAAGAAGGAGACAATACAAAAGAGAACAACACGGATATAGGAGCTCAGTGTGCTAGAAATGAATAAGTAGCGAAAGGTCAGGCGGAATGTGCCATTCACGTGTGTTAAAATGTCATACTCCTTGTGTGGAAGGTGCAGGCATCTTATGACTTGGTTTGCTACTTATTTACTGCAAGCAACTCCTTGTATTAAACGAATAACGTGAACGACCTTCCTTCCCCACACTTCTAAACTTTTCAGCAAATAGCCGCCATGGCCGAACAGAAGGCCGTGGGCAAGACCGACATGGCGGCCGTGATCACGGACAACAAGTCCGGAGTCCCTGATCGGCCAACAAATGTGTCACAGAAATTAAAAAACGAGGAGGCCGCCTACCAGCGCGACGTTCTGGGCAAGAAAGATGTTCCTCCCCCGGTCGAGACCGCGGAGAACAAAGGCGGCAAGCACGGGATGACAAGCCTCCTACAACACGAGGAAGCACGGCTGCAGAAGATCGGCCAGCACCTCGACAAGCCAGAGTTGCTGGAACAGAAGCTGCGAGAGCAGACCACCAGCCAGAAGGGCGAGTCGGGGTTCGCGTCCACAGCCAACATCAAGACCGATACGAATATGCGCATGACCGACGACGCCCGGGGTCTCTCGCCGGACCAGAACGCTGGACCACGAGGGCAGCAGGCTCCTGCCGGCGGGTTCGCGTCCTCGGCCAACATCAAGACTAACACGAATATGCGCATGACCGACGACGTCCGGGGTCTCTCGCCGGACCAGAACGCTGGGCCACGAGGGCAGCAGGCTCCTGCCGGCGGGTTCACGTCCACAGCCAACATCAAGACCGACACGAATATGCGCATGACCGACGACGTCCGGGGTCCCTCGCCAGGACCGGAACGCTTCACTGCGAGGGCAGCGGGCTTCTGCCAGCGGGTTCGCGTCCTCAGCCAACATCAAGACCGACACGAATATGCGCATGACCGACGACGTCCGGGGTCCCTCGCCGGACCGGAACGCTTCACTGCGAGGGCCGCAGGCTCCTGCCGGCGGCGCCGGTGGGCAACAGCCTCCTGGAGGTGCGCCGATGAAGCTTCCGTCCAAGGAGAACGTCGTAGCCGGAAAGGCGACCGGCACCGTGTCTCCAGTCGCCAGCCAACCCAGAGAGTCGGTCCCGACGGCGAACCAAGCTTGCATCAACGAAAGGCCGGGGTTTATTACGGGCACCAGTGGAGACAGAATGCGGGATGAAAAGATGGCCTACGCACGGGACATCGGCGCCCCCCAAGCTCGAGGCTTGGCTCCACAAGGCGGCGAGAAAGTCATGTTGGCCACCATCTACACCAAGGAGGAAGAGTTGTCCACGACGTCCGAAGAACAGCCGCCTCGCATGAGCGGCTGGCTGCCTGAGAGTTTTCAGCGGGTTATTGACAGCGGCATGGAAAAGATCTACGGACCGCGACCGAGGCGCCCGTACAGGCCGCCTATGTTGGAGATGGAAGTGGAAGAGGACGACTACGACCCGTACTTCGAGAGACACGAGGCGGTCCAAGTTTTGTGCAAGCCCGAAGAAGGCCGGGTTATGTACCCGAATGAGAAGCGTCGCAGGACCCGACGTTCAGTGTACCCGGCGGAGGAAGATTTCGAGGTTATGTTTCAGGACGAGTTGGTAATGGGCGGCGGACGACGTCCTATGATGTATGACGATGAAGGTGACCCTGGGTACGCCGACGAAGGAGACATGTACGACGAGGAGACGGAGGACGTCCTTTACATAGGAAGACATGATGTACCCGGGGGGCCAAACTAGTCGTATGATGTACCGTCAAGCCATGGGGCAGCCAATGATGCAACCCATGATGCAACCGATGATGGGACAACCGATGATGCAGCCAATGATGGGCTCTCCCGTAATGCAGCAGATGGGACAACCGATGATGCAGCAGATGGGACAACCGATGATGCAGCAGATGGGACAACCGATGATGCAACAGATGGGACAACCGATGATGCAACCGATGGGACAACCCATGATGCCACAATTGGCTCCCACTATGAATGCCGCAGATGGGTCAGCCCATGATGCAGCCGCCCATGATGCAAGCGATGCCCGCTCAGCAGTACGGCTATCCCCAGCAGACGGCTGGTCAAAATGAAATGTATGACCCTTCACAGAGCGTTGTCATAGACCAGAAGGATCAGATAGAAGTGAGCTCCTCGGATAGTGACGTCAACGTCAAGTGGACCAAACAGTACACGGTGGGGCTGCCATCTGACGCAGATGATGCTAACCAAACCGCTCGCAGCGTCCGAATCGACGAACGTGTGAAGGTAACTACTCAGAAGGATCAGTCATCCACGACTGAGTCTGAAGAAAGTAGTGGGAAAATATCAACTGCTGTTCAAACGACGTGCCACGATCCGATATCTACGACATCGCAGACGGACAGGCCAGCGAAGGATTCAAAGGGCATCGAGGTAAAAGCCGACACAGATGACGTGGCCACGCAGAGGAACCGAAGTCCCGAAAGAGCGACGGACACACAGACATTTGGCACATCACCGTTTGTTCCAGGCGCCGGCATGCCGTTCATGTATCCGCCTGGTATGATGAACCCTTACATGATGGGTGGCATGGGCATGCCCCAGCAGCCTATCCCTCCGCCACCTCCTTCCCTTCCCGACCCGCCGCCACCTCCGCTGATACAGTGTGAAGAGTGCGCGCAGGCTAAATCATGCTGCGACGACGTGCCTTTCGAAGAGTTGCAAAAGAACATTGAAGACGACATTGCAAACATAGTGAACGAGAACCTGGAAGTAAAGATTAGTGACGAAGACACCAAGATACTGGTCACTCGCCCTGACTCCCCTTACAAGCTTGTCTACCTGATACCGCAGCGACCGCAAGTCGTCAAGGAAGAAAAGGGCAGCCAGACGGCCAAGCAAGACACGAACAAAAGCATTCAGACCGATCGAAAGAAAACCGTTAAGGGGGCTCTGTCCTTCGACACCGACGGCGGCGAGGGAGAGCGCGTGATTATGGCCTCTTACAATACTCAGGAGCGCCAGATCAACGGAAAGCGCGTGCGAACGACCAAAGCCTTCCGCGTCACGCAGTCCGACGACGAAAAGGTGAGCGTCACGGAAGTGCAAGAATCGTCGAGCAGCTCGGAAGGCGGCAGGTCCAGGTCGAAACGTCGGTCGCGCTCCAAGAAACGGGCCAAGCGCGCCCGTTCGGACGGCGTCTATCCGCGCAGTCTGACCATATCTGTAGGCCGCACCAGTTCTACCACGAGCCGTAGCCGTTCGCCAGGGCACGGTCGCCGCACTCCCAGTGCCGGAGCAGCACGGAGCGAGACTCCCGTGCACGGACGACGCCAGAGGCGCTGGAAGGGGGCCGCCCCTAGCACTAGCTCGTACAGCGTCAGCAGCGAGACAAACGTGTCCATCATCGGCCCGGCTTCGAATCCCGAAGCGATAAGCTGCACCGCGAGGGCATACGTTGACAAGTCACCGGCAAAGACTCACTCGCGCGGCCCTTCTCGTAAACACGCTGCGCACGACGATGACGCGGCGCACATATCGGCACGCTGCACCATGGTGACGTCGGACACGAACATTTCAGCCCGGACCATGCAGGACGTCCCCGAACTGCTTGGCGATGTAAAGCCCAAGATGAACAAGGTATACGTAGAGCGCGTCTACAACGAGCGCCCAGAAAGCTCCCGCCTCGGCCAGCGCATGGAGAAGCGAGCGCCTTCGCCGCCCCCGCTACCAGAGATGACGCGCATGAGCGGAGAGAGACCTCCATCACCTTGCGGTGGTCGTGAGAAGGGCGGCATGATGTGCAAGCCGCCAAGGTCCGTCTCGTCCATTTTTCAGGCAGCTGCGGGATCTCGATGCTACCAGAGTCCCAACCGTAATGCTAGTTACATCGAAGCCGAACGGATCGCCAAGCAGATTGCACAGCAGATCGCGCCGCAGATCATCGCCGCTCGCCAGAAGGAACCCCAAGCGCAAGATAAACAGAGAAACGGCGGGCAGCCGTCCGTGCTTCAGAACATGATCACGACCGCTCGACAGCACAACCAGCAACTTCAACAGCAGCAGCAGCAACAGCAACATCAGTCGCAGCAAGCACTATCAACAGCAACTTCTACAGCCTCGTCGGTCTCAGCTCCGGCAACTGCCGCTCCCTAGAGACGAGGAGACGGTTCTCCAGCCACGTCGGTCTCAACTCCGGCAACAACCGTTCCGTAGAGACGAGGAGACGCTTCTACAGCCTCGTCGGTCTCAGATTCGGCAACAGCCGTTCCGTAGAGACGAGGAAACGCTTGTCCAGCCTCGTCGGTCTCAGCTCCGCGAACTGCCGTTCCGTAGAGACGAGGAGCCGACCCGTTACGAAAACAGAACCTTCTACGAGACCGACGGTCGCTACACCGTCACGTCCCAACAGTCTCTGGAGCGCCTAAAGAACGCAGAAGGCAGCCGCCTCGTGACGGAGAACAAGGTGTGCCGATACGGTCCGCCTGGTGCTGCCCCCGTCACGTCCTCTCTGAGCCAGAGTTTTCCGCAACGCTACGCAGGAGGCGGTTACCGCCGCGCTGGTGGCGGCGGCGGCGGCGGCGTTGCACCACCGAGGCGGTCAGCCACCATGTCCACTGTGAGCCGCAATTTGCAACAGTCGCCGCAGCACTTGCAGTCTCGCGGAAGTCCTCTGTGTGGCAGGAAGAGTCCACAGGCTCGGTACATCCTGCCCATCCAGCTGCAAGTTACCGGACAGCCGAGCCGGGCGGGCACCGCCGGTGGGTACAACCAGTCACCACGCTGCGGGGGCGCGCGTCTCTCTCCGGGGCTGTCCAGGAGTCGCTCCAAGATCATGATGCAGCAACAGGAGCAGCGCTCGAGCGTCGTCATGCGCAACATCGAGCAGGACTCGTCGAGCCCTACCCGCATGACGCCCACCAGCTCCTGCCACGGAGACAAGAAGAGGGCCTTCTACAAACGGTGCGTTCAGACGTATTGATCAAAAAACAAAATAGAAAGCAGGATACAAAATATTCAGCAGATTCCACTCCTTGTAGGAATCGGTTTCATACGAAGCAGCCAGCGAGTACTTCTCTGCTGTGTTTTATGACTTTGAGCCAAGCGTTACAAGGTGGATCGACGTGTTTTTGTAAGTGTAGTAGTTGTATGCGCACCATCAGTATTAAATACGTCAGTATGATCGAAACGAAGTGCCTTTTACGGTGCAATGATGTGAATATCACACGTAACTTTTCGTTAATGCATTCCTCCGGGGTCGAGCAACGCTTGAATATAGCTTGCTGAATCATAGGAATACAAATGTAATGAACCATAGAACTGAATACAAATGTAATGAACCATAGCGCGTTATCAGCGTGACATAGCATTCTTGATAGGAGAGTGACGAGAGCCGGTTTTTCAAGAAAGTAAACGCGAGCAAGCCAGATGACGATTATCGTTGTGTTGCAGAAACACTCCTCAAATACGCGATTTTTTCTTAAAGTGCACACTGTCGCCGGTCGAAAAGAGTAAAGGTGTAGTTTGCTCGATCGTGAAATACACGCTAAACTTTCACACCCTTTGAGGCTCGTTTTGTCCTCAAACAATAATTGTGATCGACCATTCCTTTCGCGAAAAGTCTGCGGTCGCTGCTACGTCACGCCTATAGCCTACATGCACTTCGTGATCTGGCAGCGTGCAAAGTTTGCAAGAAAACGCAACAAGCAATGTGACAGTTAACGCTCATGCCGGAAACCTGGAAGTTACCTGTTAGTCCCGGATAGTGCAATGTCTCCCGTTTTAATGGAATTACTCATTGGTATTATATTTTGTTTTTCGATGTTGTTTTCATTGGACATGCCGTATACCTTGTAATGGTCTTACACCGACATCAGATGTCATGATGGGGGCTTACATCCTTTGGGGAGTGTTCACGCAAGATGTATACTGGTATTGTGGTTCACTTGAATACTTGTTAAGGTTTAACGTTTCTTGTGGATGTCTTTTTTCACGGTCTGGTACCAGGGCGTACCGGCTACGAATCCCAGCCCAGGAGAAACAGGTGCTGACGTACGCGCTGGTTGCTCTTGTGGCCCTCATCAGCATCATCCTTGTCATCAACACACTCGGCAAGAGGCGCGCCACCATAGAGTGACATCCGAGCATCGCAACGCACCGTCACAAACTTACCGCCATGCGGTACATACACAGCGGCTTCTTGGCCTGCATATGGCAGGCGTTCTTGGCGTCGAATCGGCGCATCTCTACGACGCGCTTTGGTGACCGACAGGCGATGTCAGCTGCACGCCTTCAGGGAAAGTAACAGCGTGCCCGACTCCTCGAAAACGCGAAACACAGATCCAGAAGGCAGGTCTTTGCCTGCGACAAGTAAAATAAAGACACGGAAAAAACTCTCGTAAAAAAATGCTGGTATTATTCCATGTTTCCATCGCTGGCGCCAGGATCTCACTCCGGGCGGCTTCGATGACGTAAGTATTTTCATAGGCGTGCGCGGGGGGTGGGGGGGAGGCGCCCCCTAGTCGCCTAAGAGGGGGGGGGGCGAAATCTGCCTCGTACATTGACTTAGTAAGGGGGGGGGCGCTGCGATGAACTTTCGCCCCCCCCCCCCTTTCGGGGAACCATGCGCACGCCTATGACTCCTTTAGTGGGGGAAACCTCGAGGGAACTATTTCTATGGAGTCTGCTTAGCTCGGCGGCGTCAAAGTTTAATTTTCAGGGTGGTCTGGGGGGGGGGGGGGGGGGGTCAGGGGACACGGGGGGCTGCGGCCCCCAGAAATATTGTAGCGGAGTATTATCCTGCCCCCTTCCCCTCCCCTAGTAGCGCCGAAAGGCTGCCCTAAGTTAGGGGGTATAAAGAAAATGTCAGTTCTGATGTCCCATAATTTGGAGGCAGATGCTTGATAGCAGCGCTGCTGACAAAAGACGACCTTGTCTAGCTTAATTTATAGAAAATTACTGACCACAAGCAATTGCACTCTCGCTTGTGATAGAACAGGCGCTTGAAATACAGCGTAAACTGCCGCAATGAGAGGGAAAAAATGGCTCCAACGGTATTAAATAGATTTAAAAACATGGTTGATCCCTCCGTCATAGGAATCGGAATAACACGAAAGGAAAGCGTGCCCTTACAGGAGTAACTGAATGTCTACTGTACATTGATATAAGAGCCATTGATGATTTGTCTCGCGTGCCACTATCGCCGTGCGCCCGGTAAGCGCGTAATCACAATGTATATTGATATCTGGCTGCACCGTTTAATGTGTATGCACCCACTTTGATGATTGGTGGTACATCTCCATCCCGACGACTAACGTCCATGTTAAATGATTAAACAAACCCTTGTGGTAGCTGTAGTAGTTAACGGTGAAAGCGTAATCAGGGCACGAGTTGCGATAGCCAGAAGAGCGTCGCATATTGGACGCAGAACTTGGTCGCCATCCCGCGGCATGTTAAAATGTGATTGAACACCGCGGCCGTACTAGAGGGAAACGCAAAGCGCGTCGTGCCGCCCCGGTGGCCCTGGCCGCGTTTTTTCTCGGGGCGAGCGCGCGAGCGGGGAACGACAGGTGAGGCAGGCCCGCGTCGTAGAGCTATTTTAGATGCGAAGCAGCTCTTTGACTGGCCTGTGTAACGCTGTCCCTCCGTGCGTCCGTACGAACGCGCCGCAACGCGCTTCCCTCATTGTGCGGACACGGGTGTGGTCCGATACCTGTACCGGTATCACAACACGCGCTTCACCATCGAATGAATCCCGGCTGTGAATTGTATTTTGCTGTCACGTCGCAGGCATTGGCATCTGTGCTTGTGACGAAACTTCCATGCACTTCTTCTGTCCCTGTCCTCGCTTTATGAAAGTACGGCAAATACGACTATTTTTTTTGTCTTATCACTAAAATAAAAAAAAAAAGATAGAGCGAGTTAAAGGCGTGTATTTTTTCCCGCAACGATAATCGTCATTTGTCTCGCGTGCCACTATCGCCGTGCGCCCGGTATGCGCGTAATCAGCATGACATAGCATTCCTGCCATGAAATTGGCCAGCGCACACTTTTCGAGACAAGAAACGCAAGCAAACCAAATGTGCATTCTTGTTGTGGGACAAAAAACGCCCTTTTTATCTTTTTCTTAGTGTGTGCACTCTATACTCACAGAATAGATCGAGTAAAAAGGGCGTCTTTTTGTCCCACAACGATAATCGTCATCTGGCTTGCTTGCCTTTCCTTTCTTGAAAACTCGGCGCTGGCCACTTTCCTACCAAGAATGCTATGTCACGCTGATAGCGCACATGCAGTTCGTGACCAGAAAGTCCCGGGCGCGCGGCGATAATGCAAGGAAAGGAAGACAGAATAAATGACGATTATCGTTGTGGGACAGAAAGACGCCCTTTTTACTGGATCTATTCTGTGAGTGTACACTCTTAAGAAAAAATCGAGTGTTTGGGGAGTATTTCCGCTACACAACAATAATCGTCATCCACCTCGCGTACTTTCCTCGCGTTATCACCGCGGTCCCGGCACTTGCCGGTCACGAACGGCGCGCGCGTTATCAGCGTGACATAGCATTCTTGATAGGAAAGTGACGGGAGCCGGGTTTTCAAGAAAGGAAAGGCGAGCAAGCCAGATGACGATTATTGTTGTGTAGCAGAAATACTCCCTAAATACTCGCTTTTTTCTTAGAGTGTACACAGTAAGAAAAAATCGAGTGTTTGGGGAGTATTTCTGCTACACAACAATAATCGTCATCCACCTCGCGTACTTTCCTCGCGTTATCACCGCGGTTCCGGCACTTCCCGGTCACGAACGGCGCGCGCGTTATCAGCGTGACATAGCATTCTTGATAGGAAATTGACGAGAGCCGGGTTTTCAAGAAAGGAAACGCGAGCAAGCCAGATGACGATTATTGTTGTGTGGCAGAAATACTCCCCAAATAGTCGCTTTTTCTTAGAGTGTACACAGTAAGAAAAAATCGAGTGTTTGGGGAGTATTTCTGCTACACAACAATAATCGTCATCCACCTCGCGTACTTTCCTCGCGTTATCACCGCGGTCCCGGCACTTGCCGGTCACGAACGGCGCGCGCGTTATCAGCGTGACATAGCATTCTTGATAGGAAATTGACGAGAGCCGGGTTTTCAAGAAAGGAAACGCGAGCAAGCCAGATGACGATTATTGTTGTGTGGCAGAAATACTCCCCAAATAGTCGCTTTTTTCTTAGAGTGTACACAGTAAGAAAAAATCGAGTGTTTGGGGAGTATTTCTGCTACACAACAATAATCGTCATCCACCTCGCGTACTTTCCTCGCGTTATCACCGCGGTCCCGGCACTTGCCGGTCACGAACGGCGCGCGCGTTATCAGCGTGACATAGCATTCTTGATAGGAAATTGACGAGAGCCGGGTTTTCAAGAAAGGAAACGCGAGCAAGCCAGATGACGATTATTGTTGTGTGGCAGAAATACTCCCCAAATAGTCGCTTTTTTCTTAGAGTGTACACAGTAAGAAAAAATCGAGTGTTTGGGGAGTATTTCCGCTACACAACAATAATCGTCATCCACCTCGCGTACTTTCCTCGCGTTATCACCGCGGTCCCGGCACTTGCCGGTCACGAACGGCGCGCGCGTTATCAGCGTGACATAGCATTCTTGATAGGAAATTGACGAGAGCCGGGTTTTCAAGAAAGGAAACGCGAGCAAGCCAGATGACGATTATTGTTGTGTGGCAGAAATACTCCCCAAATAGTCGCTTTTTTCTTAGAGTGTACACAGTAAGAAAAAATCGAGTGTTTGGGGAGTATTTCTGCTACACAACAATAATCGTCATCCACCTCGCGTACTTTCCTCGCGTTATCACCGCGGTTCCGGCACTTCCCGGTCACGAACGGCGCGCGCGTTATCAGCGTGACATAGCATTCTTGATAGGAAATTGACGAGAGCCGGGTTTTCAAGAAAGGAAACGCGAGCAAGCCAGATGACGATTATTGTTGTGTGGCAGAAATACTCCCCAAATAGTCGCTTTTTTCTTAGAGTGTACACAGTAAGAAAAAATCGAGTGTTTGGGGAGTATTTCTGCTACACAACAATAATCGTCATCCACCTCGCGTACTTTCCTCGCGTTATCACCGCGGTTCCGGCACTTCCCGGTCACGAACGGCGCGCGCGTTATCAGCGTGACATAGCATTCTTGATAGGAAAGTGACGGGAGCCGGGTTTTCAAGAAAGGAAAGGCGAGCAAGCCAGATGACGATTATTGTTCGGAGACAAAAAGACGCCCCTTTTTCTCGGTCTTTTCTTAGAGTAAGAAAAAAATTGCGGACAGTTTGCATTAAGTTGCGCAAAGCTTCGCACAGCGAAGCATGGACCCATCGCCGCTCGTACGCCCCGTCAACCAAGTCCTTGCCGTCAACCGACACGTCTAGCTTCGAGATGCGCGGCTTCCTCCTCGGAGCTCGCAGCCAGGCTATGCACTAGACTGGAGGTTGCCGCGATGTCTCCGTCGGTGGGCGTGGCTTAGCTACTGCGTATGCGCGGCTTGGCCAGGTGGTGCGGTATCTGGTCGCTAGACGACGCGATGCTTGCTTCCTCTTTCTTTCTATCTTTTTTCTCTTTCTATTTCTTTCTCTCTCTTTTGTTGATGTTCTCTCTGTCTGTCTTTTTGTTTCTGCATTTCTTTCTCTCTTTCTCATTATTTCTGTGCTACGCTTTGCTCTCTCCCCTCCTCCTTTACCTCCTCCTCACAATCACATCTCGCCTCGTCATGCTTAATTCCCTTTCCCACACCCTTGCTATACTTTACTGTAAAAGGCTATGCTATGCTCTGCTAGCGTGCCTGGATAACCGAGGGTTAAGACGCTCGCCTTCGGATCGAGGGTACGCGGGTTCAAATACAGCCTCGTGAAAATTTTTTTTCGGCAAGAATTTTTCTCTTTCTTTATATCTTACATACCTTCCGTCTCTCTGTTTGTTTCTCTCTCTCTCTCTCTCTGCGTACTCGTTCTCAGGTAGCAGCACCGTGGCACATACCCGTTAAGACGATGATAGTTTTGTGCGATCGACTCACAAGGAACGATTTGCTAAACGGCTTCGCTGTTAAAAGCCAAGTATTTTGGGAGTATCACTTCGAGGTTTTTCTGCGACGGAACAATAATCGCATCCCAGGGGCGGTGGCAGAGGGGGGCAAGGCACCCCGCATAAGTTCCCCGCCTCCCAGCCCCCTCGAAGGGACTCACCAAAGTCCCTGAACGATTAACTTGTCGTGGGTGCCCCCCCAGTGAAAAAAAAATTCAATCAGCTCCGCTTCGCGGACACCGATGAAACAGCGAAGCTAGTGGCCTTCCCTTCGTCAGGCTAACGCATTTCTATGCTTTGCAAGTCTTTCAGATGTGTTGTATCACTGCTCTTTATGAAACACACTTTGTTACGCTTTGAGGTGGTTTTTATAAACACAAAGTATCACGGGACAGTGGTGTGACTATGGTAACGCGCACGCCATTTGTTGGACTAACTGTTGCCTTCTTCAATTTTAGTGGAAGTTGCGTGTCGTGGGATTTACCAAATTTCTGTGACAAATACGCGTTTATGATGATCATATAGTTTTTTGATAGGCCACACAAATTTCTGTGGCACATTAGGCTAACTGTTACCTTCATTATTAGTGGACCAGTGGTGAGTAGTGGGACTTACCCAATGTCTGTAGCGCATACCCGTTTATGATGCCCCATTAAGTGTTAAATTACCACGGATCCCGGACATGAAAGGCTCGACCAAGAACAGCTTTGCTGTTCAAAATCCTGGCGCCGCCGTTGCCAACATTTCTAGAACAAACTTCTAGAAACGCTGGATCTTGCGTCATATATTGAAAACTCGGCTCTCTTGACACTTTCCTATCAATAATGCTACGTCACGCTGATAGCGCTCGCGCCGTTCGTGACCGGGAAGTGCCAGGTCCGCGGTGATGCAAGGAAAGCACGTGCGGTAGATGTCACCTTTTCACAGATGGTGAACCCCCAAAAATACACTGCCGAGTCTGTGACGTCAGCCTTTGTACTCCCGCGCGCGACCCAGCATGGCGGCATTTTTCCTCTCAGGAGAAAAGGTCAATAGTATAGTCACTATAGTGTACTAATTATTCTAGTACACTATAGTCAATAGTCGCGTGGCATAAATACTTCCCAAATACTGTTAATTAATCGTCATCTACTTTACTCGCCCGATACTTCCCGGTCATGAATGGCGTGCGCGCTCTCAGTGTGACATAAAAAAGGTTCCGAAGGGTGCAATCTGTATTTTAAGCGCGTTTCTTGAAAAGATTTATAACTTGACAATGTTTTCTTTCCTTTGCGTTAGTTCGCGTTACGGCAGCGGCCAAAATGCGCGCAAAACTGAACCCTACTAGGCAACACTGTGCTCAGCTGTTTCGGTTTTTTGTGAATGGCCGTTCTCGTGAAATCGTCTTCGCTTTCAAAATGGTATGAGTCAGCGTTCTTTCATCACTTTACCGGCCAAAAATGTGTCAAAATACGTATGGCTAACTGTAGCACTGTCACACGAACGCAGTTTTTCAGTAGATCGTTGTTACTCTTCATTTTGCGCGCTTGTTTTGAGAAGTGGTTGTATGTAAACAACGCTCGTCTGTACTAGTGAATCCCCCGTTGCAAATTGTACTGTCTAACGTGCATCCTAAATATCCGCTATATCTGCCCAGAAACCAATTTTTTCGTCTCTGTTGAATATGAAGCGCTCGCGTTGTCCTGTTAATGCGATGTGACGCAAGCGCTTCCAATGGAGCCGCTAGCTGTGTTGACGCATTGAAGCTTGCTGTCAAGCTATCTCGGTCCGCTAAAAGAAATAAATATAGAGAAAAATGAGGGACTGGGAGGAGGGGGGTGCAAATAAGAGAGGTTATCGGGATTCTCTTAGAGTACAAGGTGTCTAGAGTACACATTTAAACATCGTATTCTGCATACGAAATCATTGGATCTACGTTGGCGTCTCTGAACTGCCAACACGTATATCTCCGGACGTATTGCAAGCGTGCAGACTTGCTGAAGTCGTTGAATGTCACTTACGAGGGGTACATAATGTGTTCTTAAAATACTGCTTTAGGAACGCCAAAGCATAGCGAAAGACATGAACATGTAGGAAGATGTGTTCCATATCGACACGTGTTCACTTAACGTCCGTGTCTTTTGTGCTCCTTTACCGTACCTAATGCGAAATCAACTAGCTCAAGATTCCGTAATACCTTCTTCTTCTGTGGATTGAACGAAACAGACATGTATTGTTCAGTGAGGCAGTTGGAATCCTTTGCCAAGAAACCAATTCTACGTTGCTAAACTTCGTGTGCATTGTTTCCTGTTTTCAGTTTCCGTTCAACATGTTTCACGATCACCTCGCCCGGCCGTTTAACACTCAGTACCGGTCGTACTCCGTGTCGATGCTTCCTGGAAATGAGCGGCAAGACGTAGAAAGAGGAGGAAAGAGTAAGTACCATCTTAGCCCGTTCCTTCCAGCAAATTTATTTTTAAACACTGTGGCAGAGCAGCGCGAAAAATGGGACAGTGAACACACAGGACACAGCGCTCAACCCTTGTTCATCTTTAAGTCATTCCTTGTGCTCAACGAAAGTGTCTTCGTGTCTTTTAAACTGTGGCCTATAATGCTTCAGCGTTTCTGTGCTACTTTTGGTGAACCTATAGACCATAACAGCTCGCATACACTGCTTCTTGTTTTTATGATTCTTGTTATGCATTCGGAAACCTAATGCTAAGTGTATTGTGCATTGCGTTCCAGTTATAATGCCCCCATCTGCACTGGATCATTTAAGTGAGTATACTTTCTGGTGTATGTATCTTCCAGTAGCATGTTGTACCTTCAACGACCATTCTCTGTTGTTGCTATTTAGTTACTACAGAGTGTCACATTGGTTCACTCTACAATGGTTTCACCCACTCTTCAGCGTATTATGCTTTTGGTGAAGTGCTATAATCGCTGCTTGTTGTTCACCGTAATGGGGAATGGGGGTAGTTATAATGACACATCATGCTTCAATTACTAGAAGTATAGAGAGTTGATGTGTCATGAAATATCTGTATGAAAACGGTTTCCTAACCATCTCGTCAGCCATTTATGTGTGCAGTGTTCCTCAGTAAAAATGACGGACAATCTTTTTTTTTTTCTTCTAGCACGTCTCAACATTGTCTACCCAATGTTGTTCAAATTGACCAACAAAAAGTCAAACCGTGAAACCCACTGCGGTGTTCTCGAATTTGTCGCTGATGAAGGCAAAGTGTACCTTCCGTACTGGGTAAGCATGTCCTTTTCTGGTTTGTCCTTTTTGCATCCATCCTTAGTAATGTGTTTCACTACCTACAATGACAAATAGATGATCAACATGTTATTCGCCTTTCTAAAGCAAATGACGTAAATTACCCGCCCCGGGGCTATAATAGTTATGGTACTCGACTGCTGACCCAAAGGCCACGGGATTTAGTCCCAGCCGCGGTGGCTGCATTTTGATGCGAAATGCTAGAGGCCCGTGTACTTAGATACAGGTGCACGTTAAAGAACATCAGATGGTCAAAATTTCCTGAGCCCTCCACTATGGTGTCCCTCGCAATCATATCCTCGTTTTGGGACGTAAAACCCCAACAATTATTACGTTAGTAAAAGACCTCAACTTTGCTGATTCCCATGAGTACAGACTAGAAAATGAAGAGAAGTAGTTTCTTTGGCACGTGCGTGCAAAAAAGAATGAAGCTTATGAAGTGCTTTTATTGATACTTTTGTTTCTTGTCTGTGCAGATGCAGAGGAACCTGCTGCTAGACGAGGGTGACATAGTCCAAGTAGAGAGCGCCACGCTTCCTGTAGCCACATTTTCCAAGTTTCAGCCCCTTTCAGTGGACTTCCTGGACATCACAAATCCCAAGGCTGTGTATCCTTGCAAATGCAGTGCTTGTTCGATCACTGAGCAATCACCGTGGTGATTGTGATGCAGGACATAGCAAAGGCAACGAAAGGAACGCTTGTGACTAGCGTACTTTGAGAAAGGAGACACAAAAGAAGGGGAATTTTTTCAAGGGGCTCGTTTGTTTGTTACACAACCAAATGAATCCCAAGTACAATTAGGCCAGGGAAAGCATAGGGGTCATTAATATTTGTCTTTAGCTGTAGTGTAGTAATATGGCGTAAATGGAAATGAATTAAAGTGGACGAAAAGTCACCCTTTCTATCAGTGGGATTCGAACCCACAACCTTCGAATTGTGCGTCCGATGCGCTTCTGTCCACTTTATTGGGTATTTCTGTATGTATAATCCCTGGGAGTGTTAACCATTGCCGCTCGTAGCCAAGGGGGTAAGTCTGGAACACTCTTTTTACTAGGGGGCATGCCCTAATTGTCTGTTAGATTCATTTGGTTGAGAAGGGAGACAGTAACATAACTACACGTTCAACGGTTCATGTGTCAACCTGATGTTGAATCTGATGTAAAGTTGATTGTGCAGACAGACACTGAATATTTTTTCTTTATTGCAAGTTTTTGTATGATTTGGTCTGTCCTTATTTAGCGCCAGTGTGGACCCTTTAGTAATCATTAATCAGCAATGCCATGTTTGTGTTAGGTGAATGACACACAGCGGCATGCGTAGAAATGGGCCAAACAGTTTGAATTGGCTGAAGTCAATTATTATCTCTTGTCAGTTAAGCAGCTGCGAATGACACTGAAAGCACAGCTGACCAATGAAAATGCTGAGATTCATGAGTTTGAAAATTTTCTAACAGCATACTGCACATTGTTGGTGCTTGTCTGCATGGCATGGCACACTTTCCTGAGCAGAAGCCACTCAGCTTGGAAAATGCATTGAGAAACTTCGCTTGCCTGTCGACCGGCGACATCATTGCCATCGAGTACAACAACAAGGTTGGTCATAGAGCACTGCAGTGCGTAGTTCTGGCTCTGACCATGCCATCTTTCGTTTGTCCTCACTCCTAGAACTACGAACTGTGCGTGCTGGAGACCAAGCCAGGCAAGGCGGTGTCCATCATAGAGTGTGACATGAATGTGAGTAGACTCACCGCCACCTTACATACGCTAGACACTACGGTTATGCTCCCAGAGAACTGGTGACGATGATGCCCTTCTTAGTTTTGTAAACACTTGGCATTTTTAATTGCGTTGTGCACAATCTGTGTGTGTCTTGCATTGAAGTTAGAAGACAGGCTTTGATCTATTTTGATCAAAGTCTGTCTTCTCATCATTGCAACCAGGGTATTTGACTAGCATTCAGAATTACTTTGATGGAGGCGGAGGGAGGGGGCTATTGGGTATGGCATGACTGCATGGCATACAATTCCCCTGCCTAGGTGGCAGCAACACCGACATGTAAACATGCAAAGTAAGTTTATGCTTACATGTTAATTTCACATCTACAAGCCATTAACAGAATAAAGTACTTAGAGCATTGCATTGTTTATGTCTCTAGTAATAAACACTTCTAAAAAAATTTATATGAAAATATATTAATTGAAACACATTGTACTGACTCCAGTGTGTTTTCAGTTCCGAAGGAAAGGTGTTATAAGCCTTTTTAATAAGTTCGCATGAAGTGTCAATAACATTCAAAGGCTTCATAGACATATAAACCTTTGATTGAAGTTGGATGTCGATCTGGATGCCGTGCGATTGCTATGTTTGAAGATCTAGAGCGTGTTAACTGTAACTAGAAGCTGTGCCTGGTGGCAATATCCTAGCTCACGCCTCTCGCAGGTTGACTTTGCACCCCCGGTTGGGTACAAGGAACCTGAGTCCAGGAATGCTCCAAAGGCGCAGGAAAAAGAGGCAGAGGTAAGCTGTGTTTCGGGGGACAATTGAACTCTCGTCTCTCGCTGAGTGTGATGGTACGGATTTATTGGCAATGAGAGATTAGCCAATGGACATGTGATTGAAGGTGAAAAACCATGAAAAAGAAAATGCGACGTTCACAAGCAAGATGATGACGTTATCCAGCCTATCTTCATTATCTTGCATCTGTTGGGATTGTTGATGGTGTTCGGCTTCAGTCAGATTCATCAGGTTCCAAAAAGAGAAGAAAGCTGGCTTGCAGATATGCAAGACTGCAGTAGCCGTAGTTCTGATTGCATGAGAATTGTTTTCGAGGCATTGAGTGCAGGACATGCTCCCACGGAGTCTGCAGTATAGCAATCGTAAGTTGACCAACACGATTACGCTTTTCAGCACTTCAGAATGCGTGTAACGGGTGATTGTATGAGACTCCAAAGAGAAAAATACCAAGTGGGTCTGTTCTTGTTAGTTACCCTCCATGACAGCACAAACAAATCTCCTCATGCTAAACCATGTTGATAAGCTAATGAGTGGTGATGCTGCTTTAAAGTTTACGTACCTTTTCACTGCGATGTCGTAGATTTCAGGGGTGTCTGCTTAGGCCTATTTCATTGTTTATTGGTGAAGATTGACCACATTGTCCTCTAAAGGAGCTGTACATTGTTTTGAGTGATTTTTAATGCTCCAGAAGTGCCCAAGTGCAAAAAAAAAAAAAAAACTTTGAAATCTTTGACAATACTCTTACACGGTCCTTGAGACTTCGCTGCTAAATCTTAAGAAATAAAAGCTAGTCCTTTATTTCCTCTCTGAGTAATCAACCACGAAATCAACAAAAGTAAAGTTTTCAAAGGATACTTTGTCAATCTAAACTGATTAGATATTACTACTCGTTAATGTCGCACAGGAGCCTTATCTTTGTGATGGTCAAGTCGCCACATGCTACAGCCAGAGGGAAGAATTGTAACTTTGGTTTGCTCTTCTGTCATTGAGTTCGGTGTTTCTTGTTATATTATGCTTGCTGCCTTCTTTCAGATGGACTATGCTGCCTTTGAGACGGAGCCCACTGGCTTTGTGGTGAGTTATCTCTCATGAAGTGGGTTTGTGTTTGTGATGTGCTTGCATGCTCAAGGTACCATTCCGCTTGCATACGTGTGTGCGGGCATGTCTGGTGAGTGAGCGCGTCTGTGTGTGGGCATCCGTTTGCCAACCATCACAGCCATAAAACAGTTATAAACCAACTGTCATGCGGCAATGTAACGGCTTACGATCTGTGTCTTTGCAAATTTGCTGACACAGCTCTTTCAATGTGTGCTTCAAGCTACATGTTGCCTCTGTGCCGACAGTTTAAGAGAAGATAGTGAAATAAACATTTACGCTAAGTCGAGGAGCTAAGCAAGTGCGCATTACATTATGTTTACGATCCCCTGCCTTACCCGAACACACTTGGTCACTTTGACGAAGAGGTTATGCTTTATTGATTGCTTTGATACAGTTAGACTGCTATATCTTTGTTTCAGGCATTCAGTGGCACGGGGAACAGGCTTGACGGCAAGATTCGGTGTCAAGAAGCAGCTGCAAACAGTGTGGTCAAGACTATTCCCAAAAGGTTTCTTTAACTTTCCTTTGTTTTCACTTTATGAATTTTTTTGTTTTGGGCCCTCTTAGTACCTCTCTTAAGATTCTGTGCAGTTATCCAGTTAAAGGTATGAGAATTGTTTGCCTAGACTTTAGTTTTCCCATAGCTGGTACCAAATAGAAATAATAAGCAGCCACAAACTCTTCCATGTAATGCACTGTTCTGGTTGTAACACTATGCTGAGGGTAACAGCAGGTCTCAGATGCCGAGCCCACTGGGGATTATCAGCTCGGCTGCGTGTGTTGACTGTAATTGAAGTGGGCACTCATTCAATGGGTGTGGGAAAGTGCCTGCAGGAGAATGCTTAGAGTACAAAAGAAGTGCTTTTTCGACAGCGACCTTGGCGATAACCAATTGCTACGCCCTATTCATGCTGTGTGCACACGGATAGGGCGTAACCCGTTGCTTCACAGTATCCATACAGCAAGAGAAAGGGGAACTCTGGAGGATAGCACTACTGTAACACACCATTCTCAGCAGTGTTTTCAGGGCAGTGTGTCGACAGCTGGCTATCCTTATAGGGTGATGATGCTGTATGATGTGAAGTGAGCTGTCTGTCTTTTGCAAAAGTTCTGGAAGAGCCAAGATGAAAGGGTGGTCACCTGTTGTGGGTTAAGTACCTTTGGCTAGGCTGGCCAGAAAGTATGGCCAGCATCGGCCTGTATGTTGTTGGCTGTGTGTATTCCAACATGTCCAGAACGTAGTTGCATAAAATCTTGGGTACGATTGTGTCACCGAAAGTGATTGCACAGGAATACTCCTCTAGGACAGACCTTTCTCCATTGCAAAGCTTTCCTTACGTCTCAAGAATCTGTATTAGTTTTCTTTTGTGCTACTATGTAGTACTTACAGGTGGGTTGTGCTTCTTGTCTTCAGTGAAACATTCTCTGGCTTGCAGATTTTCGCAGTAATTATTTGCTCGATGAACGCTGAAGCACTCACAAAATGAGGCATCTTAACGAAGCCATTTTTAACACTTTCAGTTAACGCAAGCCCAGCATTAATGCATGTCCTGATCATTTTCTCACTTTGCAGGGGCATTCCAGACTATGACTACGTCATTGGCACTCTGCGTTTCATCCGGACAGCTCGGCCAACTGTAGAGGATACAGACGTGAGTTTATAAGATTTTATTGTCAAGGATGAAGCACTTACTGGCAGCGTCACTGTCATTGCAGTTCTTTGTGAATAGATCATTGCCATGGACTGCAGCCACAATAGCTATACAGTCACAGTCATAACCACATCATCAGATGAGGATAAAGTCAAATATGCATTAATATTGTCAGTTGCATGCCTTTTTTGCCTCCTTGCTAGTGTCTTATTTTCACCAGATGATAACTCCTGTTAAGTATTGCTTCCAGCTAGATGCACCTACTCTATTAGAAAATTCTGGAATGTTGTCCTAGGTCTTGTAGCAAAAGAGCCTTGTCTTATCAAATTTTGGGCAGCACTAAACTCTTACACAATTTTGGACGTAGGCAATGCCATTGGTAGATACTTCACAATGTGCTGTCTGCCTGTATTACGGCTTGAAAGTCACGCATTATGTCCAAGTGTGTTTACTAGTGGACAGGGCTTGCTAGAATGCATAATGAATTCTCTGTCTTGTTTTAAGTTGTACGTATGACCCTCGGCTTGTTTTTCGCTAGGTTCTTTTTGTTGTTGATAGTAGCTGCTCTAGCATTCTTAGTATTGGGTATTTTCTATTGAGAAATGCAATGCTTAAATTTTCCACCAGAAGTTCTTTTAGAAAAAACACAGTAGCATACTGTATTTTACTTATGTTTATAGTTCGTACATACTTGACCGAATATCTACTGCATGCTTCTCGCAGTTTTAATGCGTAAGTGGTAATGCTGTTATGTAGGTAATAGGCAGCATTGGTATCGTGCATCTCTGACTGAAACATTGTTCTTGTCTTTCTGTGTGCTTCTTTCATCTCCTTTAGGCCAAGGCTAAAGACGAGTTTTCAGCCTTTTCAGGCAAGGCGCATTCTCTGAGACAGCAAAAGACCCTGAAGTGAACTAGTGTCGGGATGATTAGGCACAAAACATGATTGTACATGAAACACCAGCTGAAATAAAATTTACACATTTTATACGATTTCTGTTTTTATAATCTTTCACAGCGAGCAGCTACGCTTATAACCTATCACGGGGGTTCAAGAATTGGGAAGTGTAACGAATTTGAACCTTCTTATCGTGCAGTTGGAACCGATGTAAAATACCTTTGTTACACTAGTTGTTATGGTTGAACACTGAATATTACTAGAGCTAGAAGACTTGCCTTCACTTTCCTTAGCAGCATATTTGTTGCTCGCTGATAATATATCATTACATTCATGCTCATTATTGAGATTTGATATTTGATCACTTCACATATTGCAGTGTCCCTGCTTGATCCTTTAAATGGCTGAAGAAGTGGCTTACGTAAAATATTCTGTGCAGTTGTACTAACTGATGCTGACTATAGTACATGTTTCATAACTATTCATACATAAAGTTGTCAGTTTTATACACACTGTTCAGCAACAATACCTTGATTTGGACGAGTTGGTTCACCTCTGCAGAGTGCATAAACAGCACAAACAATGAGGACTATGTACCCTGCAATCTGTTCAGTTACATAAATCAGTAATCTGGATTTTGTCTTGGATACAGTGGCTTTAGATTTGGGAAAGTGTGGCTTTGCCAAAATGTGATGCAGCAAAGCTTCAGTTTTGAACTAGTTGGTCATGCATGCTTGTGCAAACGTCTAGGTGCTATGAAGACAAGGAGCACTAGACAGGACGGGCACTTAATCCTGTCTACATTGTTGTTCTTCACGCCCACATGTTTGCGCAAGTCTGCCAAACCTAATAACTTTGTTTTGGATTGGTGCTTAACGTGCATTATGTAAACATCTGGAAAAACACTGAACTTTGGACGGTGTACACAATGTCCTGTTTTTTTTTCTTTGTCAAGTTCACTTTTGTGTATTTTGTGCGATGGAACAGTATATGTGCATTTCACTATGTGCACCTATTTCTTACCCTTTATTATCGCCGATTTCCATTGCAACTAAAGTTAACCAACTTTATAGTTTGCTGAACGTCTAGAAACATGTTCACACACTTGGGCAATAGCCGCAGGCAACACTTGAAATACTGTTTAATTTCTTACTATAATAATAGTCTGTTTGCCAACAGTCGTAACTTGGCAAAAGTCTCAACCGGCACTGGCATGTGACCAGGTTCACATTGTGCGAAGTTCCATTCGGTGGCGATGTTCCTTACGATGTGCTGGCAGCCAATCACAATAGAGCTTTGCCATTGGCCACAGTATGGCTGAGCAAGGACGATCACAATTGTTGACCTTTGCAGATTCGTACACAACGCACAATGGAGGATGAGCACCATACGAGCAGTGCACACAAAAAAAAGTGATTTGTGGAATGTTCCAGTGATACAAAAGGAAATGCACAGGAAGCACCGAAAGCGTAGTTTAAGAGGTCTGTAGTGCGCGTCACCATCTAAAAGTCTCCGCAGCACTTCTTTTTCTCTGTACACTAGTAGAGTTATAGATAGAGGCACTTGAGCAGCAATCACTCTTGCTAAAGCACTGGTGAGCTTGGCTATGGACGTGGCTCCGGAGTCTGAAGTCTGCGCGCCTGTAGTGCGAAGCCGCCGAGTCTTGAGGCACGGTCGATGCTGCTATTGTGCGTCAGTGCCTCAGTCTAGACTGGCTGTGACCGTGGTTGCTTCCTCGTGCATCACACGCCGGTCTCGCCGCTTCTGCCGTACGTCTTGCGAGGCTTGACCGTCTTGGTGGTCGTCGTGCCTCCCACTTGGCCGTTGCTGCTTGTGGTCTTGTTAGTGTTGTTGATGACCACCAGGGGCTTGGGCTCCCAGTAATAGTCGCTTGGCGGTTCCACTTCCATCTGGGGCTCCAGAGCCTCCCGCACCCGCTGCACAGTGGAACGCAGGCATTTAAGATTGCATCTCAACTTGAACACTGATGCCCATACACGTGAATTGCTACGGGAACATAGTTATGTGCTGTGATTTGAGACGTCCTGCTTATTACCTAACCTTTATGCTACCTCAGATTGCAGGACTTGCAGGTTTGTGTGTGTATGCGAGAAAATATTCAATGTACCCCATTTTCCCTACCTGTTATGTACCGATGGAAAGGGTGATTTTTTTGTCCCCTTTAATTCCTTTCAATTTGGGTCATGATCATTACACTACAGTTAAAAAAAAACATATAATGTACCCTATGCTTTCCCTGGCTTAAGTCTGTTGGTTTCATAGGGTGTGTCTAACAAAGAAACGAGCCCCTCGAACAATTCCCTTTCTTTTGTACATTCATAATCATATTGCGGTTTTGGCACGTAAAAAACCCAGAGCTTAAACATTTTATCCCCATTTTTTTTCTCTCTGGAACCCATCAGCAGGGTTCTACAACTTAGACTACGTTTTGTATGTTAGTACAGCCAGACCTGTAGAAATTTGCGGTCATAAGCGCGCAAGAAGAAAAGTTCATTCTGCAGTCTAGCATCACTGCGCTGCGTAAAGTTCAGGAAAGTGAAGATAGGTCCTACTAGAGCTGAGCACGGGCCGTATTTCCGAGCCCGAGCCCGGCCCGGGCCCGCTGACTTTGTCGAAGGCCCGCCCGAGCCCGACGGCAAAGGGCTGCGAGCCCGCCCGGCCCGGCCCGACATACCAAAACACAATCCCGGGCCCGGCCCGGCCCGGCTTTTTGAAGGTTCGCTGTGGAAACAAAACATCGTTTTCCGCTAATTTGGCATTTTATTGAGAATATAAAATATGATCAAACGACACACGACGAACAGTCTCTATTGCACAGATTACAAATTGTCGTGCAAAAACAGCAAGCAGTCCACCGATTCCGGCTTCAACGATGTGCAGCGCTTTTTCATTATATTGGCCGCGAGATCGAGCGGAGTCGCCGCCTGGCGGATACTGGCTGAAGCGCACCTAGTGTGGATTGCTCCCTGCGTCGTCTGCTAGCCACGTCGTGTTTGCATGTGCGCGTACGTCCTGCACGTTCTCAAAGGGCGGTTTATTCTGTTATGTTAGCGCGAGTTTACTGCTCGTACGTATACATAACATGGTGTGCAGGAGCAAATGGGCTTGCTCGGCTGCATGCGCATTGTAATAAGATCAGTGATCGCGACTTCCGAGAGGGCTGTGTATTGGTGTCGTACCCTTCGTTCGCCAGAATCATTTCAGTGTTGGTGCCGCTTTCTGGTTCAAGCACATCCTAAAGTGCACTTGGCATAGCCCCAAACGTGAGGAGCATTAAACGTGAGGAGCATTAGTGTGTGAAGGTACCGCTTTAGCGTTGATAAACAAAAACGAGGCTCTACGCCATGCACCTTCGAGTTGATGTTGTGTTGATGTTAGGTGTATAACTGCGACACTGTAGTTCATCGGTTATGCGATGATCTTTAGTTATGTTTAAGATGTCCATTTATTGTAGTGGTCCCGCTACAGCGAAACATTTCTATCACGTGAAGTCTGACACTTCGGTACTCTAACTGTACCCTAAGAAAAAAAAAAAACAGACAATGGAATGACACGGCAGTGATAAAACAGAGTTTCCGCGCACAATTTTAACTTGGGGCGAAATTTATGCAGAACCACCCGTGTGCTTAGATTTAGGTATGCTTTGAAGAACCCCGATGATCAAAATTAGCCCCGACGGCGTGCCTTACATTTCTGTCGTATAATTTCACGCACAACCTCATCCTTTTTTTTATATTATCTTGAGCATTTGTGTGGAGTTGTTAGAAACTGATGGAAGGCAGCGGACATTATTAGATTGAAAAAAAAGTAAAGACAATTATTCCATAAAACAACCGGACCTTTGTTGCATCACTGTCGTGCACGTAATCAATCGATCACAGCTCTGTGCTAAACTCTTACCATTGTATTCTATTACTGGAGCAAGAACAAGTGCGCACGCGTTGAACGACTCCGTGGCGCTAAGGCGCTGTCAATCACGTAGCTTTCTTGACTAAACTTATCAACTGCTCTACATTTCATGAAGAACTGAACAATACAAAAAATGCCCATGTGTATTCGCGCGAACAGTGCTGTTGAACTCATTGCAGAGGAATAAGGGCTGGTATACAAAAGAACAAGAAGTAAACATTTAAGTAGTTCAGTCGTGCTACAGCAGTGCGTAGTACGCATAACACA
This sequence comes from Rhipicephalus sanguineus, assembly GCF_013339695.2. Classification (NCBI taxonomy): domain Eukaryota; kingdom Metazoa; phylum Arthropoda; class Arachnida; order Ixodida; family Ixodidae; genus Rhipicephalus; species Rhipicephalus sanguineus. Next base: position 27,727,415 of record NC_051179.1, read on the forward strand.
AGCTAAACACGTACAGAGAAAACAACCAAAAACGTCATATAGTGCGTAAGCGCAGACAGTCATCCAGGGCGAGCATCCTTTTCATCGGCAGATTGCGCTTCTCTTACTAGTAATAGTAACGTTGGATGATCTTTGTGCATAGATTCAACAATGAAGAGCGTATATATTACCAGTAAGCTGCAATCAACGCATTTTATTCGCCGACAATCGGCTCAAACCGCTCACAACGAAGCGCCGCTCTGTGCATTTGTATACGCGCCGCCGAAGGCCTCTCCACACTAACGCGGCGACGGTGCTGCCACCTATAGGTCGATCTCGCGGCCAATAGCCCGCCGAACTGAAGGTACGTGCGCTGCTTGCACTCGTCGCCGGAATTGCTAATATCTTTTTTGCCAGCCTGGCAAGCTTGGCATATCTCTGCTGCTTGTTTTCTCCAGAAGACAAAAACTTCAGATGGACAGGAGGGCGATTCCATAGAGAGATAATCGGAGAGCTCATCTTTTGTAACTGCTACATTCTCACCACTGTCGCTCCTCTCGCTGAACAACTGCAATGGAAAGGAAAAGCGGGAAAGGCGCTGTATGCGTGCTGGAAAACAATTCCCACTCATTCTTTATGTTTCGGGCTTGAGTCGGGCTTTGCGCCGAGCCCGAGCCCGGCCCGATAAAACTCCAAGTAGCCCAAGCCCGGCCCGGGCCCGAGGTGAAAATGCGTCGGCCCGCCCGAGCCCGGCCCGCGGGCCGGGTCGGGCTCGGGCTTTCGGGCTACCCGGAGCCCGTGCACATCTCTAGGTACTACAGCTCTGGCTTGCATCTTAAGTGAGAGTTTGTAGTAGCAGCAGTCAGTTACTGACCTCTATGATGCCCGACGCCTGCGTCCTGTGGAGTGCCTTTACTGCAAACACAGGCACCACGCTGGCGATGAGGCCAAACAGCACCCATCCCACAATGTCCACCCACATGGGGAAGTGCTGCTTGTTGCGGTAGCGCAGGCGCGTCAAGGACATGCCCCCGCACACCATGATGGCCTGCGTAACAAAGAGTTTGGTCACTTACACATTCAGAGCTCTACAACGTGCGCAGTTTTAGAAATCGGCTTCTGCCTGTATATAGCACAAATATCCATCGGCGGTGACACCGCAGCCAAAATTTTAATTCTGAGGCATTCGCAGCTCCTTTATTGCGTAAGCATTTCAGGGCAAGCTACTTCCCAAATATAAATAGCAAAATACTGAACAGGCAAGGATATGGAGACAGAGGTCTCAACAAAGGGTTTCATTTATGGAACAGCACAGCTACTGCGGCAAGTAGCTCTATTATACAGTTGCTGTAAAAAGCTCACAGTTTCGCCGCAAGGCCAAAGCAATGAACGCGATAGCAACAAATTGGAATGGCATACGGAGAAAGGCCAGCAGCTCATTCCTTTGGCAAACATGGCCGCTGCAGCGGGCGAAGTGACCTTCGTGCGGTCTATGTCTTCAACGCAAATGATGACAACAGAACACGTAGAAAACTGTGAGCCATCTGTTGAATCCCACATAAGAGATAAGCGTGTCGAGCATAGGCGACCACGCCTTGTAGGTCAAAGTACGGAGCCGAAGGCGCGCAATCCCACTCCGGCGAAAGACGGGCGGAGCGACGCCCTTTGGCCCTTCGCGTCATCCCGCGGCAGTGGCGTAGCCGGGGAGGAGGGGGGGGGGAGCTGCCCTTCCCCGAAAAAAACTTTACCCATGGAATACAGAGCACAAGATGACACCGACCCCACTTATTTGCCCAGACGAACTGTCGGATCAAGGAGGTGTCACCCCGCCCCGGAATAATTTTTCTGCCTACGCCACTGGCCCGATGCTCTACCACTGAACTACGGCGGCGGTCATCATCCCGTCCACTTTTATGGGGTTATATATATAGCAACGGCAAAAGCCCGACGAGATAGTTCATATAATTACTATCGCAATAGAAGAAAGCAGGACGGCACAGCTAACCACGAGTAACTACACCATGTGAGAGAACATATCTTTGTTCGCGGACAAGGTACACTTTGCTGCGTAATGACTCGGCGAAGGCTACAAGGTTACATAACTGGACACCGTTTCAAACGTTTCGCCGTAGCGCGAGAGACGAAGGCTTGCTCAGGCTCACTCATACTAGACGTGTCGTCCATCTCTGAGGCCGTGGTACAACGCACACCGCGACTCTCCGCGTACCCCTTCAGAATTGAGTGGCGTTGATAGGATAATACTCACCACAAATACAAGGGGCGTTATGAGACCCCAGCAGATCCTGAGATAGATGTATGGCACGTGATGCATGATTTCGGTTTGGCCACTCAGTAGGTTGTGGCCGCCTGTGAACGAAAAAACGAACATAAAAGAATTGAGAATTCGCGCATTGCAGTACATCGTTAAGTTTGATGATTCGTGTCTAGCTAAATGATTTTTATTTGTAAACAATGCTACAGTTAGGGTCTCTTAACTGCAGAATTTGATAGCCAATCAGTAAAATCCACTTCACTTGATGAAGAACCTCGGACTTTCCCGCAGGCAGTTTCGCTGTACAACGAAGTTATAAGGCAAGTGAGAATGCACGTTTTCGCCGAATCCATCACAGATACGCGACGACCGTCGTCAGTTTATTTCTTCCTGTATAAGAAGAAGGCCTCATTCTAACTAGACTCGTGTACGAATGTGTTTGCGTAGAGGCCGGCCACGTGTCTAACGTGCTATAATTTATAGAGCACATGTAAACATATACTGAAGGACCTTTTATAACCATCACTTGCACCGTCTTAGAAAGATAACAGTGCAGCGTTACGAGAATTCATGCTAACGAATGCGTACAAGTGCCCCTGGGTTTTATAATGTAAACGATGCGAACTGCTGAGCTAAGCGGGGTCGGCGTCAGGATTTTTTCTACTGGGAGGCACCCACGACGAATGAGTTCCTTCGGAGCGCCACGGAGGCAGGGAACATATGCGTTGTGTTTTGACTATGTTTGCTCTTTTTTGGGTGTACTGGGGGGTGGGGCAAAAGGGACAAGGGGGGGGGGGGTGGCGGCTAATATGCCATTTTCTTTCCTCCCGTTAAACGCAGATAGTCCAGAGATAGTCCAACACCAGGTTCAGACTAGAAGTAACACCATTGCATAAGTCCACTTCAACTGCGCACGTGTGTCATAGCTTTTTCATCGCGCTGGTCTTGGGCGTAATGGCTGTGTGGTTCAAATATTATAATCGCCACTCACCGTAGAACCAGCCGAGCGCACAGAGCTCGAGGAAAAGCGATGAGTATCAGTGAGAGCACCGCCACGTAGTAGTCGGTCATTTGGAAGTAGTAGATGCCACCCTGCAAGCAGTCGCGAACAATTAGTTTAACACTTGCGCATAGCTACAACAATCAAAGACTCACTCACTCACTCACTCACTCACTCACTCACTCACTCACTCACTCACTCACTCACTCACTCACTCACTCACTCACTCACTCACTCACTCACTCACTCACTCACTCACTCACTCACTCACTCACTCACTCACTCACTCACTCACTCACTCACTCACTCACTCACTCACTCACTCACTCACTCACTCACTCACTCACTCACTCATGCGTGCACAGGGTTCTCATTATCGGGGAAGCAAGGGGGGCAGGGGAAAGGGCAACATTTTCAAACGAGAATAAAAAAATGTGGTTGCGAATTGTCTTTCGATATTTATTTGCTATTTACGCGACCTTTCGAGTTTCGAGCCTCGCGCGAACCAAACATGTCTTCGTTATATCCGATATTGCGGCGGCTTTCTCGTTTTGGGTTTCGTTCTAAAACGAATAAATGTCACTGAAATCGAAGCGGGACCAACCGAAGTTCGTCTTTAGTTCTCTATAACCGATAATTCGCTATATCAGTGTTCATTATAGGGAGGTTCAACTATATCAGCTGTACAGCGACACGTGCATGCGTTCAAACTACGGCAATTAAGTCAATGAAAGAAGGGGTAATGATATTATTTCTTGCCTGCGTGATGTATACGATGCTGGTGATGAAGCAGGCGACGCAGATGAAGAGCAGGAAGAGGCCGTGACCTTGGAATCTCTGCTTGATGAAGCGGCCATAGGACTCCTCCAGGGCCTGAACCACTGTGCTAGCGATGGTCACCTGTGAGAGTACAATATACGCAGCCCTAGTCTCGTATATCCTTCTAATTGTTCTTGATTTATGTTAACGATTTTCCTACTAGCGTATCAGCCAACATCCGAATGTTTACTGACGACCGCGTCACTTATCGAACTTTCAATAGCGCCCTCGACCATGAAAAAGCTTTAAAGATTTATCTTAACCACATCTTATACTGGTGCGACCAATTAGCGCGTTCGATATCCCGGAGTCCTACCTACTGGTTGGAGTTGAGCAGCACGGACTCGTTCCGAAAGAGGCGAGTCCAAAGGACAGTTCCAAAGTATGCGATCTAGTATATAACGCGGCTTTATCGCCGCGATGGGCGCAGGAGGGAGAGTATTGAACGGTGTATATGTGAGAATACACTGCCAGATTGGGGAAGGAGGGCGTGTGCAACCAGCGTCAGATAATTTCCTGGGTCTTAGTTAAAGGAACACTAAAGTGAAACAAATTAACTTAGATTGATAAAGTATACTCTCAAAAATTTGGTGTCGTTAATTTGACCACCATAGGTTCGCTAACAGATGAGAAAAGTCAGTGTCAAAAGTTTCACTTACAAATTTTCCGCCGACATCTCCGATGGTGACGTCACGTATTTCAAAGTGTTTTTTTTTCGTATTTTGGCCACATTGGCTCAACGAAATTTCCTGAAACTTGGTGTGTTAAGTCTCTGGCTCCCCCAGAAAACAATGTACGTCATTTTTAGCGATTATGAACTACGTAGGCCCTAGTAGATTACGTCAAAATTTATGACGTCACGGCGACTGGTGCGGGAACTTCAAGGTGGCGTCGCCACCCTCATTTTCTTTTTGCGCGTTTTCTCGCTTACATAGCGTGGCGTTTTTGATATCGCGAAAGAGTAACTTACTAATACGAGAAAAATCGCTTTTCTCTTCAGCGTCCCTTTAAAGCAGCGAACCGTCCTGCTACACGGCGATTCGACGGGACCAGCTACTAGATGCTCTCGGTACATGACGAATGCCTCTTTAGTGCGCTCTGTAAATGGGAGAGTGTCTCACCTGTGAGTCCATGGCGACGCAGATGAAGAAGAAAAAGAAGAAGACCGCCCAGAACGTGGGAACCGGCATGTTGCGGATCACCTCCGAGTACACCACAAACACGATACCAGGGTCTGCATGGTTCAGACATATGCAGAGAGATGCCAAAATTTGGTGTTGAAAGAGAGAGTGAAAGAGCCATATTTGGTATTGACAGATTGCAGGAAACCAGCTTATAACCTAACAATCTGCGCGCCAAAGCTTTCCTGAATTTTGTGCGTGCATGACTTCTTCAAGGCTGACATGGCACGCTGGGTGGCTATTGCCCGCTTCACCGTTTCAGAATGAGAGTAATCACAAGGCAACAAATAAGGCAGTGCTGTAATTTTGGATGTACTTATGTGCGGTCTGTGTGTAATAACAGTTAGTTGCATGTCTGCGCTTGTCCTTGCGTCTTGTTATGCGGTCGATAGTTTGCGCAGTTTGTCTTTTCGGTAAGATGCATCAACTCGCCCAACAACGAGTTCTTCTAAAGTGCATGGGTGGTTAGCGAAGGAAGCTCACCTTTGTGCAGAAAGGGGCTGTCAATCCTCTGGCGCCAGCGGGCGCAGATGTGGCCGATGGTGCCGAAGACGACGCAGCCCACCACCAGGACTGTCAACGTGTTCACAAACACAGAAATCACCGTGTCTCTGTGTCAGTGTGCAAGCAGATGCAAGACACGTCAGCTCCGCTTCGCAACCCACTGGGAAACGTAATCTCTCGCGGAACACTAAACGTAACAGGAGACGGTGCGAAACAGCAGCTTTTGGGACTTTGAATAGGGCACTAATTAAATTGTTTCGAAATCGAGACACACCATTAATAATAATAATAATAATATCTGGGGTTTTACGTCCCAAAACCACGATATGATTATGAGAGACGCCGTAGTGGAGGGCTCCGGAAATTTCGACCATCTGGTGTTCTTTAACGTGCACCTAAATCTAAGTACACGGGCCTCTACCATTTCGCCTCCATCGAAATGCGACCGCCGCGGCCGGGATCGAACCCGCGACCTTCGGGTCAGCAGCCGAGCACCGTAACCGCTATACCACCGCGGCGGACACACCATTAATAATACAAGGCCGTTGTATGTGCAAGGACGTTGTATGCAATAATGCAAGGACGTTGTATGCATTCCGCAATAGCGGATATAAGTACTTCACGTCCGCATTATTGAACGACTTACACTTTTTAAGCACAATTGACACTACCTAATGAAAATGAGTGACAAAGTACGGACAACACATCTTTACAAGTATCTTTTGCAATATCTGCACGAAGTGGGGTTGCATGCCTATAATAAATTTCATTAACACCGTCGCTCTACATTGACCGTCGCTCTACATTCCCTTGAAAGAGAGAAATATAAAGGAGATAGTGAGCATGGTTCTTACCTCATTAGGCTGATCTGGCGTTTGTTTTTTGAACTGACGACGTAGTTAGAGCCGAGAGTTAGGCCTAGTGAGTGAATGGTTTGCGCCAGAGCGAATATCCATAGCTGCGCAGATGTCAAAAAAGAAACGAAGAAAAAGAAGAACAGAATCAAATAATCTGTTTCGTTGAATTCCTAAAAAGGGTGGTTCACGGGGAGATAGAAACTTGAAGAGCTGAAAAACATACAAACGCTAAGGTAGGCAGTCGCAGCTTTGAAGAACACAAGTCCGCTTGTGGAAACGATGGCTCCAGCCCCCGTGTTCAAGAATTTTTCCTGTTTCGTTGAATGTCACTTAATACATAATTTTCTGCAGATCACATTCACCCGGCAGCCAAGCGATTTAGTCAGCTGAGAATAGTGCTGACACCGTATATGCGAAACTTCCTAGTCTACCAGGTGCAGGCGCTGCTCGTGTTTCACTGTCAGTGTTCGTATACGGAACTGATAGAAGTAGCATTCTCTTCAATGCGTTGTGTGGAAGTTAACAAAGTTCGTACATCGCAAAGACGTCGAATATGCGACACCCCCTACACTCCCACAGAGATAGGATGAATGTATATCTCATTAAAGTATAATTAAAATAAATAATAAAGAATTACCTACACGAAAAACAAAGGACATTACGTTTTAAAAACTGCATCACTCTTTCCATATCTGCAGCGCGAGACGACACCGCAGAGAAGGAGGCTCGCAAGACACCTTCTTGTGCCTTCTTCTCTGTGGTGTCGTCTCGCGCTGTAAATATGGAAGCTAGAAGCCAACTCGCCCAACATTATGTTTTGTGGAGGATCACCCCACTGTACGTAACAGGTGCAGAAAAAAAAAAAAAAACTCGACATCGACGTTTCCAACACGTGACCACGTATGGAAGTGCTCACCCTGGCGCTCTTGATGGCCTTGATGTTTGGTTCGAACATGTACATGATGCCCTCGGTAGCGCCATCCAGCGTGACGACGCGAAGAAGGAAGGCGAACAGCACCAGCATGGGCGCCAGCGACAGCACGTACTTGATGCGGCCGCTGAAGAACGTGTGCTTGCGCAGCGACACGTACATCAGGCACAGGCACAGACCGACCGACGCCAGAAGCTCCCAGCGGACCTCGCCCGGCGAGTCGATACCGCTGCTCATCTCCAAGAGCTTGTGGCTGCGTCAAACGAGTCGCGATGTTGAGGATGCAAGCGTAGCAGCAGCAGGCATAACGTGCGTTACAACCAAAAAATGGGTTTATTTCCCGAAGTCAAAGGTTGCACCTCGACACCTCCACTGTCACTCCCCCCGAAGAAGGAATCGTGTTGGTTCCGAAACGTCGGAAAATAAACCCATTTTTTGGTTGGAACCTTTTGAAAGTCTTAATCAATTAACCCAACCAGAGGGGCAGCTGTCAAAATGTTCAGCTTTACGCTATTTGTACGAATGTTAGAATGTCTTTTTGATGTGTCTGCACAGGCGTAGTGGGCGTCTCTGTAAAGCTGTCTTTGCCGCATTAAGACATAGGATGCGGAGAAGCCTACTTTTGTAAGTTGTTTCTTTAGTCAACGCCTCCTCTGCTCCGGCGAAGAGGTTTACTACGTATGAATGCAACCTTATAATTTGTCACTAAAACAAAAAAGTGATTTAATAGTCAAAATACATAAATAAAGTTCATTTAAATATCTCGCGTGAACATCGGCATGCGTGGTGACGTGTCCGCACATATGTGGGAGGGCCCCCTTTAAATGTGTCTCCTCTGCATCACGATAAGCAATGCGGAAAAGCATCCTTTCGATGTTTTTTTTTTTCGATTTTCAGAAGAAGGTATCTACAGTCGGATTTTAGATTCTAGATTTTAGATTTTAGGACTTTAGATTCCCCGCCCAGATTACAGATTCGCGGCGGTGCATTGCCTCCGCGACTAAAGAAACAGCCCCGCTCATGTACTCAACGATGTTCTCCGACAGCGGGGTCACTGACTGTGCGTTATATGACGTCAGTCTAGATCACGCGCTCATTGGTGCAGCCTTGTGAGAATCTGCCTTTGAGGTGGAAGTGCAGTTGCATTCTGAAGTTCTTTTTCTTCGTTCAGCGAACTGGGAGCGCGGAAAAAACACAAAGGAGCGCTCGTCTTATGTGGCTCCTCGCTTCGTCCTTTGTGTTTTTTCCGCGCTCCCAGTTCGCTGAACGAAGAAAATGAATTACCAACTGGCCCACCTTTCGATCCTCCTGTTCTGATGTTCTACCACACTACACGTGTGCACGTGACCATTTGTGTTTCCACCACGACAAAATATGTAATAAATGAATAAATCGAAGATTTAGATAACAAACGTAAATTATTAATAACGTAGGCCAACGATGATAGAGCTCCTGCCCTGTTGATCCAAAGACACTCTAGACAGTTTCGCTGAGATTATTAGAATGAGTCTGCACAAACATAGCAGGCCCTTTAACTCTGTCTTCCCCGCATGAAGAGTCGTAATGCGCGGAAGCCCACTTTCATAAGTGTTTTCGGTTTCGAGGTGGAAATTGTTCCGCGTGCGTAAATGCTTCCGGAAATTTATAACAGCGTACTTAACTACTAGGGAGCAACAAGAATAGCAAGAAAGAAATCACGAATTAAATAAATAAACTAACAAATAACAACAGGTCAAGTAAGTCGGGTTAACATTGCCAATCCTAAAAACCATTCAGCCAATTGTATGGGCAATATTTTGTTCTCTTAAATATTTCTTCACAACTTCGTACATACGCACTCTGGAGGACACCATGGCTCACATAAGATAGTGCCGCACTTACTTCATTCTGTCACCTCGGTTTATGGTTATATCGCAATTGCATATATATTGCAATTTTCGGTCAATTCTTTTTTTTTTCTGGTAGGCACGAACATGTGCTTTGCGCAAACTAATAATTGTTCTTTTTAAAACTGATCCGTGATATTTCGGCGTCGTGTAAAATAAAACTCTTCCCCTCCTCCTCACCCCAATTTGGGAAAATGGCAGAACTACGTCTGTGTTCAAGCTTGTCAGTTAAATCAATGCCTTGGAGGTATGGAAGAACGTAAATTGAAAATTTGAAGTTGCTTCAAATGAGAAGACGGCATGGGACCTAGTATGTTTTCTAGATATAGTGATGCTTGAGAAACGGATCTCATTTTTTACTCAAATCTACATATTCATGATTTTTTTTTACAGAACCTGTATTCCTCTGTGTCTAACGCACGCCATCTGCCACAGTAAGGGTCGGAGATCAGCCCGACACAGCGCAGGCTGAATAGTGATGACCACGCCGTAGTGTGAATGTACAAAAAAAAAGAGAGAACAAAAGGGCTAATTCTAGCTCAGACCATTTCTGCATTGGTGTGTCCACGTCAGGAGGTCAGTACTGGACAAAAAAAAAAAAAAAAAAAAAGACGAGGTCAGGAACGAACATGTTCGAAATCCATCACATTCGTGCCTTTGCCTCTTCTGAATTTTCTTTAGATCAATCGTTATACTGTTCAATATCTCAGTATTGTTTGCAAAACAGGAAGAAATGTTTTTATGAATGAGAAAAAAAAGAGGCTAAGACGAAACTGCGGACTCGAAAAACGTCAAGAAAGAACAGATACGTCGCAAAAAATACGTAAACACTTTGCATTCTTTCGACGTAAAAGTTCACTTATCAGGAAGGGCAAAGACCTTGCCGCCTTAATATTGCTCCACGTTGTGCAGTACAGGTGAGGTCCGTATCCTCTCTAGACACCCGTAATCTTTCCCTCTTCCACTCAGCGCGGCAAAAGCAAAGCATTAAGCTGACGTCCCGTTAAAAGCATTCTACAATGGCCACTTCCTTCGGCTGCTGCGCGCGAGCGTGTGTGCGTTCGTCGCCGGAAAAAAAAAAAAGACACGTTCAGCTCTGCGTGGCCTTTGCTTTCGTTTGGACGCCGATAAAGATAACGGGCCCCGGCGGGAAGGCCCGTCGTTCTGTTTTATTTATCTCCTCTCAAGAAGTGACGGAAAAGACGGACGAGTGTTTACACGAAGAGGGGTGATGCTTTCGCACATATACGGACACCAGCTAGATAGCTGCGCGCAACTTCGTCGACCTCCCTCATCTCCGGTTGCTGATGAATTGAACTCTGAGCGTTGTGTTTATGTGTAGCAGCGTCCGTGGGCGCTTCAAGTCGAGGCGCGCCAAATGCGCTACACTGATCTACGCGTTATTTTTCGACTACGATGTCAACTGTTAAGATCATATGCTTGGACGTGGTGACAATTTGTACTAACTCTTGTAGCACACTGACAAACGAAGGTCGAAAGGGCACACGTTGTGTGCGTGTTTATTTCCGTCTTGTGTTCGATCGTTGGTGCTTCACAAAAGTCACGATTAAATGTTAGGTTAAGTTAAGTTTCATGACACTGTCTAGATTTCTTTTCTTGAGGAGTACATCGGTTTGGGAAAGTTGGTGCACACTTGCTGCGAAGTTAACCGGCATAAAAAACGAGCACTAATGGAAAACACCGACACATGGAATTCGTTCTTAAATACTACCTAAACAACGTAGTAGTTCATGTTCGTGTTTATTTTAGTGTTCGCCTTCTGTGCTGGTTAACCTTGCAATCGACTACAAGGTTGACCAGCAAGCGATTAACCACAAACAGTTTACTTCTGTGCACTCTTCGGTTTATTCTGTTCAAGTGCTGTATTTATGATGCGCGTTGTTTGCGTGCGCGGACCATGTAAATCCTGATGTATGCCTTTATGTTTGTGCGCACCAGGTATCTTCGATGCTGAAATACGATGCATGACAACTTTGATTGATTGATTGATTGATTGATTGATTGATTGATTGATTGATGAATTGATTGATTGATTGATTGATTGATTGATTGATTGATTGATTGATTGATTGATTGATTGATTGATTGATTGATTGATTGATTGATTGATTGATTGAACTTGTCATCGCATTATGAAGCTATCGAAATTATCATTTATCGAGACCTCTGGACTACCACACAGTTGTGAAAATTATAATAAAGTTAAGCTGAAATCGGCAATATCACTTGCAGCCTCTCAGAAGAATTACGTAACGACGTTCTCTGTCCGCCTCGGTGGTACAATTGTTACGGTGCTCGGCTGATGACTCGAAGGTCGTGGGTTCTATCCCGGCCGCGACGGTCGCATTTCGATGTAGGCAAAATTCTAGAGGCTTGCGTAGTGTGGAATGTCAGCATGCCTGTTAAAGAACACCAGATGGTCGAAATTTCCGGAGCCCTCCACTAAGGCGTGCCTCATAATCATATCGTGGTTTTCGAACGTAAAGTTCCAACACTTAACATATTAACCACGTTCTCGGATTAAAAAAAACAAAAAAACTCGGATTCTCGGATTAAAAAACTAGAATCCGTTCAAAAAAGAGCTGTGCGTTTTGTATGCAAAAGATATGACAGGGATTTTTCTCCGTCAAATTTTCTTCCACAACTAGGTCTCACTACACTTGCGAAGCGTCGCCACGTTGAATGCCTGAAATTTCTTTACAGTCTAATCAATTCTCCCCGCCTCGACACTCTAGACAGTTATCTTGAGTTCTCCAGACCTTTATCTACGCGGAGCGACCACGCCCTTAACATTGCAACTTTTTTCACCCGCACTGGCATGTTCAAATATAGTTTTTTTTCCTGCAACTATAGAAGCCTGGAATTTGTTGCCCGGAAGTGTGCGTTGCTTACCACTCAAAGAATTTCTGGAAGCCTGTTCATGAATGTTGATTTGCTGTTACTGTATTTTTTTTCTCTTTTACCACTCCTGCAATAGCCTCATTGAGGCTGCAGTATGTAAAAATAAATGAATAAATAAAATAAATAAATAAAGACGTAACTGACGAAAAGACAAACGAAACAAACACTGTGTCTCTGTGCCGCTCTTCGTCCCGTCTTGTATGTGCGACGCCGCTATACGGCATTTAGTATGAACGCGCCAACAAGCCCAGCGTGCGTCCTTCAGACGTCCTCGCATACTCACTCGAAAAACTCCTGAGCCGTGGTGGTGTGCTTGGATAGCGTGTACGAGACCCAGGAGCTGTCGTCCTCGGCCGACGCGGCGCGTGGTCGCGGCGTCATGTCCAGCTCCAGGTCCGGGATGCGGAACGCCGGCGTCGTGGCGTTCACCATCGCGCTCCAGTTGACCGTGGGCCTCGTGACGTTCGGGAACTCCAGGGTCAGCGGAGGAGGAGGGGCGTCGGGGTTGCGGAAGCCGCCGTACTGGCTCATCACCTGCGCGCCACGGCGCGCAATGTTTCTTTTCAACACACGAACGAAAGAAGGGTAACGTAACTTTAAGGGCTCGTTTTATTTGTTACACACAACCCTAATGAGGACCCACAGACAAGCAAGGAAAGTATAGGGAACGTTAATTGTAGTAATTACGATATAAATGTGAAGAAATTAAAGTGGACCAAAAGACAACTTGCCGCCGGCAGGGACCGAACCTTCAACCTTCGGATAACGCATCCGATGCTCTACCAAATGAGCTACGGCGGCGGTTGTCCTCCCGTGCGCGTTTATCTGGTATATCTGCGCATCTAAACCTGCAGCTTTGATCCCTGCCGGCGGCAAGTTGTCTTTTCATGCACTTTAAGTTCTTCGCATTTATATTGTAATTACTACGAATAACATCCGCTATACTTTCCTTGTCTGGTGGTTCTCATTAAGGTTTTTTTCGAGTCATTTATACTATATCCTAACAAGCTGCGAGATCGTGCGAGGTTTTTTGTCACTCTAGAGACCACTGTCCTTAAATTCTAAGCATATATTGGGCCTAGCAAACCTCAAGGTCATTCAAGGGCAGTCAATGGTTTGGTTATCGTAAGGCGGCGCGATTGTTGTTGTTGTACGCGAATAATTCACTAGGCCTAAAAAACCTCAAGGCCTTTCAATATTTTTACTCATCGTAAAAAAAATAATTTCTCGTGATTTTATGCGCTAATGACCATGAAAATGAAAACTACGATATGCAATTGCGCTTATGCAAGAAGAACAATATTTATAAGCTATTTAGTAAACTCTTCCAGGGCAAACAAGGCGCTCGCTTTGTAACGTGAGAGGGAAACCCACGTCAGATTACTTAATTGCCACTTTCCCTGACAATATTCTATATACCGCGACGAGACTCCACTAAAATTTTGTCGCTTTTCATCACGGGACATCTGACGTAGCAGATCAGCCGCCTTTTCTGCGCTTCCGGCGAGTCGGAGCCTTAAAATTCGATGACGCGTCTCTGAAATTACGCGCGTATACTAATTAAAAATTGGGGATGCCATAAATTGTAATGCCCGTTAACTTTTCCATGCAAAAACTGCACACAAGTTCATAATCAAGAGGTTAGCTTCGAAAAGTTTCGTTGATTAAGTTTTCCAAATGAACTTCCAGATCATTTCCATCTCACCGTCAAGTTCTTCTGCAAGGACGACTGGTGACTTACTGCCAGAACCTTCCTGGAAAATAATATGTAGTGTCTAAAAAAATTGCATATAACTGCCAAAATACCTCATTTACCCGCCTTTCCTGTATCTCGCTCTCTGTGCGTGCTCAGACCGTTGCGCGGCTGAGCGTGCCAACCAACTGGAACACCATAATAGCGCCCAGTGATTCTCGCGTTCTAAAACGAAATTCTAAATACGTCACACGTCGCTGCACCCACGTCACTCCACAGCGCGCAGCGTGCCGTTTTGACATATATATATATATATATATATATATATATATATATATATATATATATATATATATATATATAATATAGGTGGTGAAGGAAAGGCATGCAGTATTGAGACGGCCGCATGGTAGAAAACTGAGAACGACGACATGCAGCTCCGAATGCGAGAAGATACTTAGGACTTCGTGACGTCATCGTACGATTTCCGCACGAGATTCCATGAGAGAGAGGGAGGGAGGGAGAGGAAGAGTTCGACTTTCGTGTGCAGGAAGGAACGACCTCTGTTTCCGACAACACAACGGAAATTGGGCCTCAATTTTTCAAAGAAACACTCTGACAGCGCGAACTGACTTTAGGTTCGCATTTGACGTTTATTTAATGCCTATCCGCCTCTGTCATACGCGCGCACTTCTGATGCGAATGTCGTAGGCACGGATCAACTATAGTCCCCAAGTAACCGATATTCCCGAACAATACGGGAATTGACGAAAAAAAAAAAGAAATATAAGCTCACACGGTCCCTTAAACATTTGCCTAAGACGACTCGAAAGCGAAAAGCATCTTCTTCTTCTCAGTCGATTATATTGATCCCCCCCCTCTCTCATGCCCTCCGATAGGTTTTGCACTGCCTCCGGGATCGGAGGCATCGAAAGCTTTCTTCACCCCTCGTGGTTTAGCAGCGCGCGCCTCCGGGATCAGCTCACCTTTTACCAAGCGACGATGTCGTGTGATGACGTCAACACGTGACGTAACGTTATGTGCCGTTATAGCGACGTGATGACGACGTCACAACTTTCGCCGGCCTTTGACGTCATGATGATGTGATATATCGGCATCATGACAGGGTGATATTCCGCGTCACTCGTGTTGACGCCGACGCTGAAGGTCCCTTTTCGCGTTTGATGAGGCATCTAAGGCTTTCGCATTAAAAATTACACTATCTCCCGCTTAAGGGGACCATGAAACGATGCTAAGCCGGAGCACTTGCACGATCGCGTTCCGCTGGTGTTCGTTGGGCATGCTATCGACCTTGGGCATGCTACCGACCTCGCGTCGTGGAACGCGAAGAGGAACGCTACGCGCGTCGTGTCTTCCATCTAGCCTGGCCGTTAATTCTCACAGGGCGAGCGGGGAAAGCGGTCAACAGTCGCGTGAGAGGGGGAGGGGACGCGCATGCGCTGGCGCTCATCGTGGCGTTGCGCAGGAGAGAATGAGGCGCGCGAGAGGGGGGGTTGGGAGAGGAGAGGAGGGGGAGGAGGATGCGCAGTAAGGGTGGTCACGCCGCACACCACCACCACCACCACCGGTTTGAACTCCGCCATTAAGATGCTTCGCATCTAAAGGGTAAAAGAGGGGCTGCTCACCAGCGTGACGGGGTCCTCTGAGCAGCGTATGGTGTTCCACGAGTTTGCGCACCTCGCCCACCGGGGAACACCGTGGAAGGAGTTGAAGAAGTAGAACAGGGCCCACGAGAACAGCACCGCGTACAGCGCCGTCATGAAGAACGAAGCAGCCACGCCCGCGAGGCCCACGCCTGTACCATATGACATTAGACACGCATATATTACACAAATATCGCGCATACATACATACATACATACATACATACATACATACATACATACATACATACATACATACATACATACATACATACATACATACATACATACATACATACATACATACATACATACACATCGGTAGTTTTCCCGCCCACTTTATTGGGTATTTCTGTGGCTACAACCCTGGCTTCAATGTTTGTTGCTTTAATTAGGTTCCGCACTTTATATACATAACAGCACGTGCTGGCAGAAAGCTCCTTGTTCCGAGATTTCATACCTGTTTTCATCACGCGCAGATATTAATTGCTGTCGTGCGTAATAACCATCGAACGAGCACGATGCTGCGCCGCTTTGGACGGCACGTGAAAGGAAGTCTAGACAGAGAGAGGCTCAAGTCTCAAGGCCAGCAGCGAACTATTTACGTTGGCGTGTTCGTAGAACGCTTCGATTTCATTCCAGCGTGCCGTGATGGTGTGGTGGCGGCGACGAATGGCAGAAGAGATCAGAGTTGAAGAGTTCAAGCCCCAGGCTTACGTGACTATTCTAGCTAATTCACAGGGTAGTTCACATTCAAATGCTGTGCAGAAGTTGTACACAAAAGTAGTCGTAAGATGCTGTACAGTGGTGTATACATCGTAATGTCACAGATGGATGCGTCACTTGCCTAAAGTGGGAATGGTATAAGTCAGAGGCACCGGGCTGCCTGCATCAATGACAAGCAAAGGCGTCACACTTGCGTGAATTGAGCTGCAGCGCTGTCTTTCGTCGTTAGGTCGTGAAAGTCAGTGCGTGCCCTACACCGCCTTTAACATGACATACTACGCCACTGTTCGGTATAGTATATACCAGCGCTGGGCAAAGATACTTTGAAATTGTATCGCGATACGATACAAGATACTCAGGCAAGAAGTATTGGATATACAGATACAATGATACTGCCGCAATAACTGTATCCGATACGATACTTGCCAATTGTATCTTAAGATACTTCGATACACTCTCAAATTTATTATTATAGATCCATATAATGTAGAAGCAAACGCCTATACACGAAAATGACTGCTTGGAAATTTCTTAACTGTGACCTATTTTGTTTCACTTGAATGAAATATCTCTTATTATCTCAAAAGTTTTGCCCTTTTTGCTCAAAGTACATTAGTTTCCTTCCAAAAGAACTTATTGGGGCTTGTTTAAGCTTCTTCACAGGACAACTCTTTATAGACTTCGCTGACAGCGGGTCTTGCTTGTCATTTTTGCAATTTATGGTAGTCGCTGCTTAGCTTGCCGACCAGCTCGCGGGTTGCCATATAATCACAGTAACGTCAATAAGAAGCCTTCGCACTACGGCGCAAATACCGGTGTGGACTTTTATCTTCTCCGTAAAAGACAGTTTGCACAGTGCCGTATATCCGGACAGGTGTACAGCAGCAACAACGCTGGTAGCGACATTTTTGTGTGTGTGTGTGGGGGGGGGGGGGGGGGGAGTGGAGTGGGGGATCGCATGGTGTATACGGGGCTTGAGACCGTTCGCTAGCGGCCCAGCCGGCACACATGACCGCCTCCATCCTACTTGTTTTTATTTTCTAAATAAGTATGTTCGCGAGCTATACAGACATGACTGATCTCAAGCATTTCTTTCGTGAGAAACATGTGGTCACCATGTGCTGAAACATAACAATGGAACAAAAGCTCTATGTTTCAATCCACGTAGATTTCACTCGTTGTGTACATCGCTATCGATGTTTCTCGAATCCTAACTCCAAATCCCCTTCAGAAATGACCTATATATGAGATATGGGAAAGGCTTCCTTTCAAATGGCAACGTCATTTTGTTCAAGCTCTCTCCGACCCCACCATCTTCACTGTCCCGGCCTTTGGAGCTAAGTTCCGCGACTACGGCCCGCCGGCTATAAGCTGAGTTTGAGACCCCTTGTGTATATGTAGATGACGTAAAACTGCAATGAATTTCCATGTCCTACTTAGCTGCTGGCGTAAGGGATTTTTTGTTGATATACTCACTAACGTGCAATCTTTTAGCAATTTTTCTTCAACGAGAGAACATGTGCAACACAGAAATGTCTCAGACGTATTGTATATTGCGCAAAGCATCGCAGGATACCGCCGCTATTCGCGCTATTGCCGCTTATAGCTCCCATTACGTGGTGATTAGTTATACGAAAAATATTTAAGACGGCCTAAAACAGGAAAACAAATAAAGTAAAATAGAGAGGTGGTTGTGTATCAAACATTCACATTGAATGAGTACAGAAACACAATACAGCCGGCGCCCTTAATAGCTATGAGCATGAAGTATCGTCAATTTACCTGTTGAGACAATAGAAAATTCAGTGCCTATGGAAAATTGCCTGAAATGGCTCGTTGGGACTCTCATGAGTAAAACGGAGCATTCAGTGAAACAATGTTTCTCAAATCCCCTTCCTAACACCTTTAAGATGGCTCCTAATGATTTCCATTATTTTAATGCAAACCCAGTTTCGCTATTTTCTTAAGCGGTAAGCAGAATATTTTGTACTGTATACTCAAGGCACGCCCACATAATAATATATTTGTTTTCGAACTCGCCTTGGCAACGTGTAAATATGTAAACAGTAGTAGAAATAAAGCAGTTAGAAGAGTAAAGCAGAAATCCTATTTTGGGAGCGCGTTACAAAAGACATACTGCAGTGACCAGACCGGAAAAAGAGTACAGAGACCTAGGTAATGTATGGGATGCAAAATGACAGCTAAGAAAGCACTTGTGCTAATAATCAAATTATGATTTAATAAATTGTTTGAATAAATGTAGCAGGAAGTGAAAAATACGGTACGCCAAGATATTTTCTGTTAGGTAAACGCTTGCTCTATTAGATCTGGCATCAGTACCAGTGGTGCTAAAGTTGTTAGAATCTTATTTGTATACAAGTTAACTCATCGCATGCAAGTCAAACTTACATCCACGAGATCCTTCAAATCGCTGATATGTAAAATCCACGCGACGCAAAACAACCCCATTCTTGCACGCATCATATTTTGTTACGGAGCAAGACGCAAGCGAATCTTCAATAACGACACTGTAACATCATCAAAATCTGCGCGATAGACGCCGCACGCTGTGGAGTACGCTGCACAGGACAGTGGCTAAGAGCAAGTGTCGCAGCGTTGGCACAATTAAAAGGAAAAGGAATCGAGAAAACAAAAGGTGCGTGGGCCGGGAGTAGACGTCCGCGTGCTTGTCTTCCTTATCTTGTACCGTCACTGGATGACTCTGGCGTAAAATAAAATAACGTTACTGCCCTTAGACTTATTCAGATGGCTTAGTGGCACCAGTACCAGTTTGAGAAGCGGAGCTTGGCCAACTATTATTGTTTCACACGGTTGTGTTGCGATAGAAGTGTCTTGTATCTTAAGATACACGATACATTATCGAATGTATCGGAAATACAGATACAGATACTCGTCTTTCGAGACGTATCGCGATACAGATACAAGACACCCATAGAGTATCTAAGATAGTATCTAAGATACATGTATCTTCGATATTGCCCAGCACTGGACTATATACGCAAGTTCTTCATTTTCACTTCGGCATTATATATAGCGCATGCGCGACGCGTACCGCTGACATTTCATTCTCTACGATAGAGTCCATAAATGCACCCGAGTAATATGTTTGTGTTGAAATGTATTCATCAGCGAAGCTTAATGCTGCCTCCGGGCAAAGTTACCTGCATATCGTTCACCTTTGTAAACAGAGCCGCATTCACGCTTTGGCTAACTGTACACGACGACTGTCCATTACGTGCACTCCAAGAAAGGAGAGAAGAATCATTTGACTCTTTTTTTTATTAGTCCTGACTTGGAACGTATATGACTCTCTTTAAAGGGACTCGTGAACTCTACCGGCAGATCATTATACTATCATCGGAGAGTAGTGAAGCCCAAAATAGAGTTAACTTGCCTGTGTTTAAAAATTAGTATGAAGCGCACCGAAGACGCGTACAGTGGAAGTGCATTATACAGGACAGCGCTTACACTCACAACGAATTCGTTATTACTCAGAAAAGACATATAATGCAGATACACAAAACTTCGCACATGCGTAACAGAGCATCCCACAACAAAGAAGCATTGGTGTCAGGATCGCCACAAGAATTTTCTACGTTACATATTTATTAGTTATCACAATCGCTACGTGTCTAGAAACGGGTACTCCTTAATCGTGGCTTGACTAACACAGTCATGTCCTTAACGTGTCTTTTTAAAGAGTGTCATATACGTGGCAGATACTCACCGAAAAGAGTAACACATGGACTTTTTTTTTTCCTTAGAGTATGCGCCCTTGTCAATGCATTCAATTTATCATCTCTTATTCTTTATTTCTTTTAAAGGAAAACATCGAAGTGTATGAATGTGCCGCTTCGCAAATGAGAAAGTGAATCGGATCCTTTCAGAACAAAGAGGCTTTGTGCTTTCGTGATAGTAATTGTTCCGCAAGCGCGCCTTTGAGCGATGACCAATCAGCTACAAAGGCGATGGTTGCCGTGAGCTCTGCATGATAACCAGGGCCGGCTACTTCAGGTGTCGAAGAGGGGGACAGGGAGGCACATGTGAACACAGGGGTTCATACAGATTAAAGTAGCTGACTGTGCTAGATGGTTATTCATACTGATGATAAAGAGCGCAAAAAAAAAAAGCACCGCTAGGAAAACACACAGCGCTCGTCCTGCGTGTTTGCTTTTCGTAGCCATGTTTTTTTTTGCGCTGTTTATCTTCAGTTTATCCAGAATTTTGATATGGGGGGGGGGGGGGGGGTTGTATGAGTGCCTGTCTTGATATGGGAGGGGGCGGTTATTGCGGAAAAAATTGTAAGATGGGGGAGGGGTGTCGGAATCCTTCTGGGGGGTGGGGAGGTTGAGGGTGTTAAGTGTATGTAAATCCCTGGGTGAACATTTTTGGAGGGGGTTAGGGTGGGAGTGGGGGGGGGGGGGTAGGGCAGCTGCCCTGTGGCACCACCCTTGATTTTGACATCACGCATCTCAGACGAGCTATGTGCAACGAAGGTAATACGTAGCTCCCTTCAACCAGGCCGCTTCCCAAGGCGGCCGTTTTGTTATCTTTATTTTCTATTACTTTTTCGCGACGCGTCCCGGTCGGATTTTAATTAATATTCAACCTCCTATATCTCCAACGTGCGCAGTTTTTCCCTCAAATCACGTTCCACACGCATCAAGAAGCGACCACCGGGTAGTTATGTTCAGTCGTCGCTGACCCGCCATCAGTACTCCCCTAACTCGCTGAATGATTCCTCTCTGACAACCCGGATGCACCCGGCTATGCATGACGATCGGCTCAAGAAATAATGAACGCGTCAAGGGTCGGTCGTAGAGGCGAGGAAAATTTCCATGACAGTGGGTCTACATAGGCACCATAACTCAAGGAAGTGAGCGATGAGAGAGACGAGGTACCAACGAAGACCTTTGACCAGGGTATACAGAAAGTGACCATCCATTATGCGTAAGCAGGCGCATTTTTGCAGCCAAATGTCGGTACATTATTGAATTGAATTTGAACTTTATTCAGACAGACATTGTCTGGGATGAACGTATAAAGAGGCATGGAAGCCTCTTTATACATTAAGTGATACAATTCCTTGGGTAAAAAATCAAAAACGGAAATCTCAAGGTCATTTTAACTGTTCTGTTCGGCCCCGTATGCAGGGTTGCCACTGACTTTCGAGTAAATGTCGCCAAACGACGAGCAAAAAGTCGCCAAAAGTCGCCATTTTTTTTTACAAATTTTGCCAAAAAAGTAGCCATTCTATATAAGTGCGGCATATATACCCAGTAATAAAAATTTCCACTCACGTATAGCCCCGTAGAATACAGTACCATCCAATACCCTTAAATTATATTGACGTTTCTCGATGCCAGTCGTATCGCCCGCTTCACCGCGGGAGTGCATGCTGCTGCTGCTCCGACTAGCCGCAAGATGTGCGTGGTGGCGCAAGGATGAATGAATGAAGCGCTCATGATATCCTTCCATCCCTGTCCGCTCGTTTCAAGGGTAAAAGTGTGGTAAACCTTGGGCGAAAACCGTTGTTTGTAGACAGCTTTACGTATACCCTCATATGAATTAAAAGGATTAAAAGGTTTATTGAATGTAATACGACAGAATTCTTACAGGAACCGATCATTAGTGAGTCTTACACCTTTTCAGTGGGAACTAATGTGATACCGGACGCCACTGACCCTTTCTTATAGTCACTTATATCTACACGCGTCAATCCGATGCGTTATTAATGAACAAGTAGACAATGTAAAATGTTATATAGCAATTGTTTTCATTGCACACGCTCACCGAGAACAGTGGAAAATGCCTCAATAAATAATTTTTTATTTCACAAATGGCCGCGTATCCGCCTCTCTTCGCTATTCCAAAACAGTCCTTACGGGCTGAATTGGGGGTACTGCAACAGTGAATAAGTCGCCAAGCTATTCAGAACAGTTGGAGCTTTGGCGGAACAAATGGTCGGAACACGCGACAAAACCGTCGTCTAGCCCCTTCAGAAGCGAAACTTCAGAGAGGCTTGAAGCACCTAAAGCCATAAACTTATAGTCAAACACTGCCCCCTCGCAGTTTGCAAGGCAGTCCTCTGACTTACATTTTGCTAGAATGTCGCTGGGGGACGTTCCAATACCTCCTGCATCTAGATGGGATCCCGGACTAAGGATTCCACTCACCGATTTTCTCACAGAACATCAAATAAACGCTTTATTTTCTCTGTAAATGAATTGAGAAGATAAGAGTTACAGGACGGACATGCCGAATGACGCGTAATGTGCACATTCTACTCGTGGGTCTAAAACCAAGGAAAATACAGAGAATGTTGCCGCTCATTCGTTGGGAAGACACTGAGCTTGGGATGCATAACTCAGTGGAGACCTAAGCCGAAAAGCGCCAGAAATTCGCCATGTCGCCATTGATAACTTTGGGTCACCACGGGCCTCTCAAATTCGCCAATTTGGCGAAAAGTAGCCACCATTGGCAACCCTGCCCGTATGTCACTAAAAAAAAAATAAAAACAGGGCCACCTCTCTGCTCTCTGGTCGTTTCGCTGTAGATGAAGTCACCGCGCGTAAGCCTAGCATATCGTCCTACGTAATAACATTTCGCAGACGAGAGGAACAGCCCCACAAGAATGTCATTGCCATGTTACGGACGTATAAGTTCTTAAGGACAGACAGAAACAGATTCTCATCAACGGCACGACTTGAATGTCTCTGAACATGAACGAATGCTCAGGAACATTCAAGTCAGGAAGGAACATAGTCAGGAATGAATGTTCCCGAACGCATTCCATAACCTATTTATGTTCAGGAAAAGAACAAAAAAAAAAGATGTCACGTTCTCTCGTACAGCTGCGCGCAACGAGCTGTGTCCACAAGCGTAAACGTCGGCCGCGCTCTGCTGGCGCTCCTGTTCGTCTATTCGGGCCTTCTATTGACTCGTCTCTATAGGAGAGGCGAAGGACACTCTATGGGCGGAAACGAGCCACGATTGCGCTGAAAGCGAGAGCGCGAGATAAAAAAGAAATAATAAAGGAATGAAAAGAAAAGAAAAGACCGCTCGTCCGGCCGCCGTCCCTTGGTCGTCCGTCAATGCGCAGTGGATACAGGAAGCGCCGTCGGTTGCAAACAACCAAGTGACAGCAGCGCGGTGGTCCTTGAACATATAATAGTACATCGTCTGTCTGGCTGGTTTCGGGGGGGCTGGCCTGCTTGCTGGAGATCCTGCGCAATCTCCTTACTGGGTTTCTTCCAAACTATCATTCAAACTAGTCCCGGCACATAGGTTGCGAAACGCTGTTCTCGGCCTCTGTCCTTCTTCTTGTATACGTCATGACTTCTTGTCGTGTCCCCTGCCTCACGTTATGCTCGACTGCTGACCCGAAGGTCGCGGGATCGAATCCCGGCCGCGGCGGCCGCGTTTCGATGGAGGCGAAATGCTAGAGGCCCGTGTACTTAGATTTAGGTGCACGCTAAAGAACACCACATGGTGGAAATTTCCGGAGCCCTCCACTACGGCGTCCCACATAGTCATATCGTGGTTTCGGGACGTAAAACCCCAACAGTTAATATATTATTACTATATACCTCATGTTATACTGTTGAGAGGGAAGAATGCTCGAACGGATAATGTCAATGGAGCGAACGTTTCGAAAAGCGTGACTTGTCTTAGTCAAGGCAGCAACTTGACGAAGTTGCGCTGCCTTGACTAAGAATTTTCGAAACGTTCGCTCCAGCAACATTCCCCGTTTGAGGATTTCTTTTTTCATTTCTTCAAGCTTCCACCTTCCCCTGAACTTCTGTCATGTGTCACGTGATTTATTCACGTATAAACATGAAGGAACGACGAGGGACGTCAAGGGGCCAAAACCCAAGCAAGCGCTAGCTCGGGTAGCGTGGCTACCACTAACGCTGTGGCTTGCTTTCTTGGCAGCTTCGTCGTCGTCTCGTATCGTTCACTAAACATGTTACACCGTTCTACGATGAATGAAAATAGTAGATGAATCGGTGTTGCTGCCGCTAGCAGATTATCGTCAGAATAGACACTTTTAGTTGGGCGTACGTAACGAGCCCACGTACGCGGCACGATACGTTGCGTACGCTGCATGCGAAGCGCTCAACGACACTTTTAGTTCCCCGTATTGCCGTACCGAGATACGTTTGGTTCAACTGGACGTATGTTATTAGAAATAAAACAGCTTTTGGGTGCTTTTTAGCGCCCTCGCGTAGTAGCCCGGGTGCCTAAACGGATCGCTAGTTTGTATTTCCGCTAGCAGCGCAATATCGTCGCTTAAAGTAAAATAAACTCGATTTGGGCCGGCTTTGTCGCTCTCTGCGTTCGACGCCATCGCTGCCGTTTTGATATCTGGTTCCTATATCAATCGAGATATCGCGAGAGCGTCACGCCGCGTACGCTTCGCCTGGTCACGTTTACGCACGCCGCGTTTTTTATCGGGCGTACGCGCGCATCTCTGGAATCGATGCGTTACGTACTGCACATGCGCAGTTCTCTCCCGTGGCAGTGCTGCGTACGTGGGCTCGATACGTACGCCCAACTAAAAGTGTCGATTGGCAGGTGCGCATACGCACATACGCACGTATACTGTGCACGCAAACACCACAGCAGAAGCGAGTACATTATAACGTGAGCGCAATATTGCGCTGTACAATCAATCAATCAATCAATCAATCAATCAATCAATCAATCAATCAATCAATCAATCAATCAATCAATCAATCAATCAGTTTTTATTGTGTTACCAGATGTTTTACCGGTCAAGGTACACAAAAGGAGACACCATGCATTGACTAAGAATTTTCGAAACGTTCGCTCCAGCAACATTCCCCGTTTGAGGATTTCTTTTTTCATTTCTTCAAGCTTCCACCTTCCCCTGAACTTCTGTCATGTGTCACGTGATTTATTCACGTATAAACATGAAGGAACGACGAGGGACGTCAAGGGGCCAAAACCCAAGCAAGCGCTAGCTCGGGTAGCGTGGCTACCACTAACGCTGTGGCTTGCTTTCTTGGCAGCTTCGTCGTCGTCTCGTATCGTTCACTAAACATGTTACACCGTTCTACGATGAATGAAAATAGTAGATGAATCGGTGTTGCTGCCGCTAGCAGATTATCGTCAGAATGGCAGGTGCGCATACGCACATACGCACGTATACTGTGCACGCAAACACCACAGCAGAAGCGAGTACATTATAACGTGAGCGCAATATTGCGCTGTACAATCAATCAATCAATCAATCAATCAATCAATCAATCAATCAATCAATCAATCAATCAATCAATCAATCAGTTTTTATTGTGTTACCAGATGTTTTACCGGTCAAGGTACACAAAAGGAGACACCATGCATTGCCAAACACTGAAATAGGGCCCCGTGTAAATAATTCTTTCTTACATTGACAGCAACAGTGGTAAGCAATATTGTCAACTTTATTTTTTATCGTTTATTTGGTGCACTAATCACCCTCATGAGTCACACACGAAAGTAGACGCTATTTTGCTGGTTACGGGTGTATTGAGCACTCATTTGCCTGCATTTGTGAGCAACTATAGGTATACGTTTAGTCTACGGGAAGCTTTTTCTACGGGAGCTGCGAAATGAAACGGCGAGGTATAGAGGAAGCGTGTTTATATACTGTACCTTTCATGAGCGGGCATAGCTTGGCGATGGCAGCGATGGGCCCGGATTGCGTCACCCGACCGGCGGCCATCTCGATGCAGATCATGGGCATGCCGCACACCACGAGAAGGGTCAGGTACGCCATCAGGAAAGGGCCTGCGTCACGAGGAAAACAGATCGAGCCATTAAACGATGTCCGATCAAATGCCACAGTCGCGTGCAAGACCACCAGTAGAAAGAATTCTCAGTTGCCACGACTACTGATTCGGTGAAAGCTTTTCAACATGGCGAAACTTGCAGCGCACAAGGAAGGACACGGACGAAGAAAGTGAAGACAGGACGATGCAGTTTCGCCACGTATCACCACCAACAAGCCCATTCTTGCATCCTTTCAGCTTTTCAACAACAGTACCCAGCATTTACAGATAACTTTGGGCGGTGGGTGTAGTTAAGAACGAACTCTTATTTTCTAATTAAGCCCAGCATTTATATTAGCAGAGCAAAGACACTTAAGTTGACACCAAGTGGAACGGCTCTCTTACTGTGCTGAAGGGCAGGTTCGCCGAGGATTTATAAATGGAACTTGTGCTGAGTCCTCACGTTGTCAACGGGTAGATATAGTTCGGAAAATGCTATTAAAACAGGCGCGAGTAAAACACTCCCGACGAATAAAAGAATCGGCATATTATTTGCCTTATTCGAACTCTTAGATTGCTGGTAGAACAACTTGCTGGCTCCGTCCAGAGATTTTTTTTTTAATTTTGAAAGCCTGCAGCCTTAGGCGTAGTACTAGGCGGTGTCATAAATACGCATACAAATTTGCTTCGTGTATAAAGTCTAACTGTGAGTGTTGGACGGTCCGTGAATCCAGCGATCAAGGTCGGCTGGTCGGTCAGGCTTGTTGCACGGAGGTGGCGAAGACGGCTTAAATACAGGCCTGTACAATTAAGTCCACAGCAAGTATGTGGCAGTCACATTGCGGATAGGGGTGTCACAAAATGGGCGCGATACACCATATGGGCCGCAGTATTGTTTCGCCCAGAGAGTGGTCATCGATTAAGTAAGCGTAACACGGAGTTGTTTTGACGGCGACGAAGGTATCCTTAGACGCCAACACTTCTTGCGCCACGAAGGCGTTCGTTGTAAGCGTGCTCGACTGTATCTGAATATCCGTCGTTACACGCTCGACGTACGCGTGAAAGAAGTATGCAAATGAAGTCGAAGCTTTCTATTAATCTTACTTGCGCGCGTAGGAGCACCTATCGTGCATGTGAAAGAGTTGGCAGCGCTCCGCGGACTGCTAGAACGCATTATCAATTGTCGCTGTGTTGATGGGAAACCCTCCACAAAGACGGGGATCGTGTCCATATTTTGTTTTCTCCACATTAGCATAAGGAACGGAAGCTAGTGCCAAGAAATATAAGCGATGACGGTGGAAAGCTTACGTCTAATAATAACTGTTGGGGTTTAACGTCTCAAAACCACGATATGATTATGAGAGACGCCGTAGTGGAGGGCTCCGGAAATTTCGACCACCTGGGGTTCTTTAACGTGCATCTAAATTTAAGTACACGGCCCTCAAACATTTTTCGCTTCCATGGAAAATTCGGCCGCCGCGGCCGGGATTCGATCCCGCGACCTTCGGGTCAGCAGTCAAGCACCATGTACCACTAGACCACCGTGGCGAGTAAGTCGACGTCCACGTTTGCTTTTAAACACACGGAAATCGACATCGGTCACTTCCCAACATATTTCTTTCTCGTTACTTTTTTTTAAAGGCGAAAGCCCTAGATGCCTGATCAAATACGATAACTGAGCGGCGTCGGTGGCGTTGACGTCAACACGAAGTGATGCAAGAAATCATAATCGTGCGATCACATCATAGGTCGCCGAAATTTGTAACCTCGTTATGACGTCGTCATGGCGTCGCTATACCGTCACATAATGTGACGTCACACGACGGCGTCATCACACGACATAGGGGCTAGATCAAACGTGGGCCGATCTCCGGGGCAGTGCTGCAAAACCGCGCGAAGTGCAGAAAGCTGCGATGCCTCCTATCCTGGAGGCAGTGTGAAACCACGTTAGGTGCAGAAAGCTTTTAGGGGAGGGGAGATGGATCAATACAATCGACTGAGCAGAAGAATGAGAAGAAGAGGAGGACATTGTGCTCGTCAACGGCGTTGTCTTCCACGAGTACAAGCACAACAGGGGCGTAGCCAAGGGGGGGTTGGGGGGTTCAAACCCCCCCGAAATTTTTCAGTTTTGCTTGCGTATATATGCACGCACACATACAAACGCACGCACGAACATACATAAAGTATGGTTGAACCCCCCCCCGAAAAAAATTTCTGGCTACGCCCCTGAAGCACAACATTACTTTATTGTTATTGATAACTTCATGACGCAAATGATTAAGTAAGAGAAGAGTAGTAGCCGGAGCCATACCTAGGCACTAGCCTCTCCTTAAACGCATTCAATAAAAAAACGAAAAAGAGGATGATCAGGAGGCTTTCGCCTTCGAGTCGTTTTAGGTCATAGCATAAGATCGCGCGTGACATTTTTGTCTTTTTAAGCTATACGTCGCAAATACTCGTCACAGACACACAATATGGACGAAACACACCGCACTACCTCGAATCAAAGTATTTAATCCAGACAAATGTTCGTTAAAAAGATTCGCGGGAACGCACTGACGGGCACTAGTCGCGCACTCCACAGGTCACCAGCAGGCCGCACCCAGGACGAAAGGTCGTAGTATATCTTCGGCAGCGTATGCCTATGAGATGTCACTTGGGAAACCACGTGAAAAGGAGGCAAATGTGTGCCACTATCTTAAGAGGGCGAGAAGTGGTCCGCTCAATCAGAGTTCGCAGAAGAGCGAGACGGACGGCGAACGGGTTCAACCCTTTCCCAGAGGCCACTTTTCTGTGCTCCTTCTTTCAAAAGAGAAGACGACTTATCGCGCGCTATTAGTATGCACGCAGACAGGAAGCGACTGTTAAAATGGGGGACTGATGACTGCGAGATAAGCCACTATTATGACAATTACGGCTGTGGCAACAAGGGGCGGCCAGTGGTCAGAAGTTAAAAAAAAACCCATATAACAGGATTAAGATTGTGTGAAAACGAGACAACGTTGTTGTAAAAGCAGCGGATATCCAGCATTAGCCAAGATTATCCATCACTTGGTCATCATTTAGTGAACAGTTCACATAAGTTCAGCAACAAGTTCAATTTAGTTAGAAAATATCGTTGACGTTGTTTACGTCATAGACCGTTAGAGAAAGTAGATGGAAGGTACCCAGGAAGACAATGTGCCGTGGGCATTGTAGGCGTGGATCACGCTGAAAAGGATGACGTGACCAGGTTGGAGAGGAAGGTGTCTGATGAGAGGAGGAGAGGGAAATGGGGTCACGTGATGAGGCTTACGTGAGGCAGGCGATGGAAATAGTGGATTGAGAGGGGGGGGGGGTACTGTTGCTCCTGAAATGGCAGAACGTAAACTGGAAAACAGGAAAAGACTTAGCAGAAGTAGAGAAGAGTCCAGGGTAACCCACGACGACCAGAGCCGTCGATTGGAGCTAAAGAACTGGTTTAGCTTACACAAAGAAACAACAAAGAGTAGTACTGAAAGTGTTAGAGGCAGGAAGGGCTTTGCTTTCAAAGACTCTTTCATCCGGTAGCCGAGCCGCGGCTCCATCAAAACGTGCCACCGTTCTACGAGATGCGTAAACAAGACAGCTCCAGAGTCAAAGTCCTACCTCCATTCGGAATAACAGGAAGCGCGCGCATCCCTTCCTAATGGACCTCTCTTTCCGCCTGCCAATTCGGCCAGTTTCTTTTTCTTCCTTTTTTCATTTTGTGTCTGTCTAGCTGCGTTGTGGCAAAGCAAGCGAGGCTTATAAGGGCAAGTCTTATCGCAGACAAACACTCGATGCTGGAAGAACGCGCAGAAGTCGACAGAAAGCGGCGATATTTGGAATACACAGTTTATGCCATACCACATAGTGACGTAGGAGGTTCGTTCCCATTGACGTGCCTCTCCAGACGTCTCGTCTGGGCTACTGTAGCTGCAGTACAGGAGATGCTGCATTAGAGGGCGCGGGACCTTAAACAGAGAAGAGGAGCCGATAAAGTTATCGCGTACGAGCTACTTACGATGACAGTCGTTTACGTATACACCGTTGAACTTCTCTTCTCGGAGGGTTGGTGTCTTTGCGTAATGGATGCTCTTATCAACCCGAAAGCGTCTTGCTCTCTTGCTGCTACACATGTTTGCTGCTGCGGTTTCTGAGCATCCGCGTATTGATTACGATGATTGATGCCCCGTATTTGCCCAGACGCCCTGTTTCGACATATGCAGCTGTTGCTTCCGTCGCATTCAACCACGAATTGACGCTGGACTGTGGTCTTGCGCAGTCAGTGGCTGCGCCTGGGGTTCGGCTGAGTGTCAATATGTTCACCCACCAAAGCTTGATCATTTAAGCCCGTGAGGCAAGTCCCAGTTCAACAGAGGGTTAATTTCACACACCCATAGGGCCACAAATCAGAGGTACAATTAATCCGGGGCCGTAGTTGTAAGAATTGTTTACCGCCGAAGAGTATCAAGGGAGGGGGGAGGGAGAGGCATTTTTGTGGGCATTTGTAGAAGGGCAAGCAAAAGGAATCCTTACAAAATAGAGCTGCTGATTCCACAGCGGCAGCAGCAATAATAGATGGATGACTGAACGAATTAATTGCCTCTCAGTTTAGCGCAAACCATCGGTGCAAGCCTAAAACATTGTGCCGACGGTTTGGTTACTTGCTGCGCCAATTGTACACTGTCCCCCTTACCTTCTGCGCCGACTGCATCGCGCGTACAATGTCGAGCGTGAAACCTACTCGTGCGGATTGTCGGCATGCCGCCTTCCGAAGGGAGCGAAAAAAACGCTATGTGTCGTTCACAGATGCTGCCACAATACCGTACTTGTGCTCCGACAAGGACACCGGATCTATCGTCTATGAAAACTACGTTTCCTGTCACAACCTGAGTATCAATGTCACCGTACAGCCACAAGGGGTCTGAAGAGGATACATTTGGGTTATTTCTTGCGCCGACTGTATGGTATGGTTACACTTGCTACGGCAACTGTAGCGGCCTACTTTATTTCTTTGCCGACTGTTTCATTGCGACAGCATTTATACGGACACTCAAGGCGCATTTTTGCAGTTGTCGTTAGGTTCCGTATAAGGTCCAAGGGCGATGACATCGCCCTGCACGTCGTGTGTTCTATGTGAGAGTGTAATCATTCAAGGACAGCCGACGATCGCGGCTGAGGCTCTATGGCTGAGGCGCGGCCGGACGCGGTCGCTCGCGCCCGATCTTGATAGCGACCAGCAGACGGCTCATACCTTTGTACGTTCTGCGTTCTCACCACTCAGTTTACGTTGAAGCAATAGACAGCACGAAGGTCTTTTGGCTCGCTGCAGTGGCCGCGTATCCGTACGACGTCGCTTTGTTGAGTTACGCCAGGTAGGATACTAAAGGAGCTAGCTAAATGATGATACTAAAACAGTCACAGCTTCGCCCTTGCGGTGAATCTGTGACTTTTCTTTTGTTACTGTTTCACGTTGTGACACATGCTTTTCCCCGAAGTATATAGCTAAAGGATGCTTACGGATTCATAAGCACAATATCTCAGTTCTATAATTAACAATTTCGTCACACCTGCTACCGGTGAATAAGTCCTGCTCGGCAGTACAAACTTCAGGCTGCATTAGCTGCGGCCATTGGCGCAGCCAGAAGGGGGGGGGGTGAACCCCCCTCCCGAAAATTTGCGATTTTTCACGTGTACATACACGCACACATGCAAGAACACGCACGAACGAACAGAAAGCTTGACTACCCCCCCCCTCCTCCCCGGAATAATTTCTGCCTGCGCCTCCGGCTGAGGCAGCAACGTTTTGCGACGGAAAGAAGGGAAGATGTGTCGATGTATACCACGCGCGCGCTGTAGGTAAGGGCAGCACGCCCAGACAGCGTCGTATATATGCTCCTCCGCAGACTGCGAGCGACGTAAAGCACGACAAGCAAGTGGGACAATCGCTTCTTATCAGTCGCAACGCGGGCGATAAGCGAAAGAGGAAAGCTCAGTCGACGGCTCTGCCATCGTTCGGTTGAGACAGCGAGCGTCAGCTGGTTCCGAAGACGCGACAGCGCTCGCAGGAAACTCGCGCTGCGCAGTGACGCGCGGGAGGGAGGGAGAGAGAGAGAGAAGCGATTACGTAATACTGTTGTAGCCATCGCACGGGTCGTGCAATGTTCGAGTGTGTGAGGGGGCGGGGAGGGGGAGGGTCGAGTGGGTGAGTGGTATGTCCACCTTCGAACCGGCTTCGCGTCGCTTTGCTCCGGACTTTGGGGATAAGAACTCCAGGAATGTCGCGACTGATTGGCTGATCGAACACAGACTTGACCTGCTCGAATGCTGACCCGAAGGTCGCGGGATCGAATCCCGGCTGCGGCGGCCGCATTTCGATGGAGGCAAAATGCTAGAGGTCCGTGTGCTTAGATTTCGGCGCACGTTAAACCCAGGTGGTCGAATTTTCCTGGAGCCCTCCACTACGGCGTCTCTCATAATCACAGGGCCGTAACTAAGGGAGGGGGGGGGGTTGAGGGGGTTCTGACACCCCCCGAAATTTTTTCATTCTTTAAGTTTTCGGGTGATAGTCAAATATTTGCATGCCTTCACAGTGACCACAAGTTGCCAAAGTTGGCCGTTCTACGCGCAAACACCCCCCGAAAAAAATCCCTGGGTACGGCCCTGCATAATCATATCGTGGTTTTCCGACGTAATACGCCACAAATTAAACTGTTATTATTACACTGACCTTACTGATTGACAGAACTGAACTGACTGGCAGACAGACTACTCAGCGCTGAACTGAACTGACAGAGAGATTGAAGATGCAACCAAATTGACTGAGTGTAAACAACACACTTGGCTGGTAGCCATTAGTATACGCTGAACTGACTCACTGTGCGCAAAACTGACTGACTGACAGAACTGAATTGGCTTACAGACTGACTATTCGACGCTGAGCTGAACTGAGTGAGTGAGTGATTGAAGACGCGACTACATTGATTGATTGTACATAACACAGTTGACTGGTAAAACTACTCGAAACTAAACAGAACTAACTCACTGACTGACAGAACTGAATTGGCTGACAGACTGGCTACTCAACATTATTTTAAGAACTTAAACTGCGCTAGGTACGAGACATCGGATTGAAAGAAGACACCAGGACTTCATAAAGTTATTTCAGCTAATTAATTAATTAATTAATTAAGCTGATGTTTCGTCCCCAGCTCAGTTTAAGTTCTCAAAATAACGTGTTGCCAACTAGCCGCCCAACACATGCTCCTCGACTACTCGACGCTGCAGTCGAACTGAGTGACTGAATGACGGACTGTAAACAACTGAATTGGCTCGTAGACTGAATATTGACACAGACAGACAGACAGACAGACAGACAGACAGACAGACAGACAGACAGACAGACAGACAGACAGACAGACAGACAGACAGACAGACAGACAGACAGACAGACAGACAGACAGACAGACATGACTTGACTTGACTTGACTTGACTTGACTTGACTTGACTTGACTTGACTGACTGACTGACTGACTGACTGACTGACTGACTGACTGACTGAGTGACTGACTGACTGACTGACTGCAATCAGTCATGGTACATTCGACTGGTCGTTTGAGAGCGCTCTGACTGAGTTTGAAACTGTTGAATTCAACAGCTTTAAACCTTTTCAACAAGAACAAGCAGGTATACAAGTCATCTTTCTCCTTCCTGATTATGTTTTGACCCGATAATGTTAGTAGCAATGGTTAGTTGCTATTTTACACACTTTCTTCAGCGCCTTCGGAGCGCTCGAAAACGACCAGTCGAATGTACCATCAGTCCGAGCATCTGCAATCACGTTTCTTATTTTCTTTTTTTCTTCCGTTACTTGTTCCGGGCAGACAAACAAAGAAAAATTGAGGAAAGGAAGTAGTAAAATGTCACTGTTGGTTGCCAATCCTTAAAAACAATGGCCACTTTTAGAGGCCACTTTAGGGACCATAACTTACTACAATATTAAAGTGAAGTTCGAACCATAGCCACGGCCGCTACATAAAAAAGCGTCCGTGCCATAGCGTATAAGTCCACGCATACGGCGCAGGTGATAGGTTGTCTTTGTTAGAGAACACTTGTCAAAAGACTGCTTATCTACGCAAAATATAAGCATCTTCATTTTACGACGTGCTTAGTGCTGAAGACGATCAGTTTGGTTGCCTTGGCTTAAACGATACCGGACCCGGGCATTCCTCAGAACAGACGCGTCAGCAAAACACGCGGACGCGTGTGTGCATTGACAAGATCTAGAAATTCACGTACGCGTACGAACGTTTCCGTGACAAAAAAAAAAAAAAAAGAAACGAGAGTGTCGTCAGCGCTTTTGCGTGAATCGTACAACAGCACTCCTCAAGTGCGCGCCCCACATATTCGAGATAACTCCCTAATGGCGTTCACGTGTTAGAGTGGGGGGTCATGTCAGCCCACGAGAATGCACACGTTAATCGATTGGAAGTAGAACAGAGTATAGCGTGATCTAGACGGGCCATTAAGAAGAGATTGTTGAAACGTAACGCGAGGTCGACCCGCGATAGTATTGCGCTTTCGAGCTGCTGGTATTGCACTTCGGAAGCGATTAGACCGCGTATGCACCATGCGTTTACTTATCTGTCAAGCCACCTGAACTGTTATTTCGTAGTTTGCTGGAAAAAAAAGAAGTTAATCGATAGCTGAAATGGCCATTTTCCAAGAGGAGCGTGCTCGTAACATGTGATCAAAATGCGAAAGCCCCCTCCCCGATGCCCTCCCCTATGATACCTCGTCTTTGCAAGGGCACGGCGCAGATTTCGCAGCATGGCGTCGAATTCGGGGCCGACGTAATGTTTTTGAATTACAGAACTAATGCCAACGAAAGATAAGAGCAGTCAAGAGTGGTTTAGAAGATTACACTGAGTCGACAGATCAGAAGATTTGCAGACACGCAAGACAATCGTGTGCGACAGAACGACGGCTCCATTTGAATTACAGACACACATGAAGCATACTCCAGCATTAAATATTACCCGTTACAGGGGGTTGCCATCCCTGATCATTCCCCTAAAGCTAAGATTCCATTGTCTTGATCCGAAAAGCCATGGCGCCTTGATGTCTGCGTCCACCAGGATATGGTGGCTTACATAACCAGGACGCGCACTCACGATCGGTCAGATTTGACACTGCTCACTAGGAAGGGCGCTCGCATCGTCGTCGCGAGTCTAAGGACTTGGCCGATACCGCGACAAAGTTTCGTATATATCGCCCTGCGTAACGACGGGCCTTGGTGGGAGCTTGGCAGCGCGAGCCGCTGCAATCAAGCGCTTGACTGCCGCCGTTCACGGTGGAGCGCCGTGGAGAATGGTCCAATCAGCAACAAGCCCGAAGTGAATTCTTCGGGAAACAAATCAGCATGTTCTGAACCAATGTGTCATTGCTCAAATTTTCTGGAGGGACGTGCATGCCGGGTTTCGCGGCCTCTGAATAAATCGCTTCATTTCTTCTGGGTGTTGTTCTCGAGGCCACTTCGTGCGCCTTCTCATTGTTGCCCGCGCTTTCTGTGTTTGACGCAACCGCTGCGAGGCGGTTGCAGGCTTGCAGCATGACAGTCGCGCTCTTTTGCCGATCATAGAACGACTGTACTCGGAGCTTCTATCTGTTCTGTCGGAGAAGCTCTTCTTTCTCAGTGAGGAGGAATTCCTTCAGCAGTGGTCTTGTCCTTTTGTGTCGGTCTCTGGTAGGCGCGTGAAGTTTATCTTTCGGCCTGCGTGGTTTTAGTAGACTGATGCATCGACAGTCATCGGCACATCGGCAGCAGCACCATGTAAGTACACATGGTGTATATATTCATGCTTTATTTGCCGTTTATGTTTGAGCGCATATAAGGCTCGTTGTATACTCGGCAGTTTGTGACAAAATATTCATATATGTGTGTAAATATGTAAAACATCAATTGTACATATTGCCTTCACGTTCTTTAACGTGCACCTATAGGTGCACGTTATATTGATAAATCTACGTGCGCGGGTGTTCTTGCAATTCGCCCTGTTGAAGTATGGCCACCGCGGCCGACTCCTTATTTTGTTAACACAAAGCCATACTGCCCACTGGATGATTTCTGTGCAGCCTGGAGTAAACAATTAGCACGATAAACGTCCTCCACAGCAGAGGTGCGCGGTGGCACTTACAGTACGAACAAGTGTTCGACCAATTCCTTTATCGGCATTAATCGGTTGTGCGCACCTACTGCATCGGAGCGATTAAGGCCGATAAGGTGGAGTGGGCAGTGCCTTGTTGACGCGAGTCTCTCTCTCTTACAAGTATACTCCATGACGCACGTTTCAGTCTGGGGCGGTGCGAGCGTGCGCACGTTCATAAGCTCTCTGCACACCACGTATCTCACTAAAAGGGTGCAGTGCTGCAAAATGTAAGAGCGCGTTTCTGCTGGCAAGCAAAGCTATAGTGCGTAGAGTAAGTATACACTGAGTTCACTGTATACGCTGCGATCACTATTTCCTCTCGCATCATTAGATACAACCTGTCGGTCACGATACAACGTCGGCAGGGCAGCGCTGCAATCGCATTTCATGCAAGCAAAAAAGAAAAAAAAAGAGAAAAAAAAAGAAGACTGTTGATATTCCCTAACAGGCAACTTAAATTAAGCTTTTATCTCGCGAGACGAGGAGAAAGAAGACATTTTCCACGCTCGTGTGTCTTGTGGGCTAAAAGCTACACATCTTACCAACATGCCCCAAACAGTCACATTATAGGCAACTTCAGGACAAGGTCTGTGGTCTGTGGTCATCTCTGTCTCTAGCTTCCGTCTTTTGCGCTGCTTTATATAGTACGAACTTTAACCAACTCGCCCAGTATTACATCCTTTTATAGGCAACTTGAACGTAGACGCGTGGCCAAGTTTACAGCAGAGGTTTTCGCCTTAGGTTCGTCCTTTCGACACTCTACGTATTACCGTAATAGTGCACCCATTTATCGAGGGGAGAAGAAGAAGAGACTGCTACAGCTGTCCTATGAACGTGATATCCCAAAGTCCAGCAACAGAGACGCGCACCGCCGCCGCCGCTCTCATCACTCGACGTGAAGTGTCTTCGAGGTTGTCACAGCCTTGCTCACACGTACTTCGAGATGCGACAGCGAGTGACCCGAGTGTCATATGTACGCGGAGCAATGCTGATACCCGCCTGCTTACGGACCTTTTCAACGGAGATGAGGAGCACCTCCTTGCTGGACTATGGCACGGGAGACCTGCCACGATGCCCTAGTGGTTATGATGCTCGACTGCTGACCCGAAGGTTGCGGGATCGAATCCCAACCGCGGCGGCCGCATTTTCGGTGGAGGCGAGAATACTTGAGACCCGTGTACTTAGATTTAGGTGCACGTTAAAGAACCCCAGGTGGTCGAAATTTCCGAAGCCCGCCACTACGGCATCCCTCATAATCATATCGGGGTTTTGGGACGTTAAACCCCAACAATTATTATTATGGCACGGGAATACAAAGACTGACGCATGCTCACGGCGCTGCCTCGGCAGTGCATTTCTGGAGGGTCACACGTAGTTACCACATCCCAAAGGGGATTATGGCGGCACTCAGGGCGCCGTCATGGAAATGGTGTATAGAAGACATAGAGACTCGTCTCGACGAACGTGTATATGTATACCGAGAGCAGAATGATCACGTATCAATCGAAAGCATCATGTATCATTCGCCTAGGAATGTATAACACGAGATGCACCCTGTCTGCCTGTTCGGTTCTGCTAAAGTACATGAGTTGCTGCGGAGGGGTCGGACACAACTCTCTGACCACTGCTGTCCAAGTCAAAAAGAAAAGAAAAAGAAGAAGAAAAATCACCGCGCAAACACTTCGTACAGATGGTTAACAACCGAAGCTGAAGCGTGCGGCCCCCGTGTTTATCACTGGGTTAATCTCGACGGTTCTGTAAAGTATTTCTCATTTATTGGCTACGTCTGTCCTGAAAACATAACTGGCGTTTGCCGCCCGTGCGCTTCCTTCTTCATCAATAGTGCACCAGTGGTGCGTAGTGGTATTTGCCCAATGTCTGTGGCGCATATGTTTTTTTGCCCGCGGACGACTTCTTCATTTGTAGTGGCCCAGTGGTGAGTAGATGGCGCTTGCCCATGGAATTTATGGGGCACATAAGCGCTAGGAATTTTCGCGCAGATAGGACGCGCCAATTTTGCTTTCGTCTAGCTAGATACAGCTTCGATGTAAAAAGGCCAATTGGCCCAACTGGGCATACCGATTGTTAGCAAGGGGCTCAAAATGGAATTAACTGGAAACCAATTGGAATCATGCAATTCAACAAAATAGCCCTATCGGACTTCTGAGTTCCTAATGGCCATGACGTATGGTGTAGTATGTTCCATTTGGCCTCACTATCGGAATGCTTGCAGTCAGTTGTAGCCATTCCAATTGGGGGTCCATTGCAACAGCTATTTTCCGATTCGAATGTTGGATGTAGTCCGATTGATTGCACAATTCTAACTGGAGTACTCGGCATCAAGCACGTCAGCAGGCTTAGACAAGTGTGTAGAGCAGTGTCCCCTCACGACGTGAGGGAACCCTGCTCTACTTCAAAGGGCGGCGACTCCAGGAGTCATTACGAAATAAAGTTTATCTCTTTCTTTCTTGTGCGTAGTAAAGGAATAAACTCCTACATACAGCCTCAGAACATAAGTACAGTGTCAGCTCATACAGGTATCTCTATGACCTGCAGCCGACGCTTCATAGAACAAGAGCATTATATTCGGATGATATCAATGCGAAGCACTCATGGGGCTTCTCAGCTGGCTAAAACACTTGCTTGAAGGAAATAAGCGGCTTTGGAACCTTCCGGCACACCATTATAACCCTTTCCTTTACTCAATCGACCTGTATCTCAGATAAAGACAACCACCCAGCCAGTGGCGTATCCAGAAATATTTTGCGGGGGATGTTATACGCTGTTGTGCCTGGGCATCTGCTTTCGGGCAACCAGGAGAGGAATCAGCACCTGGACTTCGGTCAACACCTGCGTGTTGCTCATGCCGGCGCATCCCAGTTCGGAGAAAGGTCAACACCTGCGGCCGGCGGACGCTCAACAGGTTAGAAGGCCGTCAACACCTGCGACCGGCGGGCGCTCAACAGGTTAGAAGACCGTCAACACCTGCGTGTTGCTCATGCCGGCGCATCCCAGTTCGGAGAAAGGTCAACACCTGCGGCCGGCGGACGCTCAACAGGTTAGAAGGCCGTCAACACCTGCGACCGGCGGGCGCTCAACAGGTTAGAAGACCGTCAACACCTGCGTGTTGCTCATGCCGGCGCATCCCAGTTCGGAGGAAGGTCAACACCTGCGGCCGGCGGGCGCTCAACAGGTTAGAAGACCGTCAACACCTGCGTGCGGCTTCTGGCAGCGCGTCGCAATTGATACTCCTGGCAGCGCGCCGCAATTTAGAGAACTTGGATAGGAGGCCAACACCTGCGACCGGCGGACAGTCGGCAGGACAATGGACGGCTAGACGATTTAAGGCCGTGCCGGTCCGTGGAACAAGGGAGATCGGAGATCGGAGAAGGAGAACGACTCGAACGGAGTCGAACCAGCCGACGTGGTCGGGCTGGCAGTCATGTTGCCTGGTAGCAAAATATGTAAATAGTTGTACATAAAATCTTTTCCTTCTTCACCTTGCCATTACTGACTACTCCGAGCACGATAGCGATGGGCCACGCTACCCCATTCCTAACAGTGGTGGCAGCGGTGGGATGCAACGACCTCGGATCCTACGCCGCGCACCCGAAGGGCCCTACTCCAGACGTAACAACGCCGCCGGTGAAAAAAAAAAAAAAGGAAGAAAAAGAAAGAGAGCCCGCGCCCAAGAACATTCTTAGTCATTTTTCTGCTGTAATAAAGCCGAAGGTTAGTTGCTTCGTTTACTGTATCTACACTAAAATGCGAGTGGAGAGGAGGGAGAGGGCGAGGGCGAGGGTGGTTATGAGGCGCTCAGAAATTTTGGGGGGGAGGGGGGGGGGGGAGGGGGAGGAGTTCTGACACCGAACCAGTTCTTACAGCAGAAACTAGTGATTGCTCTCTGTGACTTCTCAAGCAGAATGCCCCGAGAACGTCACGCTGGTGACGTGACCGCCACAACTCTACTGAGACGCAATTATGAACCACGTTCGCTTCGACTTACTCTTTCCCTGACTCGCAGCGAGGGAAGGGTAATTTCTATTAGACGAACAGACCATGTTTTTTTTTTCTTGTTCGTTTATTCTTTTCTATCCTCGATGCTTGCCGTTTCGACTTCATTATCGCCAAATCGCTGCGCTTTCGAAGAAAGAAAGAAAGAAAGAAAGAAAGAAAGAAAGAAAGAAAGAAAGAAAGAAAGAAAGAAAGAAAGAAAGAAAGAAAGAAAGAAAGAAAGAAAGAAAGAAAGAAAGAAAGAAAGAAAGAAAGAAAGAAAGAAAGGAGGGTCATTACAACCGTCATATCTCCTTCGCAGTGGATCCATTAAGTCACTGTAATAGCAGGGCTACCTCGTATTTGTCTTCCTTTCCGCGTATAGTACACGGGCGCCTCGAGCGGGCTGTCCTGTCCAGTTAGGTATAATGCTATCGTAATGGATGCCTCTGTACTCGTTCGACCAGGCAACACAGCGTACGGAGTACGCACGAAGTTACAGTGAACAGAAATTCAGCGAGCTATGTTCACTTTCAGATACGCACAGACGCGTACTGACTTGCACACACGCGTGTTTCAAGAACGTATACTAGCGCCACGCGGCGGCCTACTGGTGCGTTGAAAGCGATTAGGGCAAATTACCGTGACCAGCTAGTGCCTCGCGCTGTGTGTCTGTACGTCGTTATATCGCGCGGCCGTCAGAATCCGCTGGCACCTTGCCCGCGGCAGAGACGCTTAATTATGCACTTCGCCTCTCTCTGCATAGTTACGTGCACTAAATTCAAAACCGGTGCAGCCGTCGCTGCTTGAAAGCGACGCCCGAAAAGAAATACTAAGCAGAGCCTCAGATTCGTAAATTACGTTTCTGGGACACTGATGGTGCCGTTCTTTCAGCGTTCCCTATAGTCGGCAAGCAGGTAAAGGCAAAAAAAGGTAGGAGGGGGGGGGTGAAAGATGGGTTAGCGACGCTATCTTGGAACCGCCAGAACCGGCTACATACTAAAATTACTATCGGCGATACACCAGCGCAGTTGGTGAGTCTGTTCGCTGCAGTACCTACATAGCATTTCGTCGTTATCGTCCACTGAGCATGGCAGAGAGAGTATTGTAACGTCGCCATCCTCGCAGATCATCGGCCCAGAAGGCGGTGAAAGCACTTGTGTGTTCTTTTTCGCTTGTTTGTTTCTTTTTCTAAGTCGACTAACTCAGTGCGAGAGCACCGTCGACAGTTCGTGTTGTTATCCGCACACGAGCACTACTTCACAGCGTTCCTCTCATTTGACAGCGACGCTATTATAGCCGGCCGTAAAATGTCCATGGTCACCAGAAAATTATCATCATCATGAGCGGGTATGCACCACTGAAATTGGGTAAATCCCGCTACTCACCACTGGTCCACTAAAAATGAAGAAGAGAACACTTAGCCCAAGAAACGGCTGCGAAGCGACGAGATAGGAAGAAAGAGATCGAAAATAGAAAGAGAAATTGATAGAAAGAGGAAGAAAGAGAGAATAAGGATATAAATAGAAAGAAAGAGAAACAAAGAAATAGAGAGAAAGAAAGGGAAGAAAGAGAAATCAAGAGATGAAAAGAGCGATAAAGAGAAAGAAATGATACAAAAGAGAGATGCAAGAAACAAAGAGAAAGAGAGAG
Source organism: Rhipicephalus sanguineus (assembly GCF_013339695.2). Classification (NCBI taxonomy): domain Eukaryota; kingdom Metazoa; phylum Arthropoda; class Arachnida; order Ixodida; family Ixodidae; genus Rhipicephalus; species Rhipicephalus sanguineus. Next base: position 27,769,504 of record NC_051179.1, read on the forward strand.
AAAGAAAGAAAAAAATAATAATGAGAAACAGTGAAGGCCACCCAGCTACGCTCTTCCTTCAGGCTCGGCACGACCAGTGCGAAGCCGTCCCTTTCCTCTTCTCCCAACGTAGGGTAGCCAACCACACGCTTTTCCGGTTAACATAGCTTTCATTTCTTTTATTTCCCTCCCTCTCATTTGTCTAGCCCATTCGTTTATATAAAACATTCTTGGTTTTAGGTTCCAAAGCCATGATACGATAAAGATAATAATTAATATAATAATTGCGGGGCTTTAACTTCCCAAAACCACGGCTCCGGAAATTTCGACCAGCTGGTGTTCTTTAACATGCACCTAAATCTAAGTACACGGGCCTCACGCATTTCTGCCTCCACCCAAAATGCGGTCGCCGCGGCCGGGATTCGGTCCTGCGACCTTCGGGTCAGCAGTCAAGCGCCATAACCACTAGATCACTGTGGCGGGTTACGATTAAGATCGAGGTACGCCATAAGGGGGGGGGGGGGAGGCACCAGATTAATTTTGACCACCTGCAGCTCTTTAACGTGCACTTAAATCATGCAGCTCTTTAACGTGCACTTAAATCTAAGCACACAGGCGATCGCGTTTTTTAACAGACACCCATTGAAATGCGCGGCAGCCGTGGACGGGAATCGAACCCACACCCTCCGTCGGGCTTTTACGGAGGCGCAATGCCTTGGCTACTAAGACATCACTGCGGCTCGCATGCATAGTTTTGAGTCCGTCTTCTCACAACGGTGCACCGAACAAGCGAGGTGTAGAGTCCGCAACTATCTTTCCCCCTCACATACAGCTGGACGTAGGAGAGGAGGGAAAAATGAAAGAGGGAGGTAATTGGTGAAAGAGAGCGAGGAGGAAAAGCGCGACCCTTGTCACACCTGCGGTTAATTACTATGCGCCGTTCGCACCTCTGTACCGCCGTCGGAGGTGTGCCGCCTTGTAGCTGCTCTCGGCCGCTGTAGTCGACGAAATCGACCGCACGACCTCCAAGACGATGTTTCTGCTTGGCGTATACGCAGTACATACGAACATAGAGCGAAGCGTTTAGAGAAATTCCCGAGTGTAGATAGATTTTCCTTGTCGATCAAAACGAATCCGTAATGTGTCATATAACTTACCATATGTGTATAATTCCCATATGTGTGCTATACTGTCTCTATGCTGCCACAGTTATCACAGTGGTGCGCCCTATGCGGTACAAATAACTGTTCGTGTATGCCACGTTCAGTCGAAGACGATGGTACAGCGTCTCAAGTTGGCGAGGAGGTGTTGGGGAAATTTTCGCTCTCACTTCTGGGTCAATACAACGCAGACAGTTATCTTGTTGGAGCGGCAGATTCCAGAGGTGGTCATTTTCTTGATAGGCATATTTTCTTGATAGGCATATTACTGGACTGCTCCGCGTACCGCGATGAGAGAGCATTGTTTGAGAGACAAATGGACATGATTTGCCACGATCACTTAACGTTGCACAACATATTAGGCCCAGTGCCCGGCCCTTCTAAACAGCGGTGGGTTTTACAGTCCCTGTTTAATTACTTGTCAAACATTGGCCTAGTAGGAAAGCTTTAATGATTGCATTGATTATTTCATACAGCAAAGGCTTCACTTACCTGACACACTCGTTGTAAATATTTCTATCAGGTTCACTTGCGCATTTCATTTTATTATAGTCTTTCTTTTTATTATTATTTCCTTCCCTCTCTTCTTTAGTCTGTCAATCCCGTTCCCCATCCCTACACAGAGTAGCATGCCAGCGGTATACTGACGCCGGCAAAAATCTCTGTTTTTCCAATAAAGAGTCTCTCTCTCTCTCCCCCCATATGTGTGAAACAACAACAACAACAACAACAGCAAACGAAAACAACTGCGGCGAATGTCCCTAAGGGAAATTCGCCTCAATGGCATGTGTACGACGCGACGCGTCTTATCGACCAGAGAAAGCATACCCTTGCGGAATAGAATGGTTATGTTAATCCAAACAAGTTCAGGGGGGGTGGAGGCTAGAAGAGATGAAAAATCCTTGAATACGGGGTGTCGCTGCAGGAGCCAAAGTTTCGGCAAGTGGTCTTGTCTTCTTCAAGGCTTCATGAGGAATTATCATCATCATGAACCGGTATACGCACTCGCTTGGTCCTCTTCATCTTCTGCTTCGCTTCCTCAATACGTGTGCCGATTTCTCCGGCGTGGGATACAAAAACTATGATGGGCGAGTCTGTTACGTGACTAAATATCCCGTAACATCTCCTAACAACTAGTCACGCGACTAAAAATCACGTAACGTCGCGTAATACCTAGTCACAGGACTAAAATCACTTAACATCACGTAATGACTAGTAACGTGACTAAAATCACGTAACATCACGTAACTAGTCACGTGACTAGAATCACGTAACGTCACGTAACTACTCGAGCGACTAAAAATCAAGTAACGCCACGCAAAATCTGGTCGTCTGAGAAAAAACCACATAACGTTTAGTCACGTGACTAAAATCACGCAACATCGCGTAATAGCTAGTCACGTGACATGTTCCCGCCATAAACGAAGTAACAGCTGGTCACGTGACTAAAATCACAGCATCACGTAACAGGTAGTAACGTGACATGTCTAGCCAGGTACAGCCAATTCTAGCCACACTTAGTGTACTATATATATATACTAGCCAAAACTTAGCATATCTAGCAAAAGCTTAGCATTACTAGGAAAACTTAATAATAGGTCGAACACTAGCCCCGCTGATAGTTCCAGCCTTGCGCCACTAGTGCAAGCTGCGCACTTTTTTTTATCTAGTTATGCTAATTTAGACGTTTAATATCAAGGAGAAATGAATAAATAGCAACTGGAAAAACAAATGGGTTACTGAGTACACGGCGTTTAACAGCGATCACTGGCGACCTATTAGAAGAAAGGAAGGAACCATGAGAGAGGGAAAAGGCAGGGAACTTAACCAGTTCAGAATGGGTTTTGCTACTCTGCACTGCGGAAAAGGATTGGGAGTTTCAGAGTTGATGGTGCAAAGAGAGAGAACTAATAAACAACGGAAATCTCAGCTACACTTATTACACCACAAGAGCACAACTGGTAAACATTTGGCGCAGGAAACGTAAATACAAACCAGAAACTAGGCAAGTAACGGTCAAGGAAGGGTGAGCCTTAATTATTACATAAATTGCTTAAATAGCTAGTCTCGAAATTTCGGTGGACTACAACAGACGGCGGTGAAATATGGCTCAAGTTCAGCAGAAAGAAAGAAAGAAAGAAAGAAAGAAAGAAAGAAAGAAAGAAAGAAAGAAAGAAGGAAAGAAAGAAAGAAAGAAAGAAAGAAAGAAAGAAAGAAAGAAAGAAAGAAAGAAAGAAAGAAAGAAAGAAAGAAAGAAAGAAAGAAAACGCCACGTACTTAGGTTTACGAGCACTTCAAGAAGCTTAGACCACGACGCAACAGCGTCCTCGATCTGTAACAGGGACATAAGTTAGGGGAGCCAAGGGGTGGTTGCGCCCGCTCCCTTAAAGCCCCCCCCCCCCTTTCCTGGAACGCAGTCTTTAGAAGACCCACTTACTGTATACCTTTTGCACTAGACAGTACCTGCCGAAATTAACTTTGCGTAATAAACTTCCACACTTCGATCCCAGCAATGCCTAATTTATTTTGCTTTCTTCCCTTAACCCTTTCGGCCCTGGCGGTGTCAATTGACACCATCACACAAAACTTGCCCTAGCACCTTGGAAATGAAACCAAAACTGCCGATTCTTGGGGGGATACTTCTTCAATCATCCCCACTGCGATTGACACCAAAATTATGACATGCTTGCGGAGCTGGGAGCCGCAAAGAAGAAGAAGCTTGACCGAAGTCATGGGTGACGCCGAGGCGGGTCAGCTGAGGCGGGTGAGCGTCATTTTCGGATCGACGTACCGAAGCTGTTTCAATGAGTATCACACTGAAAAATGAGACGTGGTTCACATTTTGTGTACTCTAGTGAATAGCAGGAAAAAAGATGCAATTTTTCTCATTTCGCAACCGCTGAGCCCTGATGACCTAATTTGACGTCATGTCTGTAAATCCATTAATACTTGCACCACTGGCTCAATTTTTCGTTTTTGGTCTTCTGAGGTCATAACTATTAGGAAAACGCGCACAAAAATATTCCCCGACCAAAATAAAAAATCCAGGGCTGAAAGGGTTAATGCACAGCTTCTAACCCCATCCCCATCCCATTTGGGCAAACGGGAAACTGACATTTCTGATCTGTAGAACTTACAGTGTAGAGAGCACCTAAAAGATAACAGACACAGTAAAGGGAACAAGTACCCTTTGCACTGTTTCTGCCCATCGCTGAACAAGTCAGTGCATAGGTAGGGTACGTGCGCGGGGTCTTCCAAGAAGCCGTTACGGCGCGTCCGACCGCATTCATAGTCTGGGTATACAACCGCGACCGCGTTTTTGATACCACCTTTTTCTGGCAGCGCCCCACATGCCCCTGTTGAGCGAAGAGGGGCGTCGGATAGAGGACTCGCGATAAAGACGCCGTTGTCTCGACAAACACCGTGTATACGACGACGACGGTGGAGGACGAAACGGTGCACCTCGGCTCGGCTGCTTGCGCGGCGTGGACAACCGGGTAGCACCAAGCACTGCAGCCCGCCGAAAGGAATAGTTCTCGCGAGGAGCGACTATATATACTATTTTACGGGTGGGTTTCGGTGCCTCCATATTGGGCTGTAACATTGCCGTTGTGCACCTTCAACAACTAAACGAACAAGTGCTACGGTAGACACGTATTCATGAAAACGGTTGGGTTGGTGCATTCGACGCTTCATGGCCTAATCAATTCACGTCGTCATATGCAAAAATAAGAAAACATTCGTTTCAACAGCCCAAGGTGACGGCGCCCATGTGTCTTATGTAAAATCGTATATACGTGTAACTGTCGTTGACGGGGTCGCGGGTTCGCTTACCGGTAACGGGGGCCGCATTCCGACGGTCTAAGGTAGAAAAGGTCACATGGTATGTCATGCATTCGCCTAATACGACTCGCAGGCGAAAGCATCTGCTTTTTTCTTCTCACTCGACTGTATTGATAGTCCCCCCCCTCCCCCCCCCCCCCCCCCCCCACCCCCCCCACACACACACCGAACACTTTCTGCACAGCCTCCGGGATCCGCCAACCTTTGATAAAGCGACGCTGTGTCGTGTCATGACGTCACAGATTTTGTCGATCTGTGACGTCATCACTCAGAAAAGGTCACGCGGGTTTTTGGACTGAGCCGTGCGAGACGCTACGAGGCGCCACAAACCCACACACACACATTTTCTTTTTTGACTTTTCTTACGTGGTTAGCTATTCTCGCCAACCAAGCAAAACAATCACCTTTCGCCCCTTCATCCTCGAGCTAACGAAGTGTACGTCGCACGGCCGTGTGCGCGACTGAGTGACAGGCCGTATATAGTTTACGGGGTTAGCCTTCCGTCAACGCACTTGTAAACGAGGTACGCAGACAATAAAGCTTCCCGGGGGCGGTACGCTCACCTCTAATGAGACAGCATTGCAAGCACTGTATAGCACAGCGAACTACAATCACTGTGAAGGATGATCGAGTAGTCATAAAAACGTGAATGAGCGTTGTGAAACGGCAAAGTGAACGAACACGTGCTTCTTTCTTTCTTCCTTTCTTTCTTTCTTTCTTTCTTTCTTTCTTTCTTTCTTTCTTTCTTTCTTTCTTTCTTTCTTTCTTTCTTTCTTTCTTTCTTTCTTTCTTTCTTTCTTTCTTTCTTTCTTTCTTTCTTTCTTTCTTTCTTTCTTTCTTTCCATCGCAGTAAAAAGCTACGCAGCGCACTCGCAACAAGCAAAGTCTGTGGTCGCTGTCTCCTTGACACCTCTGACAACACGTCGCAACCAATGGCGTCGTGGAAAGCGCCGCTAGAACGGAGGTCGTGTTTTCAATCTTGCTTTCGCAATTGGAAAAGTCCCCACTTCCCACCGCGTGCGAGAGAGCGAGGGAGGGCCCCCCATCCATCACCGCAACTCATGCATCCGTCAAGGAACCAGTTCCAATTGGCCCACGGCCCTTTTGTTGATCGGCTTGTTACACTTTTTTTTTGTTTTTATTCCGCAATAAGCATACGCGCTCGTCGTAGCGTATGCGTGACTGCGCATACGCGCGCCGTATAGTGTATGTAACCAAAAGTGTGCTGGGCATTTAGATTAATGTTGCACGAGGAACGCGAACGTTCCTGGATTAGCAAAGTAGTTTGTCGGTACGCCCATTAATCCCTTACAAGCGTAATACATGCGACGGCGCCATTCGATCTATAGCGGCCTCTAGTGTCTTAGCCCATCGCACGCCCCTCATTTCTTCTGTTTAAACTTTGTCTAAAATTTTTTTTTGCTTTAGGTACTACGTCACATGCGTCAGTTCATCAGGCGGAATGAACAGCTGTCTGAATTCACCGCGCTCGAGTGGTTGGCGCGATTTCCAAAACACTGATCATTTTAAGAGCCTCCTTCGTGCAAGCCAGAGATCCGAGACATTGGGCGCGTTTTCACAACGCCGACGGAGTGTCGTCGAGTCACCGTTCAATACAATGTATAGGTGCGAGTAAGTATACGTACTTTGAACATCAACGACACGCATCGACTGCAACAATCATCGCAGTGCGGTTTGTGTAGTAAATTTGTTTTCGAAAGTTGAAAACCGAACTTTGATACTCTTTCGTACGTTTCACTTTTTCCGTCCTTTCACTCTGCCGAAGTGCACTGGGCCGTGGGTTCGATTCCCGGTCGCGAAGAAATGTGGCGAAATTTCCTGCGACTCATTAGCACGACGGGGAAGCGTGTGTAGGAGAATATAAGAATAGCAGAGAGAGAGAGAGAGAGAGAGATTATATTTTAACCAACGTCCACGCGTCTACGACTTCCACAGGTCAAGCGACGAAGGCCTCGTCCGCTGGCACGGAGCGATTGACGAGTGTGGTATGTGTCTTGGCGCAGAAGGCTGTCGCAACGGATGATGCCGTATCGAAAATATTCCTACACACCCTCTTGTTTTTCTGAAGGTACCCCCTTAATCTGTGACATTTTCTTTCTTGCGACGGGAAATCTTGTTCAGTAGAGCCGTACCTGCGCGCGGTACCTGCGCTCGTACATATGAGACCAAACAGTGTGTAGCCTCCTGCTCTCCAGTTTCGTATGCTCTTAAGTACGGCCTTTTTTATTGTATGAAGAGAAGTAGTAATTTTTTCTAAATATTTTTCATGAGCGCCGGAGTCACAAACGTTGCTAATCATCGCACGCAGCCACATCGAAACAAATAAAAAGATAAATCTACCCCCCCCCCCCTCCCCACGCCTCCTTTGACATTTAGACACACGCCTTAACTTCAAATTCCCGGAGAAACCCCTGTGCAGAGTGTTATTATTAATAACGTGTCGTCGTTATGCGGTGTCGTGTGCCGACAAATCAGGGCTGCACTTCGATTAATTGCTGTTTTCGTTCACGCTGGCTGGAGGTCATTTGTCACGCGACCGCTGCCCAGCTATAGGAAGAACAACTTGCAGAAGAGGCGATGATACAGAGGCACGAAAACAGCTTTCCGCTGAGTAGAGGGCTGGTGCAAGGGTAACCGAATTAAAGTGTGCGCCGCTGTGTGACCCGACGGCGCTGACCCTGACACGTTGTAAACAAGCCCGAGCGGCACGCGCTGGAAAAAACGGAGAGCGCTTGATGCATGCAGCTGTTTCCTTTTCATGGGCCACTGACGGGAGTGGGAAGCCGTTGGCTTGGCCTGGCTTGGCTGCTTCCGGAATAAGGCAGCGGGCAAGAAGAAAAACGACGATAGAGCGATTTTTGGGGACATTAGAGCGCAAAACCAGACATCCACATAAAACGAGAGACACAGGACGGGCGTTATAGAAAGAGAGAGACGACTTTATCCCAGCTTAAAGTGCTCTTCAGATGAAAACTTCAGCGCTAACCCGGACGGATCACAAGGAATAGAAGAGGCAAGCACTGGATCTGAAGTGCTCGCGGTGAACTTTCTTGTGATAGTAAAGAGAAGTCTGTGCGGACGCTTGGTAGTGCTGTTAGCATAGGCGTGCCCACAGGGGGCGTTGGGGTGTTGCCCCCCCCCCCCCCATATTCATCTAAAGGGAGGCACCAAGTCTCCCGACACCTTTACTCAGTACCACCTGCCCCGTCATTCTGTAATGCGCAGAGTTATGACCATGCAGGTTTTTGAGGATGATGACGGGAAGGACCCCTGATGTTGCATTATTGTTTACTTTCCCCCCGTTACCCCCTGAAAGCCGGGGACCAAGGGTAGGCTGTCGTGAGCAGTATACGTCAGAGATCCGTTTACAATTTCTGCATCCATTACGAAAGATATTTTCTTTCGGACTCGACCAATAGAAGGAGGGGTGTGGGGACTGCGGTGACGCTTGGCTCCCCCATATGGAGGACCTTGCGCACTTCTACGACTCTCAGTGAAAATACGCCTGCGCTGTCACTTGCTTTAGGTGAACCCTTTCAGACGCCACCTATGAAGAACTGCCTGTAAATGTATGAAATCGATACAACGTTGTTTCAAGGCAGTCGATAGTCTATTGCAACAAAAATAACGTCATAATACGTTAATTTATGTGTGTGATAGTAACTAATCATAATTGAGTTGTAATTAAATATCTATTTATCCTGAACTCATTGATGCTCTGTTTTGGCATAAGTAGAATGAAAGTTCAGGCTAGGAATATAGTGCAAGTTCATTTTTGGTTATGTCCATTTTGAGCAAAGAAAAATTATACTTTTCACATCGCTCGCAGGCAGCGGCACGTCGAACGACTCGTCGAACGTGGCAGTGCCTTCGGCAAAGTGATCATATGCAACAGTACAGCGCAAAATGAAGTTAAATGAAGACAAATGTATTATGCAGGAGATTCAATTTATCCAAAGCTCGATATATCTCGCTCTCTAGCCCCTAGTTGATACACATAGCAAAAACAAATGGTGTACACAATTGTGTGCATAGCGTGTCAAAGGATTAATCCTGGGAACAGAAACTGAACTTGTTATTTACTGGACTACTTAATGTAATACCGGTGTCACACGAGCACTTTCGATCGCGACCAGGGCCGCTCCGGATCGGACCTCTTGATCGCAATAAACAAGTTTGTCGCTGCTACGCGGTACAGCCTAATCCGGACCGTGTTTGGCGCAGACGTTAGCCAAATGGAGATCACGAAGCCAGGTCGCGATGCGCAGATCGCGATCGCCTTGATCCCGATCGGGCCTGATCGCGATTAAATGTAACCGTGTAGCAGCACCAGATCCGGATCGAGCCTAATCCTGATCGGCACTGACCGCGCTCGAAAGCTCCCGTGTGACACCGGTATAAGACAATAGAGAGAGAGAGAGAGAGAGAGAGAGAGAGAGAGAGAGAGAGAGAGAGACAAGCGCATAGAGAATTGGAAGGTTTAGCAGTCGCACGTCTCCGGTCTGCTACAGTGCACGTAGATTGGGAAGCGAGGGGAGGGGACTAGAAAGAAGGAAGAAAGAGAATAGAACAAAAATTGTAAGTGAATTTTTAACGCATTTAACCAAAACAAGAAGCGTGATGTAAGCCGGCACGAACGCACATTTAATCGGTTATCTCGCCGCACTGCGCTTGCGCAAAAGAGACGGCAGGCATGCGAAACGACTCGCTTTTTGCACTTCCCGTTCCGCGCATTTTCTCCCTTGCACGATGCGGCTACGGCAGCGCATAGTTTCACGTATGTGTTCGCCGACCCGCTGCACTGGGCAAACCACGTGCAGTATAACCGACAGGTATGTTGTTGTGCCGCGTACACTGAACGTTCGCACTTAAGGGGAAAAAAAAAGAAGGAACGCCCAGCAGAACGTAATGAGTAGATGCGGTTGCAGCGTCGTTCCATGAGCCGTCGTTCCCCTTTAGTATGCAGAATAACATGTATTCAGGTACCTACATACACACGCACATTCAATGCAGTCTCTCTCTAATTTATTACAATTAAATAGCCGCCGCGGTGACCCAGTGGTTACGGTGCTCGGCTGCTGACCCGAATGACGCGGGTTCGATCCCGGCCGCGGCGTTCGCATTTCGGTGGTTGCGAAATGCTAGAGGCCCGTGTACTGTGCGGTGTCAGTGCACGTTAAAGAACCCGAGGTTGTCAGAGTTATCCGGAGCCCTCCACTACGGCCTGCCTCGCAGCCATAAGTCGCTCTGGGACGTTAAACCCCGTAAACCGATCAATCCAACCAATACTCTTAAACAACAACAATCGACGACATGTTACTGCCTAATCGCGTTGTGGACGGTGGGAAATCTTAACGGTGTTAATTAACTTAGAATAGATCAGCTATGAAATCATTTGGTGATGAAAAAACATGATAATGATCTTACTTCTACAGAACAAAACCTGCAACATACATTTCGTTGACTTCGGTGTCTATATATACTGCGCAGCGCGTCAGCTTTTCTGTATTCGAGCTCGTCGCATTGGCACAAGAAGTATCGCTAATACATAAGAAACGAAAAAAATAAGTACACGTACGCATTCCTGAACATTGGCGCTCTTTTTCGAACGCAATTCGTGGTTTCGCTTCCAAGAACCGCAGAATGTAAAGGGTGCTGCCGCGTATAGGCTCGTGTAATATGGACCTGCAAGAGCGGCCTCCCAAATCTAAACGAATATATGTGCTCATGGTCGTTTTTATGAGTTAGCAATGAGAGCTGTAAAGTGAAAAAAAAAATTGCACGTTTGTCTGAAGCCTGCAGCTTTGGGAGTATATTTACTCGCAAAATACCAGCACTATAGCTATACTGTTGGCTTATTGATGGCCATAGGCTTAGCCAGGGGGGTGGGGGTGCTGTTCAACACCTCCCACCCCACCCAAAATTTTGCATGTCTATATATACACGCACGTCCACACGCACGGACATATATAGAATAAGGTTGAGCCCTCCCCCCGAAAAAATTTCTGGCTACGCCTCTGTTGATGGTTAATGTTGACTATCGTAAGGTTAAGTCGGCAAATGTAGGTTCTAGCTGGCTAGCTGTTGACCATAAGGTTGGATAGTGTTTGTCATCAAGACAGTTGAAGAGGTAATAAAATCTCGAATTTACTGCGAAAATATCTAGCAAATTTTTTCCCTCGTATTCAAGAAATCGACAGCTGCGCCTACAGACAAATAGGTATAGAGAAACAAATTACGTTGATGTTAGATAAAGTCGAATAGACTGTCTACAGAAGTGAGAGGTGGCCGCGTCGTGATGGAGATAAAGGAATTTAACGACATAGATAAAATTTTCAAAAACGGGTATTTTATATGAAAGGCAGGTCCCACCGGGGCGCAAAGTTCTGGAACGAGCGATAACAACTTTGAAAATACCCTGCAAAAGCCAAACCCCAAGCATCAGAACTCTGAAGAATTCAGTGTGTGAACACTCCCTGTGTATACACAGGTGCGCGTACCGCCGTCGGCATGGCATGTGCTGCGTTTCATAACTTTGCTCGACAAGTCGAGAGGAAACAGCAGGTGCAGCGCTGAACTGCCCGGTATGTAACCAGCAGATAAACGGGATCAAGCACTCGATTTTTCTCTTTTTGATCTTGTTCGGTTTTTTTTTTCCTAATCTTTTGTACGTAGCACCGAATGCTGGCGAAATATAGCGAAGACGCGGTGGGCTATATATCGAGGTGTTCCCTCAAGGTAAATTTATCGCGACAAGTATAGGAATGAGCCACTGACCAACATTTTTCTTATTGGCAATGTTTTCCGATTCCTCACTCAGTTACGTGACGCTACCAGCATTGGTTAGTACTGGCTAAGAAGAGAGAAGAAATAATAGAGAAGGAAAGGCAGGGAGGTTAACCAGCATAGGACAACCGGTTTGCTGCCCTACACATGGGGACTGGGTGGGGGAGATTAAAGATGGAGAGGAAAGAGAGGCAGAAAGATAGCACATGACACTGCACACACAGAATCAGTCGGTCACTCTTGCGTGGTACGCGACATTTCTGTCATAGCCGCTTGTCCAAGTTCTCTCAAAAACCTCAGCAGTGCCTTCGTCGCCTTCAGCTGTGATGTCTTAGTACTGGCTAAATTATGTCTAATGGCGGATAACGCTGGTTTGTCCTTACTAACGTTGCGTATCTTTAATAAATTTTACTTTGTCAATCAGGAATTGGGAATGTAAGTATCGTTGCAAATCGACCTCAACGGCAAGGTACAAGTACCGAGCTGCCATAGCAGCGTTTTCCATCGTTCATTCCTGCCCAAGACAGCATCGGAATTAAACCGGCTCTCCGCCTCGGTCGCCAGCAATCTTGATCATACATGTTTTCAAGCTGCTGTATCTAATGTCCTATGATTTATATAAATCACTCCTCTGCCTAGCGCCATCAGGCATTGAGAGTACTCTTGATTAACTAATTAAATAAATAAACGCTGGCTAATATTGGCCAAATGATTGTCAATGTTTGCTATCTGGCTGTTATAACAGCAATATTATCTTCTTTCCTTTCTTTTCTTTTTTTAACACGAAAGTGTTTTATGCCGGGGTCCACCACGGCTCCACTGACGCATTTCTGTCACGGATATGACGTTCTCAAATATAAAAACTAACATATGGTTAAGAAAAAACTAGAAGAAAAAGTACCGTCACCGGGAGTCGAACTTACGACCCCTCGATCCCTAGCGCGCGGCTCGAAACGACTCCGCCACAGGCGGCACGTTCTTGGACATACTAACGGCGTGCTATTTATATACACCATTTGCCGGTGGCTGTACTCAGAGATCGCGGTATATCAGCGTGTTTTCGTTATCACTAGCGCGATGGCGCGAAGGGCTCGAACGGCGCGCGTCGCCCCACGCGTTGAGATGAGCGTGCGCCTCGTGGTCGCTCCTGCGCGCGCGCTTATCGTGTACGTCTTGCGCTGTCACCGCAAGTTTGCGCTGTAGTTACAGAGAGCACGAAGGTCACTTCGCTCACTGCAGAGGCCGCTTTTGCGAAAGGAGCGCGCTGCTCACAAACAAATAAGTCACAACTGTGACAGTTCGCGCTCATCCTGTGTATACTTGTGCGTTCGTTTCATGCTTCCTCTTTGACCAGCGCGCTTTAACTGTCGAGCTGTGACAGTTGTTAGTTCACGCTCATCCTGTGTATGCTCGTTCCGTGCGTCCTTTCTGCTTGAGCAGCGTGTGGTAAGTTTCGAGCTGCTTGCCGTTCTTCACGTGACATTACAACTTGTTGCTATAGCATTCATTCCTTCGCCCTCAAGGCGAAAAAATCCACAACAAGCGCTCAACTACGTCTGTGAAGACACGTTTTACTTTCGTGCTATACCGATTCCTATGACAGAGGGATCAACCATGTTTTTTTGATAACGTTCCCTGAAAGCAGTGTCAGCGGCTCTTCTGAGAAGCGGCTTAGCCAGGGTGGTGGTGGTTTGAGGGCTTAAATCACCTCCCGAAAGAAATTTACGTCTACGCTCATGCTTCTGAGGGGATGTCTCATGCTGCAGCCTTGCTGCCTTAAATTGTCAAGTGTCAAACGGCCCCGTCATGACAGACGGACGTTACGCTAAGCCACTGAACACACGAAAGTGACCTGCTGGTTCTTCCTTATTTGTTTGTTTGTAGTGCTCCCAAAGTAAATCTTACCCTGATACTACTCGAACTTGTCACACGGGCTTACGTACTATGGAGTGCGTTCGCGAGGTCGAGCTTGATCTTCTCTATACGAAGGGGCAAAAAACAAGCCCAGCGTTTCTTTCTTTTTTTCTACCTTCTTTGTCAGTAGTCGTCTCTATAGCTCAGCGGCTAGCTGCGAAGTTGTTTGTTTTTTGTGTCCACTCGGAGCCTGATAAAAGCGTGGTGGGAGCCCACACAACGCCGTGTGCTTTAGATAAGCCCCGATGACCTTATATGCGTGCAACAGAGAGATTTCCTGCGGCACTGCTGGGTGCATTCGAATAGCTTTTATGCACCAACAGGTGTCCCGCATGCAGGGGGAAGCCCTCGATCGTTTCTTGTAGATAGACTGATGTTACAACTTGTGTTTTGTTGTAACGCGGCAAAGACAAAGGACACCTAGACACAAATAATATTAATTCTTGGGGTTTTCGTCAGAAAACGACGATGATGATTATGATAGACGCCGTAGGGGAGGGCTCCGGAAATTCCACCCGGGGTTCTTTAACGTGCACCTAAATCTAAGCACACTGTTCTCCAGCATTTCGCCTCTGTTGAAATACGATCACGCAACCTTCGGGTCATGCATCATAACCATTGTGGCTATGGTGTGTGACTGCTGACCCGAAGGTCGCGGGATCGAATCCCGACCGCCGCGGCCGAATTTCGCACGCACGCACGCACACACACACACACACACACACACACACACACACACACACACACACACACACACACACACACACACACACACACACACACACACACACACACACACACACGCGCGCGCGCGCGCGCGCGCGCGGTTTGTAGACGCTTTTCTGTCAAATGCATATCTGGTTCATACAGACGGTATGTGGTGTCAACCCACTTTGTGTCGAGTTACAGCAGACTCTACGCGAACGAAATTTCTCCTTCATTAACAGTGTATCTACGTCACCAAGGGAGTAATGCCACATGAAATCGGACGGAAAAGCCCCGCTTTCGAGGTACAGTCTTTTCTAAAGGAACCTCGACACAAAGCATTCGTATAGAGGCGCTTCCGCCAGGGGTTCGCTGATGGCTTTCTGGGAAACTTGTCTGGCTTACATCTACAAGCTGAGCACAGCAGTCTGATTGTTTATACAGTGAGAGGTCTTTCCACTTAACGAGGCGGCGCTCTCCAGGCGGGAAGTGGAGGCCCAACACGTTTTTGATGTTCTCTGAATTGCATTTCGGGCAGCGGAAACCTTCCGCTGCAGCAGCGGTCGGTAGATACCCGTCGCCGATACACGCACGCGGCCTTCCAGTACTTATGATCTGCAAGGACAAGAAACTGGCAGGATCTCAGATTATTCGGGTTCAGACAAACGATAAATCACTGAACTCCTTATATACAGGAGGCCTGCGCGAACGAAGTCGGTGGCAAATTGTCACCTTCGACGACATATACTCTTCCTCTTTCGACACCACCCAGTTGAACTCGTCCCCAAGAAAGAACTCCTCGTATACATACACGCACATAAACAGGCCCACATAACCCCACACACATTAACACATAGATAGATAGATAGATAGATAGATAGATAGATAGATAGATAGATAGATAGATAGATAGATAGATAGATAGATAGATAGATAGATAGATAGATAGATAGATAGATAGATAGATAGATAGATAGATAGATAGATAGATAGATAGATAGATAGATAGATAGATAGATAGATAGATAGATAGATAGATAGATAGATAGATAGATAGATAGATAGATAGATAGATAGATAGATAGATAGATAGATAGATAGATAGATAGATAGATAGATAGATAGATAGATAGATAGATAGATAGATAGATAGATAGATAGATAGATAGATATTTTTAGTCTGTAGTACCTTTACAAGCAGCGTAACGCAATTGAACGTTTTGGAAATTGGTACCCAGGCCTTGGGTTTCATGGGTACGCGCTCTATTTTCGAAAAATTACGCGCTCTCGCAAAAGGTTTTCCTTTGATGCATGCGCGGTGGTGACAACCCCAGGTAACCGCGTACGCAAAGCTGTGCAAGGGTACCCCATTCTAATGCTGCCTAGAAGAAACGTCCAGAACTTTCTCATTTCTATCCGGGAGGGGGGGGGGGGGGGGGCAGGGGATTCAACTACGTTGTATGTATGCTGGTGCGTGCACTTGCACGTGTGCGTGTATATATGTGTACATGCAAAACTGAAAATTTTAGGGGTGGGTGAGGGGTGTTTGAACCCCCCCCCCGTCCCTGCCCACCATGGTTGAATGCTCTGCGTCCACTCATTGCCACACACGCCACCGTGTCTTCTTGACAATACCCGCAGCACGCACAAAATACGCAAGGCACTTATGTAGGAAGTGGGCAAAAAAAAAAAAAAAAAACGCTTAACTCCCGACTGTTTCATTGCCATAAGTCGCCACCTCGCTCAAATTTCACTTCTACCGCCACGTTCGTTTAGTACTCCTTCACTTTTTCCATCCATCCCCTTATTTGCGGGGGTCTCGTGGTACAGACGTTATGCGTGAAAGAGGGGAAGGGGGGAGAGGGAAGGTGTCTCTTGTCAACCAAGCCATCCTTCCCACGGTCTCGATGCGCGCATTGGGTGTCAATATATGCCCAGAACGCGCACCCATATAGCATGAACAAACGGTTGGAATGCTCGTACTGGCTTGGTCCGCATCGTCAGACTGAGCATGAGCAGCTGACTACATTATTCTGGACAGATAGAGCTGACCGCATTCGTAAGGTATTGTTTCTCCTTTGTGTTCTTGAAAACAACGTGCAGTGAAGCGAGAGCTGCGCCTCCAAGAAGGTTATCGATATGAGTAACACGCGTCAAACGTATATGCAGATATACGACGCAATCGACGGCTCTAATAGCCTTGATTCGTAACAAGACGGGATTCATTGACGGTTGTCATTAATCGACAGGTTGAAGAACACGATTATTTCTCTCTCTTTTCTTTTTATCGGTGTTCCAGTCAGAACCCAGACCGGAGCGCCAGAAATATTGTCGTGCTAATATCAAAAGTAAAGTCTGTAGGCGAATATTTGTGCGCTAAGTGGTGAAGCACCTTTGCTAAAAATCTAAAAAAAAAAGAAAGAATGTGAATAATATTTATAGGGTAATATCAAAAGAAAACAATCTTGTGAAAGAACACGTGTTAATGTAGACAGATGGATGAATGAAAAGGCTTAAAGGCAAAGAGGACTAGATTTAGCTAAAAAAATAATAAAACGAGACAAGTTTCAGCAAGGCGAGGGCATAATTTTGCAACGCAACCCCATCATATCTGTTAAAGTATTGAGTGGTCTTGCAAACTGTTAGCGCCCAAGAGTAGAGATATCTTTATGGGCACTCGAATTATAAAGGTGCGAGTTAAACTAAGTCCACGACGACGGATAAGGGACGGCTATTTAACGGCACCCTCTTCATTAATGAGAAGCGTCTTCACATTCGGGAGGTTTTACGTGTGAAAACCACGGTTTCGATTACGAGGCACGCCGTGGTATACGGCACACTCAGGATTAATATTGACCACCTGGGGTTCACTAATGCGCAACCCAATCAAGGTGCACTTCGTCCCCATCGAAGTGCGGCCGATGTGGCCGGAAATCGAACCCGGGTCCTGGAGCTTACAGCAATAATGGAGCCGCTAAACCACCACGGCGGGTCGCGAAGCATTTTATGGGTAGTAATTTAAATCGGGATTTTTTCGGGTCCCTTCTCGGTCAGCATTAAAAATAAGGAAGCAACAAAAGAGAGGGAAGAAAGACAGGGATGTTAACCAGTTTCGAATAGCCAGTGCGCTGCCCTACAGTGGCGAACGGGATGGAAGATTAACAAAATGATAAAAGAGTTTTCGAGATGTAATTAAAACAAAAAGAACTCTATTGATGTAAAGGGTATGAAAATTCTCATATAAACGAACACCAAATGGACACTAGAAAATGATTTATTTTTGGGAAAAAAAAAACGCCAGGCCTGCGCGGAAAGCGCAGCACAGTCACAGCGAAAGCTGGAAGAGCGGCATTTCTAGAGCCCGTTATAAACTCTCTTGTGGCTACTAATGCAGGTACATTAGCAACGTACCCACTACGCCACAAAGCGTAATTTTTGGGAAGTTGGGAAGCACCCAGCACGACATTATTCGTTGTTCTGAGGAGAAGCGAGGTACCATATGTAAGCGATTATGTGCAGTTTGTTGATGCGGCGGTTGATGACGATGAATAATTATGGTTGCGCCCTTTTTAATGGGCTGGAAGCTTCAAATGACCCACTAGTTACGTAATGCATATTGTGTGACGCCCGGTCGTTATTTAACTGTCCCACCACGCTTTATAACACACTTTAACCGGAGAAACGCCGAGCGGGAAAGAGAGAGAGAATTGACTTTATTGAGACCCTGAGGAAATGGATCATGGGAGCCTTATGGGCTTCGTTGGCAACCAACAGAAGTGCACTTGCGAGGAACCCACTACGCTATAAATCATTGTAATTTTCGAGAAGTAGGGCAGTAGGCACTGTGCCATTTTTTGTCATTCTACAGACAGCCGTGGTACCTGCTAAACGCATGTAAGGCATTATGCGCACTTTGTTGATGCTGTGCGTGATGACGATGAAGAATTATGGCAGAGCTCTTTGTAATGGGTTGGAAGCATTCAACAACCTACTCGTTGCGCAATTCCCATTGTGTGACGCCTGGTTACAGAATTCGCGTTGTGCGACGCTTGGCGCTTATTCTACTCTTTTACCACGCTATATTGCATATGCTAATGTAGTTCCTTCCCGACATGAAGCCTGTATAGGACCTTTTTGCAAAGCAGTTTCAAGCACCGGCATGGCTCAGAGGTTGAATACTGGGCTCCCACGCAGAGGGCCCAGGTTCGAACCTCGTTCCATCCTGGAATTTTTTTTCTTTTTCTTATTTCGAGCGATACTGGTTACGGACACCGGCGGCGGCGGCGGCGGCGGACAACTACGGCACCAAAAACGGCCGGAAACCGTTCAGGACATCAGAGTGAGGCCGCACCATGGGACACAAAAACGCCTCCAAGCGTACGGAGTAACAAATGAGAGTTATACACAAACACACTTGGCCAATTATGAAGGAAAGCTATGATTTTTCAAGGGCTCGTTTATCTTTGTTAGACACAATATTAATGAGAACTAACAGACAATAACGCCAAGGAAAGTACAGGGGGTGTTATCTGTAGTATTTAGAATGTAAATGTGAAGAAAGTAAAGTGGACGAAAAGATGACTTGCCGCCGGCAGGGACCGAACCTGCGATCTTCGAATAACGCGTCCGATGCTCTACCACTGAGCTACGGCGGCGGTCATCCTCCCGTCCACTTTCTGGGGTATATATGTTGATTAACCTAGGAGTGTTAGTCAGCGCCAATCGCAGCCATGGCGGCGAGTGTGGAACACTCTTTTTCTGCCTCTTGGCGTCACGTAGCACGTGATCTTTTTACGAGTTGGCAGCTGACCAATAATCCCTCGCATACTACCTGAAGGCATTAAGTCTGCCAGGACGAGACCCTCGCTATGAATGAAGGAAAGCTATGATTTTTCAAGGGCTCGTTTATCTTTGTTAGACACAATATTAATGAGAACTAACAGACAATAACGCCAAGGAAAGTACAGGGGGTGTTATCTGTAGTATTTAGAATGTAAATGTGAAGAAAGTAAAGTGGACGAAAAGATGACTTGCCGCCGGCAGGGACCGAACCTGCGACCTTCGAATAACGCGTCCGATGCTCTACCACTGAGCTACGGCGGCGGTCATCCTCCCGTCCACTTTCTGGGGTATATATGTTGATTAAACCTAGGAGTGTTAGTCAGCGCCAATCGCAGCCATGGCGGCGAGTGTGGAACACTCTTTTTCTGCCTCTTGGCGTCACGTAGCACGTGATCTTTTTACGAGTTGGCAGCTGACCAATAATCCCTCGCATACTACCTGAAGGCATTAAGTCTGCCAGGACGAGACCCTCGCTATGAATGAAGGAAAGCTATGATTTTTCAAGGGCTCGTTTATCTTTGTTAGACACAATATTAATGAGAACTAACAGACAATAACGCCAAGGAAAGTACAGGGGGTGTTATCTGTAGTATTTAGAATGTAAATGTGAAGAAAGTAAAGTGGACGAAAAGATGACTTGCCGCCGGCAGGGACCGAACCTGCGACCTTCGAATAACGCGTCCGATGCTCTACCACTGAGCTACGGCGGCGGTCATCCTCCCGTCCACTTTCTGGGGTATATATGTTGATTAAACCTAGGAGTGTTAGTCAGCGCCAATCGCAGCCATGGCGGCGAGTGTGGAACACTCTTTTTCTGCCTCTTGGCGTCACGTAGCACGTGATCTTTTTACGAGTTGGCAGCTGACCAACATATAATTCCAACATATAAATATAATTAATCAACATATATACCCCAGAAAGTGGACGGGAGGATGACCGCCGCCGTAGCTCAGTGGTAGAGCATCGGACGCGTTATTCGAAGGTCGCAGGTTCGGTCCCTGCCGGCGGCAAGTCATCTTTTCGTCCACTTTACTTTCTTCACATTTACATTCTAAATACTACAGATAACACCCCCTGTACTTTCCTTGGCGTTATTGTCTGTTAGTTCTCATTAATATTGTGTCTAACAAAGATAAACGAGCCCTTGAAAAATCATAGCTTTCCTTCATTCATAGCGAGGGTCTCGTCCTGGCAGACTTAATGCCTTCAGGTAGTATGCGAGGGATTATTGGTCAGCTGCCAACTCGTAAAAAAGATCACGTGCTACGTGACGCCAAGAGGCAGAAAAAGAGTGTTCCACACTCGCCGCCATGGCTGCGATTGGCGCTGACTAACACTCCTAGGTTTAATCAACATATATACCCCAGAAAGTGGACGGGAGGATGACCGCCGCCGTAGCTCAGTGGTAGAGCATCGGACGCGTTATTCGAAGGTCGCAGGTTCGGTCCCTGCCGGCGGCAAGTCATCTTTTCGTCCACTTTACTTTCTTCACATTTACATTCTAAATACTACAGATAACACCCCCTGTACTTTCCTTGGCGTTATTGTCTGTTAGTTCTCATTAATATTGTGTCTAACAAAGATAAACGAGCCCTTGAAAAATCATAGCTTTCCTTCATTCATAGCGAGGGTCTCGTCCTGGCAGACTTAATGCCTTCAGGTAGTATGCGAGGGATTATTGGTCAGCTGCCAACTCGTAAAAAGATCACGTGCTACGTGACGCCAAGAGGCAGAAAAAAGAGTGTTCCACACTCGCCGCCATGGCTGCGATTGGCGCTGACTAACACTCCTAGGTTTAATCAACATATATACCCCAGAAAGTGGACGGGAGGATGACCGCCGCCGTAGCTCAGTGGTAGAGCATCGGACGCGTTATTCGAAGGTCGCAGGTTCGGTCCCTGCCGGCGGCAAGTCATCTTTTCGTCCACATTTACATTCTAAATACTACAGATAACACCCCCTGTACTTTCCTTGGCGTTATTGTCTGTTAGTTCTCATTAATATTGTGTCTAACAAAGATAAACGAGCCCTTGAAAAATCATAGCTTTCCTTCATTCATAGCGAGGGTCTCGTCCTGGCAGACTTAATGCCTTCAGGTAGTATGCGAGGGATTATTGGTCAGCTGCCAACTCGTAAAAAGATCACGTGCTACGTGACGCCAAGAGGCAGAAAAAGAGTGTTCCACACTCGCCGCCATGGCTGCGATTGGCGCTGACTAACACTCCTAGGTTTAATCAACATATATACCCCAGAAAGTGGACGGGAGGATGACCGCCGCCGTAGCTCAGTGGTAGAGCATCGGACGCGTTATTCGAAGGTCGCAGGTTCGGTCCCTGCCGGCGGCAAGTCATCTTTTCGTCCACTTTACTTTCTTCACATTTACATTCTAAATACTACAGATAACACCCCCTGTACTTTCCTTGGCGTTATTGTCTGTTAGTTCTCATTATATTGTGTCTAACAAAGATAAACGAGCCCTTGAAAAATCATAGCTTTCCTTCATTCATAGCGAGGGTCTCGTCCTGGCAGACTTAATGCCTTCAGGTAGTATGCGAGGGATTATTGGTCAGCTGCCACTCGTAAAAAGATCACGTGCTACGTGACGCCAAGAGGCAGAAAAAGAGTGTTCCACACTCGCCGCCATGGCTGCGATTGGCGCTGACTAACACTCCTAGGTTTAATCAACATATATACCCCAGAAAGTGGACGGGAGGATGACCGCCGCCGTAGCTCAGTGGTAGAGCATCGGACGCGTTATTCGAAGGTCGCAGGTTCGGTCCCTGCCGGCGGCAAGTCATCTTTTCGTCCACTTTACTTTCTTCACATTTACATTCTAATACTACAGATAACACCCCCTGTACTTTCCTTGGCGTTATTGTCTGTTAGTTCTCATTAATATTGTGTCTAACAAAGATAAACGAGCCCTTGAAAAATCATAGCTTTCCTTCATTCATAGCGAGGGTCTCGTCCCTGGCAGACTTAATGCCTTCAGGTAGTATGCGAGGGATTATTGGTCAGCTGCCAACTCGTAAAAAGATCACGTGCTACGTGACGCCAAGAGGCAGAAAAAGAGTGTTCCACACTCGCCGCCATGGCTGCGATTGGCGCTGACTAACACTCCTAGGTTTAATCAACATATATACCCCAGAAAGTGGACGGGAGGATGACCGCCGCCGTAGCTCAGTGGTAGAGCATCGGACGCGTTATTCGAAGGTCGCAGGTTCGGTCCCTGCCGGCGGCAAGTCATCTTTTCGTCCACTTTACTTTCTTCACATTTACATTCTAAATACTACAGATAACACCCCCTGTACGTTCCTTGGCGTATTGTCTGTTAGTTCTCATTAATATTGTGTCTAACAAAGATAAACGAGCCTTGAAAAATCATAGCTTTCCTTCATTCATAGCGAGGGTCTCGTCCTGGCAGACTTAATTGCTTCAGGTAGTATGCGAGGGATTATTGGTCAGCTGCCAACTCGTAAAAGATCACGTGCTACGTTACGCCAAGAGGCAGAAAAAGAGTGTTCCACACTCGCCGCCATTGCTGCGATTGGCGCTGACTAAACACTCCCTAGGTTTAATCAACATATATACCCCAGAAAGTGGACGGGAGATGACCGCCGCCGTAGCTCAGTGGTAGAGCATCGGACGCGTTAATTCGAAGGTCCGCAGGTTCGGTCCCTGCCGGCGGCAAGTCATCTTTTCGTCCACTTTACTTTCTTCACATTTACATTCTAAATACTACAGATAACACCCCCCTGTACTTTCCTTGGCGTTATTGTCTGTTAGTTCTCATTAATATTGTGTCTAACAAAGATAAACGAGCCCTTGAAAAATCATAGCTTTCCTTCATTCATAGCGAGGGTCTCGTCCTGGCAGACTTAATGCCTTCAGGTAGTATGCGAGGGATTAT